>NW_011494930.1:2035934-2116915 GCF_000754665.1 Bison bison bison
TACCAACAAAGGTCCATCTAGTCAAGGCTATGGTTTTTCCAGTAGTCAGGTATGAATGTGAGAATTGGACTGTGAAGAAAGCTGAGCGCCGAAGAATTGATGCTTTTGAACTGTGGTGTTGGAGAAGACTTTTGAGAGTCCCTTGGACTGCAAGGAGATCCAACCATCCTAAAGGAAATCAGTCCTGGGTGTTCATTGGAAGGACTGATGCTGAAGCTGAAACTCCAATACTTTGGCCACCTGATGCAAAGAGCTGACTCATTTGAAAAGACCCTGATGCTGGGAAAGATTGAGGGCAGGAGGAGAAGGGGACAACAGAGGATGAGATGGTTGGATGGCATCACCAACTCAATGGACATGAGTCTGGGTAGACTCCAGGAGCTGGGGATGAACAGCAAGGCCTGGCTTGCTGCGGTTCATTGGGTCGCAAAGAGTCGGACATGACTGAGCAACTGAACTGAACTGAACCGAACCATAAATTAGATTGCATTGTATTTAGAAGAGCCATTTGTGAATGGCTATAAACTTTCTGAGAATGAGAAGAAGAAATTGAATAATAAACTAGATATTAAATGATGTTATGGAATTATTACTACTTTCTTAAGTGTGATAATGATACTGAGATTATGGAGGAGACTGTCCTTATTCTTAGGAAATGCATTCTGAATAATTTTGCAATGACAGGTCTGTATCTTACTTTCAGATGGTTGAGCAAATGTGAGAAGAGATCAAGGAAATCCGAGATGATACTAAAAATTGCTGAATCTAGATAGAGGATTGTACTATTTTTCTACACATAACATTTTTCTTATTAAAAGGCAAGGGTCCAAAGCTTCAAGTAGAGAAAGGTGGCCAACATTTCCACATTTTCTGTTACTCTGTGGTATACTATTTCTTCCATATGTATTTCTTAACTTGATTAGAAAATAAAATATGTAAATGTGTAATGTCAAATAATATAAAAATATCAAAGTCTCCACTACAAAATAAGTGATTATTCTTATATGCATTGATATTGATTCAGTTCCTTCCTTTCCCACCAGAGATCATTTCCAACTGAAACAGCAGATGTGAAATGGTAATAGTTATGCCAGTCAGCATTCCATAACTGTCGTTAACCCTGTAATTTTTTCTCACATAAATGTAAAACAATAATAGAATGAAATTGTATTGGACTCTATCAGGGATATTCATTGTAATTAAAACATCAAATTATGAAAAGAAAAATTACTTTTATACTCACTTGTCATAGATTTTCCCTTCAACTAGGCATCTGGACAGCTTTATAGCAGCTTTGCAGAACTACATTTTAATGCTATGTATCTGTCTTGTTTGACTTGATTTGAAATTTACACTCCTCTTTGTCTTCCTAATAACAGAATTAATAATCTCTAGCAGTTTAAGTGCAGATGTAACATAAAGATTATACCGAAATAGAATCCTAGTCATCTCAAAAAAATTGTAAATAAACCTCACATGATTACAAATGATACAAAGTAGACTGTTTGGCAAATTTCATTAGTAACCAATCTGGAATTCAAGAGCATATAAAAATAAATTTCAGTAAGTACCATTTGTATAATATTAGCATATGCATATATTTGATTGTCACAACTTTAGAATGGATATTTTTCTCTTTTTTTCACCAATTTTTGACAATGGAAACTTTGTGTTAAGGCACTATTATTTCTATTTAAATAGGCAACACAGCAAGGTATCTCTCTTTTTATACCTTTTTAGGTCCTGAGAACCCCACAGAGTCTCAGCCACCACTGATTAACTCTTCAAAAAATAGACCTTAGAAATCAGCACAATGTGTACATTAATGAACCAGGACTGAAAAGTGTTCATGTTGAAACTAACACAAAAGAGGAAAGAAAGGAGGAAATAACAAGAATAGCACAGGCAATTTTATCACTTTTCTGAAAGAAACATTTGTTGTAACGTGTATACATTATATACAAACGTCATTGTATTGCTGGGTTTTCTAGCTATTGACTCGAATATAGTTTTACAAGGACAGGACTAGAATTATGATATTATAATTAGCTTACTAAATATCAAAAATACATTACTATCTTGCAAAAACATAATTAATAATTATATCATTCAAATAATATTTTGACAATGTATTAGTATTTAGACTTGAAATCATAGCAAAAATGGTTTACTAGTTTAATTTTTCCACAAAGTTAATTTCATGAAAGATAGAAAATAACTTACTAGGTTTATGAAATTTAGAAAATAAAAATTATAGCATAAATCATACATTTAACGCTTTTAGACAGTTTTAATATGCATTTCAGAAAAAGTCCTCTAGATGGCGCTGTTTATCAGTTAGAAATTATTCTAACTGATTCTTGAGTGAGTTAAATAGTATAAAATTCATTTTTCTAGTACTCAATTTTTCTTCAGCATATTTGTTTCTCTCTGAATGAATATTTAACCTAATTCGGCAAGTTTTTGGTAACTTACAAGGTTATTATTGCAGTTTATTGTGCAAATTTCCAGGAACAATTAAGTTGACCTAAAAACCTGAGAATAAAAATGTGTGATCAGTATCCTTTGAAGGAATTAAAATAAGTTATTGAGACTATCATAACCAGGATGAAAGAAATCTTAACAACTAACCAGATGAATTACATTAGTCTTTTTTTTTTTTTTTAACTTGTACATAATCGCATATTTGAATGGATTTATCCATGTTTTAGGGCTTCTCTGGTGGCTCAGATGGGGAAGAATCTGCCTGTGATTCAGGAGACCAGGTTCGATCCCTGGGTCGGGAAGATCCGCCTGAGAAGGGGCAGGCTTGGATTTGACCCCTGGATCAGGAAGATACCCTGGAGGAGGAAACTGAAGCCCACTCCAGTATTCTTGCCTAGAGAATCCCATGGACAGAGTATCCTGGCCGGCTACAGTCACAAAGAGCCGGACATGACCGAGCGATTAAGCACATCTATGTTTTGTTGGAACTTACAGTTTTATAACCAAGGGAGGTCTTCCTCTTCTATTTGAAGTAACTGCACTTTTAATTTTTTAACTTGATGAACAGCCCAAACAAGTCACAAACATATCACAGAAACTAAGGCAATCTTATTTTGTCAGAGAATTTGAGAGTGGATAGATTTTTTTTTTAATTGTGAATTGATAGACATAATGACTTAAAATAATAAAATTAACTTTTATACTGGATATATTACACATTAATATAAAACCAATAAAAATGCCTCATATATACATTTAAAAATCTTACATTTTCTAAAAACAAGGATGGACAGAAATGGTCACACTTAGACTCAATAGTTGGTTTATAGATTTTCCATGCCTTCTACAAAAATAGAAAATTTGTCACAAATAGTTGGAAGAGAGATTTGTTTTATCCAGATTTCAATTAGTATTCCAGAGACAAAATTTATAACATATTTTGTCCATTTTCCTAAAGGTTATCAAATTAACTCCAGTAATATTTTAACTCTTGATTTGGCTATTAAGATATATAATTAAATATAAATTTGCTGAAATTAATTGTAATATATAAAAATGCAAATACTACACATCTGAAGAAATGTTCCCCAACTTTGGCGCTACTGCCAGGTTCAGTCAGATAATTATTTGGCATATGTGTGTGTGCGTATGTGTGTGTGTGTATGTGTGTGCTTCGCAGGTAGGTTAGTAGTAAAGAATCCACCTGCCAATGCAGGAGATGTGGGTTTGACCCCTGGGTTAGGAAGATACCCTGAAGGAGGAAATTGAAGCCCACTCCTGTATTCTTGCCTAGGAAATTCCATGGACAGAGGAGCCTGGCAGGATAACGTCCATAGGGTCACAAAGAGTTAGACTCCACTGAACATGCATGCCACACCATGCCATCATCATGTGTGTGGGTTGGGGGGCAAGTGAAGGAGGGGCATTTCTATGCATTGTAGACATTTAGCATCATCCCTGGCCTCTACCTCAACAAGGTCTCCTAAGAGATAAATTCAAGTTGAAAACCACTAATACAAACATCTGATTTTTTACTTTTTCAATTCTCCCTTACAATTATAACATGTAAATCATGTTATCATAGTTCATATTTTAGTCCTTCAAAGGATAATTTAATCAAGAATAGAGTCAAGCAAAACCACCAAGTCGCTGTGCTTAGTTTCTTGTATTAATTAAGACTCTTGGTTGTAAGTCAGGAAAATCCTCTGGAGAAGGCACTGGCTACCCACTTCAGTATGCTTGCCTGGAAAATTCCATGGACAGAGGAGCCTGGAGGGCTATAGTTCATGGGGTCTTAAAGAGTCGGACACAACTGAGTAGCTAACACTTTCACTACTTTCAATAGATATTATTAAAGCTAATAGCTTGTAAGGAGTTCTCCATCTCTGGTTTCTTCTGTGCATCTTCATTTTTCTTATTCTCTTCCTCAACCTTCCTTTGGGTTTCTGGTCCATGAAATGAAAATTACTGCTTCTAGTTACTCCTGAATATATATCACTTCCTGTTCAGAAAGTGATTAGATTGATCTTGCAGTGTTTCTTTTGTAAATCTAAGTTCTTTGATAAAAGGGTTCATTTGTCTCTCTTGAATGAAGTATCTTCATAAACCATAATCAAGTGTTGGCAGAATGGAAAGACAATTTCTGGCAGGTTGGCACCCCACTCCAGTACTCTTGCCTGGAGAATCCCATGGACGGAGGAGCCTGGTGGGCTACAGTCTATGGGGTCGCACAGAGTCAGACATGACTGACATGACTTGGCAGCAGCAGCAGGAGGAGCCCACACCCTGTGACTATAGTTGCTTTGCTTTTCATGTCGATGGGATATAGGGAGATACATTTCAAAAAAGTAGAAATCATTTGTGAGCTTAGGAGTCCACACATGTATTCCATCACCTCCTTGTTGGCACCTCCTGTGCTCCTCTGTGGCCTGCTACCCTCATATTGCTCAGTAAATGCCCTGAGTCCTCCTTCTCTGTTGCATGCAGCCTGCCTTTCCCCAAAGGGGGCCAGTCTCCAAACAGACTTCTTCCTCAGTCCTAGTGAGTTTGAAGTAAAACGAAAGTTTAGCTCAAGATACCTAATCTCAGCGGGGAAGAAAACAAGCTAAATCAAATTAATACATGAGTGATGTGTAAATTTCTTGATCCTCTGAGCATTACTTGTGTTGAAAGTTTGTTTGGTAATAGAATGAATCCCTGTATGTTACAGTGATAGACATAGGCCTTGTTCCAATGCTCTTTTTGTTTTGTTTATTCCTCTGAGGCATGACACTTTGTCTCTAGGATGCCTTTTAAGTCCTTGCTGCTTAAAAACTAGTCCACTGATCAACAGCATTAGGATGCTCTCAGAACATGACAGAAAGGCAGGACCTCAGTGTCCACCACAGATCCAATATATCAGAATGCATTTTAATTTAGCAACATTTCTAGGTCATTTGTATTTATGTTAAAGGTTAAGAAACACAGAGCAGGTTAATTAATTGTTATTTAACTCATGAGTAGAGAATGCAACTTTAGTATAAGACCAGGCTTACGATAGTAAATTCAGTAAACATTCTGGAACAATATGAAGATTAGACACAATTGGATGTATATCTATGTATATCAACAAGAAACTGCTATTGAGCATTAGAACTATTGATTAATGTAACAAGCAAAAACTTTAAAGTCTGAAATATAGAGGAAAGAGATTGTGATGAGAATTAGCAAAGTAGAAAGGACTAACAGTATAGTGTGCCTCACTGCAAACAAACAGTAAGAGCCCTTGGCTGAATTATGCTTGAAATATAGTTATTTGAATATTTATGTGCTGAGTATATAGGAGAGTTTTAAACTATATTAGCTATGTTTTTAACATATATTTAAAATAGTATGTTTTTAAGTTAGATGTTTGATGGATTAAAGAATAGATTTATACCACAAAATTTGTCCCTTATGTGTTTTATAATCTTGCATGTAATTCTCACCTTCCACATTTTTCTATTAATTGTGGTGCTCACCCAAAGTGTTACCTGGTCTTTAGGATATACTTATCTGTTGTAATATGCCAAAAAGCCAGGTGAGTTCCTTAGTGAGGGGCAAATATTACTAGAAGATACTTACTCTTTCATTTCATTACTGTTTCAGCATAACTGTTAAAGACACTTTTATTGGTATAATCGTTACCTCTAGAAACTAAACAGTTAACTTGCAATTAGGCTTTAGATATACTGATCTTGCACTCAAACATGTATGCAATTCACTTTCTAAAATTAACACACTGCATAAATATTTTTGTGACTTGAAAGATTTCTAATCATTTTGAAATTGTAAGGGGTACTTACTGCATTTTGTTATATTTTGCAAGTTACATGTTTACAAGGAAAGTTTTCCTAATTAGGCTTTCTTGTAATCTCTACAGCTAATGTTTCTTGTAGTATGCTATTTTAAAAAATGAATATCTCTTATGATGACCCCATACCATAAAGCCAAGAAGTTTCTTTGAGGCTCTTTCAATCCTTTCTGGAAATTTCACCAATCTGTTTGAGGCTGACATACTGTTGATTCATAGGCATAGGATTGAAAAAATGATGTACTTTTCAGGATTTTTAAAAGGATTGTATTAGTGTGTACTGTGGAATAAGATCTTTTTTTAAGAAAAAAGTTTATTTTAAAGAATTATGTATACACACACACACAATTTTTGTAAACAGAATGATATTGACTCAAACCCCAAACAAAGCTTGTATCAGTTATCTAGCAAAGGCTGAGCAGGCCTTAAATTTATTACTTGGGTGTTATCAGTGATATAGAGGCTGCTGGAGTCAATGGAATATGCATAGTCTCCCTGACTCATCCTAATTCAATTAGAAGGGGACTGTCCATTGAATTTGTTTCCTGTGAGGAGTCTATATGAGAAAAATGAGGCTCATTCATTCTGCCATATATTAGTTAGTCTATTTATGTGCATGTCAAGTAACAAATTTGGCTCCCAGATTATTATGTGAGCTTATTAAAAAAAACACACACACACACAGGAAAAATAGGCTTAAAAGAAATATATGCATAAAGAAATTGGGGGAGGGGAACAAGGAATGAAAATGACTACAATGCTGTGGTTTCAAGTAATATAAATTCATATTTTTGACAACATATTCTTACAATAAGAAGTAGGACTACTGAAAGAAATGTTTTAAAATCTGTACTATATTTATTTTAAATTGAAAAAGATCTAATATCTATGAAAAATAATTTCCCAATTATCTTTGGGCAAATATAGTTGTGTTGGAAACATGTCCTTATCTCAACATTTTTCTATTTCTATTTTAAGTGCAAATAGAGGTGTTTTCAAATAATGTGCATGCTATGTTTGAACATTTATCATTTATATGAATATGAATTGATCAAACTTGATATTCTAATTGAACTGTTCTTAGCTACAAAAATAAATATTATACATACACAAGAAATAGAAAGTTTTGTATATGTCACTTAAAATTGCATGACTTTAAAATGATCAAAGTATTTAAAATTAAGCATATATTAATTTTCTTTTTACTATCTTTAAATCATTTTTTAATACTTCCTGAGTGATTACTTGAGTCATTTCTGGGATGGGTAAAACATTTGTTATGAGATCTATGTTTACATGAAGTCTTAAACAACCAATAATGAAATCTGAAAGTTCAATATTTTCTTTATTTACACAGTAATCATGATAAAATAGTGGCACTGGAAATGTCAGTTTATAGTGTAGTAACTGTTAGAGCTACAAACTTGACATCTATAATCATTGTCAGTCATAAAAATATAGCAAATTGGAATAAATTTAGTTCAGTCATTCAAACAGTGAAGCTTTTTGTCACCTGCTTTCCTTTGCCATTTGAATACCTTGGTCTGCTCCAGCTGCTGCTAAGTCACTTCAGTTGTGTCTGACTCCGTGTGACCTCATAGACAGCCTCCCACCAGGCTCCCCCATCCCTGGGATTCTCCAGGCAAGAACACTGGAGTGGGTTGCCATTTCCTTCTCCAATGCATGAAAGTGAAGTCGCTCAGTCGTGTCCGACTCTTAGTGACCTCACGGACTGCAGCCTATCAGGCTCCTCCGTACATGGGATTTTCCAGACAAGAGTACTGGAGTGGGGTGCCATTGCCTTCTCCGACCTTGGCCTAGGTTTTCCTTAAAAAAGAGAAGAAGAAAAAAAAAAAAGAAAGATGTTCAAAGAAAAGAGCTAATACTGAAGCAAAAGAATGATTCAAGGAGCTTACTACACTTGCCAGTTTGCACAACCTTAAAAGGTGCTAATTGTCTTTTTGTGGTGTTAAAATTCTGCATTGTCATTTTCTAAACAGTGATAACACAAATAATCCTCGGCATTCTTTTTGCATAATTCCAACCTTCTCCTCTCCTAGAAATACAGAATAATAGTCTAGCCTCTTCTGTGAGACAGGGACAATAAAACCTGCTGTGACAGAAGAGCTCCTGTGATTGATTGATTAATGTCGGTTAGTCATAATAAGACATCTGGATTAAAGGAACTTTTGAAGTACAGGGCACAAAAGAATTTTATTTTATTTTTAACCTTGATTGGAATATAGAACTAGTATATTACAGTTGAAAATTTTAGTCTTTAAATCCTTGAGGAGGTCATTTGATCATTTCAAATACCACAGTCTATGTCATTTATAGAAAATGTAACTTAAAAAAACTTTTATGATCTCTGTATGAAATGTAATTTTAAAATGCTGAATGGTAACTAGAAAATTGTCTTTGAAAATCCAATTAACAAACTGAACTGATTAATAATTTGTTATTAAATGGAAATTATTGTTTAAATATATAAACAACATTAAATTCTTAGAACATAAAATAATTTTACTAATTTGATATCTCTGTCTGTATAAATGTGTAATAGCATGTTAGTCTTCACTTAACTGGCCAAAGGTGACTTAGCTTTGCAAGTATTCCATGACCTATATAACCAGCAAAGAACACTAAGGCAATTTTACTACAGCCTGGATGGCATAATTCTTACATTATTAATCAGGTACAACACAGGTGAGAACATGATAATTCCTTGCTGCAGAAAACATGAATTGACAAAGATGGTATAAGGGATAATTGAAGAGATCTAACTGGAAATCTAACATATGTATTTGAAGATGTATATTATAAGTCATATAATTGAGAATCTAACATTTTACTAAATTCAGGAAAGAGAAAGGTGATTAAAATGCAGCAAAAAACCAAAAAACAAAACACCTCAATAAATGTTCCCCTACAAAAACTAAAATTAGTGAATACTATCATTTCACTAATTCATAATTATGCAGATACATCTTTTTTTAAAAAAATTAAGAGAGTTGGATTGTGAAGAACTCTCAATATGCAAACTTTTTATATCATGGTTTTGGCAGAAGACTCAAGTTATGATAGCAGAGGGTTAGGAAAATGACCCTTTATATCAATTAATTTTCTTCCAGGAATATTAATAAGACCTCTAATAATATTTCTGATTCTGGAGTTTAGCATTTGGACTATAATAGTAAAAGTGAAAGTGAAGTTGCTCAGTCAAGTCTAACTCTTTGCAATGGGTGGACTGTAGCCCACCAAGCTCCTCCATCCATGGGATTCTCCAGGCAAGAATACTGGAGTGGGTTGCCATTTCCTTCTCCTTCTACAATAGGGCAAACAATAAGCTTCAACTATTCTAGCTCTCAGAAGTAAAACGACTACAATAAAAGAATCCAAGAAATTTAGACCTGTGGGATAAACACCCATAAGATGGAATAAGCCAGTAGCCCTATCTCTATATTAAACTCAATTTCCTTTTAAAAGATCTACATGTACTTCATTTGGGGGGTATACCCTGTGCTTTCTGTTAAGTAAAGTCTCCTGGTCATAAGTTTTATCATGTGATGATTTCTTTTCTCTTCCTTAACCTTCATCTGTATTCATGCTAAGATTTCATTTATGAGCATAGGGTAATAATGGGTCCTGACTACAAGTAAAGCTACCCCTCAGCAAATAGAAACATTTCCACTTTGTGAATATGTTTAATAATTATGGCTAAGCTATGTGTTATGATTTTGAAATGACTACAGTATGATTGGAATGAGAATGTGAGATAACTAATGTTTCATAAATGGACTGGAAAGTGGCCGTGCTGCAGTGTTTATTGTAAATGTAGCAGATTGATGGTTCATTTATTATTTTAAACTAGTTCAGAGCATAAAATATGTGACAATTGGAACAAAGCACTAGCTATAATTGTTGATACCATGAATGGCAAAATGATCACTCACTATGGTAAAATAAAAGAATATTCCTTTAATTCACTGGTGTTATTGTATGAGGTAATATTTTCCTTTTGACTTTTTAGATACTTGAGCAAACCTTTTTCCTAATCATTCAAAATACTGCTAGAGTTGTTTAGCCATTTTAAAACAGTATCAACCTATGGTCTGCTAGATTCATGTTTATATTTCATATAGATGGAGTTGATGTGTTTTACAGGGGCCTCTGAGGCCCTGCACTTTTACTGTGAATATTCCATCTGAGGAAAAGTTTGAATAAAAAACAAATTTTCATAGATGTGAGGAAATTGCAGTGTCAAAATTAGTTGGTCAAATAATGGAATTATTTACACAATATCTAAGTTTGGTAGGTTTGCTTAGTGATTTTTTTTTCTTTTTTACTTTCAAGTACCTAAAAATAAGTGTTCATATTTTAAAAGGAAAGCCATTGTATTCAAAAACAAAAGGTGTTCCCTAACACGCCATCACAGTGCAGAACTACGTGAAAAAGCCTCAAGCCATCTTTAGCCCAGTACAGAATAGGGAACACGGAGGTTTAAAATAAATGCCCTTTCCTCCCTGTTAGATAGTACAAGTTATTCAATCATGCATTAAGGCCTTCTCAAACAACCTTTACAGGTCATGCAAAAATATATATATATATATATATTTTGTTCGAAGTGAACTGTTATTAATGCCTCAAACTTTACTGAGGTATCTGGCGTCGTAGGTACAAATATTCGTGGTTTACCGATTTTAAACGTTCAGTCAAATATGGACAGTGCTTTCGGGGCCAATATTTAAAGAATAAGGCTAATTCTTTTCGAGAGTCCCTCTATCCCGCTTTTACATGAAAATAAGAAATGCATCAGGATACTCGACGACGGGAACAGGAGTCAGAAAAACCAAGTGCACAGGGAAAGACAAGTACTAGTGTACACGTCAAGTTGGAATCAGCAGACAGTGTAGGGGAGAGAAACGTTCCACAGCTTGGGGAGCAGCTAGACCGGACTCCTTCCAGCGTTTCGCGACCAAAGTTTGCAGCTAGGTGAGCTGAAGCGGCTTTTGCCACGGCCGCGCGTCCGGGAGAGCTCGGGTTCACAGGTTCTGGGCGCGGCGGGAGCAGAAGTACAAGCACAGCCTGGATCGGCTGCCGCGGCCCGTTCACGCGCCTCACGGCAGGCTGGCCTCAGGCTGTCTAGGGGATCCCAGAGGCTGTCATTTTCCCTTTCTCCGGGCAGCTTCCGTCACCCTACACGAAGGGAGTGCTCAAATTAATTTTCTTCCCTGTTTTGATTGAGATTCGAATATCCTCTGTCCCGACCTTTCCAAGTCGCCCTCTCTGCCCTTCTGGCCAACGTTCCTGCCAGGAAAAGCCTTTAGTTGCGGCACCGTGACTGTAGTCCTTCTAACGCGCTCCGGGGATGTGCTGGCCGGTGCTCCGCCTCGGAGCCCGGAAGAACTCTTTCCCATCAGGGCATTCTGGTCCCCCCATTTAGCAAAGAGAACTGTGGAATGTGCGCCCGCAGCTGAGCTGCCTCCGGCATCCCCCAACCGCCCGCTGCGGTGCCCGAGGCTCTCGGATCTGCGCTCGCAAGCCCCGCCTGCCTCCGGTGCCGCCCCTATTCGGGCGACCGCCGGGACTCGGCCTCTGGCTGCCCAGACCAGCCGCCGGCCCGCAGTGCTCTTGAGAGCCGCGTCCGCTCGGGCCTCGGGAGCGCCGCCACTTCCCTCCCGGGCCAGACCCTGCTGGGCATGCTCAGTGCGCCTCCTGGAACCCGGCTCTCGCGCAGCCAGGATCGGGTCTCCGGGTTTTCGCGGCTGCCGAGGGGGCACTGGGGAAGGGAGGCTGGGAGACAGTCAGCGCCCTGTTCCTCTCCCGGCTGCGGCCGCCCGCACCGCAAGATTCGGGCCAATCAGGGTCCGGAGGCGGGGCTTCGGCCGTCACGCCCTCCCTCTGGGCTTATTGAGAGTTATATCAAGAAATTCAGTTCAGAGAGGGAGAAGGAGAGAGGGGCAGAGGCAAAGGGAGAGAGAGAGCGTGCCAGACAGGAAGGAGCGCCCTAGAGTCTCAGAAGCACGCAAGAGATAACCAATTAGGAATTTTTCGGGCAACTGTCACCCCGGAGAGCACCCAGAGACTCACCACCACCCCAACTCTGACGTTTCCTACAAGAAGTTAGAGACTTAAGCAGTACTGACATCGAAGGGAAATGGTATACTTGATGCTGTGGAAAATACCCCTGAGCTGAAGAAGTGCAAGTGGATGTAGTGTGTGTGCTAAATACCAGGAGAGCTCAGACCCCGTGGGTAATAGAGACGAAATGTGGAGAGAATGACTAACGACAAATCTGTGAATTTGTTCTCTGGAGTTGCTAATTTGCCAGCCCGAAGCAACACATTTTACAAGGAGAAAACGTTTTGCTGCTTCTGATTTCTCCCCAAACTGGTGCTACCAAATGCATGGCTTTCTATGTGTTGGAACAGCTCATTCCTAACTGCAGCATACCGGGAAAGGGGAAAGGTTGAGGCAACTAACGTAAGTGTAAAGTTTCGCATGCACAATTGTAAATTTTGTGTTTAGATATGTCCTCGGTGTAGACGAGTGATGTTTATAACTGGGTAGACGGTTGGGGCAGAGCTCACCTACTAGGCTGTATCTGCATCCCTACCTGCATCACTCTGCCGGAACTAATCGCAGGCATCAGCCACCGTGCAGCCTAATGCAGATAAGATTAGAGCCTGGAAACTGACCAGTTCTACTCAAGTAGGTAGCTGCCTGGAGGCTTGTACCCGTTTTAATTGCAGTTAGGAGGGCATCGAAGCAGAAGGCTTTCTACCTGCATTATTGACTCTCAGTATTTATGTGTGGCAGACGTTACTAATACTATAAACGGAGATGGGGTTAAGAACTGCATTTTTTTTCCCTTTCCTCTTTTATGCTCAGTAGAAAATTTTGTGCAGTTACATGGAAATGTTAGCTTCATTTCACTTATGTCTTGGCACTCTTTTCCACCTCTAGGATAAGGAATCCTATGTTATTATATGTATTCTAAAAGTTTTAATGTGTTTATTAATTCTAATGGGGATAATTTAGCAACATGGAGAAATGAGAGCAAGGTCTGTGTAAACTGAAGGTCTTGGTATTGTGCTTTTAGGCAATGAGGTTATGTAGTGGCCGGTGACTACTGCTTCTGATGCTGCAGCAGCATGTCCGAATGCTTGCTTCCCAGTAAAATTGTATTCAGAAGGCAGCTGAAAAACTGGGAGGGAAGAAAAAAAGATTGTTTAGAAGAAAGAGATGACTCAGTCTGGCAGAGAAGAAAACACATCACATTTGACATGTGACAAAGCAATTAGCAGGAACCATAGCTAAATACTTGGTGTTTTTCACTAGCTCCTGAAAAAACTAAGGGAGGTGGGTTAGAAGCCAGGAGATGGGTAAGAGGGGGGAGGGGAAGAGGAAACCAAGGACGCATGTTTTGAATTAAACAGTGTCCTACCAACAGTGTGGGTGAATGCAGGTAAAAATAGCAGTTGCCCTTAATTCAAAAGTAGATAATTTTATTTTCTCTGGGCAAATGCAACAAGCAGGGGCTATTTGGTGTTTTTATTCACAGAGTTAACTTGCAAACAGTGGCAGAGCAAACTGCCATGTTTACTAATATGCAGTGGAAAATGTGTTGTGATATTTCATGACTATGTGCTTTTGTTTACTGAAGAATAATGTTGTCTATACGATTGTGTTGACAGTGGCTGTCTCCAAATAAGCGATGAGATGTAATGCATCCTCCAGTCCATGCACGCTTCCTTTTGCAATTTGTGCCTCATTCCTCAGTGGAGACCTTTAAACCCTAAGTCCAGGAAAAAGAAAATAAATACATTATCATGGACCTGAGGGATTTTTACCTGTTGGCTGCTCTGATTGCCTGTTTAAGGCTGGATTCCGCAATAGCTCAAGAACTTATTTACACTATTAGAGAGGAATTGCCTGAAAATGTACCCATAGGAAACATACCAAAGGATCTGAACATTTCTCACATCAATGCTGCCACAGGGACCAGCGCCAGCCTTGTCTACAGACTGGTTTCTAAAGCTGGGGATGCCCCTTTGGTGAAAGTATCCAGTAGCACTGGGGAAATTTTCACAACCTCCAATAGAATAGACAGAGAAAAACTCTGTGCTGGAGCCTCTTATGCTGAGGAGAATGAGTGTTTCTTTGAACTTGAGGTGGTGATCCTCCCCAATGATTTTTTCAGGCTGATCAAAATAAAAATAATTGTCAAGGATACCAATGATAATGCCCCCATGTTTCCATCTCCTGTCATCAATATTTCCATCCCAGAAAACACTTTGATCAACAGCCGCTTTCCAATTCCATCAGCAACAGATCCTGACACAGGCTTCAATGGTGTACAGCATTATGAATTGTTAAATGGGCAGAGTGTTTTTGGACTGGATATCGTGGAAACTCCGGAAGGAGAAAAGTGGCCGCAATTGATTGTTCAGCAAAACTTGGACAGAGAACAGAAAGATACCTACGTGATGAAAATCAAAGTAGAGGATGGAGGCACCCCACAAAAGTCCAGCACCGCCATCCTGCAGGTCACAGTAAGTGATGTAAATGACAACAAGCCAGTGTTTAAAGAGGGTCAGGTGGAGGTGCACATTCCAGAGAATGCTCCCGTGGGCACCTCTGTAATTCAGCTCCATGCCACTGATGCAGATATAGGCAGTAATGCTGAAATCCGGTACATTTTTGGTGCCCAGGTTGCGCCTGCAACCAAAAGACTCTTTGCTTTAAATAATACTACTGGGCTCATTACAGTTCAGAGGTCCTTAGACCGAGAGGAGACAGCTATTCACAAAGTGACAGTACTGGCTAGTGATGGCAGCTCTACTCCTGCTAGAGCAACGGTTACCATCAATGTCACTGATGTAAATGATAACCCTCCGAACATAGACCTCAGGTACATTATAAGTCCCATCAATGGCACCGTGTATTTGTCTGAGAAAGATCCTGTCAATACAAAGATTGCCCTAATTACAGTTTCAGATAAGGACACAGATGTGAATGGCAAAGTGATCTGTTTTATTGAAAGAGAGGTCCCGTTTCATTTGAAGGCAGTATATGACAACCAATATTTGTTAGAGACCTCCTCTTTGTTGGACTATGAGGGCACCAAAGAATTCAGCTTTAAAATCGTTGCCTCTGATTCTGGGAAGCCCAGTTTAAATCAGACTGCTCTGGTAAGGGTTAAGCTTGAGGATGAAAATGACAACCCACCAATTTTCAACCAGCCTGTAATTGAGCTGTCAGTTTCTGAAAACAACCGACGTGGGTTATACTTAACAACTATTAGTGCCACAGATGAAGACAGTGGGAAAAATGCAGATATTGTTTATCAGCTTGGACCGAATGCCTCCTTCTTTGATCTGGACCGAAAGACAGGAGTTTTGACAGCCTCTAGGGTCTTTGACAGAGAAGAACAAGAAAGATTCATTTTTACAGTAACTGCCAGGGACAATGGGACCCCTCCCCTCCAAAGTCAAGCGGCCGTGATAGTTACTGTTCTGGATGAGAATGACAATAGCCCTAAGTTTACTCATAATCATTTTCAATTTTTTGTGTCTGAGAATCTGCCAAAGTATAGTACTGTGGGGGTAATCACAGTGACAGATGCAGATGCTGGAGAGAATAAGGCTGTGACTCTTTCCATTCTAAATGACAATGATAATTTTGTGTTGGATCCCTATTCTGGAGTCATAAAGTCAAATGTCTCATTTGACAGAGAGCAGCAGAGTTCCTACACTTTTGATGTCAAAGCCACTGATGGGGGACAACCACCCCGTTCCTCTACTGCAAAAGTAACTATAAATGTCATGGATGTCAATGACAATAGTCCTGTTGTCATTTCACCTCCTTCTAATACTTCTTTTAAGTTGGTGCCTCTCTCAGCCATTCCTGGCTCAGTGGTAGCAGAAGTTTTTGCAGTGGATATTGACACTGGAATGAACGCTGAACTTAAGTATACAATTGTGAGTGGTAACAACAAAGGCTTGTTTCGGATTGATCCAGTAACAGGTAACATCACCCTGGAAGAAAAACCAGCACCAACTGATGTGGGCTTGCACCGATTGGTGGTCAACATAAGTGACTTGGGATACCCTAAGTCTCTACACACACTTGTGCTTGTTTTCCTTTATGTTAATGACACTGCTGGCAATGCTTCCTATATCTATGACTTGATTCGCAGGACTATGGAGACCCCATTGGACAGAAACATAGGGGATAGCAGCCAACCCTATCAAAACGAGGACTATCTCACCATCATGATCGCCATCGTCGCAGGTGCCATGGTGGTCATCGTTGTGATTTTTGTCACTGTTCTGGTGCGCTGTCGCCACGCATCAAGATTCAAAGCAGCTCAAAGGAGCAAGCAAGGTGCCGAATGGATGTCCCCAAACCAGGAGAACAAACAAAACAAGAAAAAGAAAAGGAAGAAAAGAAAATCTCCCAAGAGCTCTCTTTTGAACTTTGTTACCATCGAAGAGTCCAAACCTGATGATGCAGTTCACGAACCTATCAATGGGACAATAAGCCTGCCGGCTGAGTTGGAGGAGCAAAGCATAGGAAGATTTGACTGGGGCCCGGCACCTCCAACCACCTTCAAGCCGAACAGCCCTGACCTGGCCAAGCACTACAAATCCGCTTCTCCACAGCCGGCTTTCCATCTTAAACCAGACACTCCGGTTTCGGTGAAAAAGCATCACGTGATTCAGGAGCTCCCGTTGGACAACACCTTTGTCGGGGGTTGTGACACCCTTTCCAAACGCTCTTCCACTAGTTCAGATCACTTCAGTGCCTCAGAGTGCAGTTCCCAAGGAGGCTTCAAGACAAAGGGCCCCTTACACACCAGACAGGTAAATGAGCACTTTTACTGGTCTATAAGTACTGCATACAAGTGCCCAGTCAACCAGTATTAACGTGCCAGTGTGTCTCTTGTTTTGGTCTAACTTTAGCTTAGTTATAAAGAGGGAAAAAAAAAACTTGACCCCTTTTCTATTCCTCTGGGGCTCAGTCAAGAATTTTTAGAACAGCTTTGAAATTTCTGAGTTCTGAGAATTATTTAACCTCCCAGTTTCCTTCAAATGGCAAAAGATGAAAAGAGGAAATTATTCCAAAATGTCCCAAGATAATGTTTGCTGAAGAAGAAAACCTGTCCTGATATGCCAAATTCTGCTCCTGGGGTTTCCAAATTGACTACTTCAAGATTTTCACATTACCTTTTGATCTCAAAAGTCACCTTCAAATCTCAAGTTTTAAATGACTTTTGAAGGTCTGACTATAATTATGTTGGAGCTGTGGTTGCTAAAGGGGTTAATTTTTTTTAGTCTCTGAAAATATAGTAGAATATTAAATGTACATCAGCTGTGAAGCACATGATTGTTGGTAGACTGCAGCTAAGCCATATAGGAAGTCTTCTCTTTGATTTCAGATGATTTTATTGTAATATAGTAAATTGAAGGTTGAATAGACAGGATTGCAGATTGTCCACAATGGCCAAAGTACTCTTTCAAAAAAAGAAAGAAAGAAAGAAGGAAGGAATACTTTCTCCCTGTTAGAACTGATTTATACATAAAAGAATAAATCCATTGTAAATATTCTCTCATCTCAGTAATGCATAAGTGATCTGTCATAACTCATTTTAAACTGTGAAATATGACATGTGAAGAGGGATTAATAGGCTGAGAAACTCATATTTCAACCAAATCCAGAATTAGTTTTTCTTAGGTCTAATAATTCCTTGTTAATAAAGATTTAAATACAGTGCTGTCTAATTTATTTCACTGGTGCTTGTCTGTTGCCATGAAATTTGAGTGTCAATAATAGCCTGTAGATGGCACTAGGGTATCATGTCGCTTGTGTTGGCCTAGCTCCAATCCCGCAGTAGCAAGTAAAGGGGGAAGGAAAGATCAATCTGGTGCTATAGCCAAAGATACCTTTTATTTAATGATAGTTGTTCTGGAGCAACTAGCATTTAAGTTCATTTGCTTGCTCTTTTGTGATCAGTTCTCAACACACCAACTTTCTATGACTTCGTAATCCAAGTTCTGTCTTTGTTGGTATTGAGTCCACCTATGGTGATGACCCATATGAATTTGTTACAAGTAAGGAACATACAAATTTCAGAGAATCAAGTAAAGCAAAATAAAATTTGGACAGTATTGACAGTCATTGCTTAGTGTTTGAAAACTCAAGAGTTTTTTTTATTTTTTTCCTTGTTGGGGTGGGATGGGTGAGAATGTTCTGTTGAAACTCTATTTGTCTCTCACCATCCAGTGTTTGTTGCTCTGCAGTGACTTTAAGGTTTCATGGTAGTAAGATATTTATTAAAATAATTTTAACAATGAATCAGAGATACTTCAGAATGTTAAGTATAATGCCTATGATTTTACAGCTGAAATTTCCATTTCTTGAAAGGTTAAATATCTAGAGGATTTAGAAAGCACATATACTTAGAGCTTGAATGTACAGGATGAAAGGAATTAAGTCAGTACGAAGGTTCCAGAGAATATGATGTTATTCGATAGACATAAAATTTGGAATGAGTTATTTTCGTATTAACTTCATCAGCTTTTTAAAAGAGGTTTGATGTTCTAAAATTAAGAACATTTCTGAGTTTAGTAGAGGTTTGTAAATGTTGCTAAATAGTTAATCATGGTGAGAAAAGTAATTTATGAAACTAAGTGGATTTAAATATAAAGTTGCTATTTCAGTGAAAAGAAAATATGGCTTTTTATTATTTACTTTCAATGGGTGGGTAAGGTTACCACAAAATACTGATGATAATTTGTGATTTGCACAATATCTTAAAAATGTAACATGACTTAAAACTTTTCATGTAAAATCTGAAATTTGTTTCCCAGAGAAACATGCTGAAGTTATTCCCAGATCATTTTTCTTTTCATATTAAGTGTGGTGGGTATTATGAGCATTGATGTACAGACCCACTTTTTCTGATTTCTTCCCCAAAGTTGGATCTATATATAGTACTGTGACATATAGATATAGTTCAGTGACATAAATGTTAAGGTATGAGAAAGATCTTTCGTCAAGGTTTAGTCAGTCATAAGGAAATTTGTTTGTGTGATGTAATCTTTGAAATAGGATGCTGAATAATTCTCTAACTGGAACTAAAGTGCATTTTAGACATTCCCTGAGACCCTGCGTCACTGTGCAGTTCTCCTTGTAGGCATTTCAGTGTTCAAATGTAGCTATAATTCACTATTATGGTAAAGAACTATTGAAATGGCTTTGGTTATTTACGCCTTTTAGAAGTTTTCATGCTGAGAAAGAAAAATTGCAATGTTGGAGAAAAAGAGTATTTATGGAAGTAAGGACAGGTGATGGTGATAGCAATATGTACAATTTTAGTATAAAAGAGGCATATTTTCTATGAATGAAGAACACACATTATATACTATCCTTTAAATTGTTTTTTCACTGAACTATATGGCTGTTATTGAAGATGTTCTAGTTAAGTTAAAAAATAAAAATTCTTTTTTTAGCTCCTTCAACTAGTGGCTTTTATAAAAATGTGCTCCTGAAATAACACGATTTTGAAAAAGTAGGGTTTATTATAGCAAAAGCTTTCAGAGGAATTTATAAACTAAGGTAGGATCTGTGAAGATTTTTAGTTGAATGGAAAAGGATTGCTGTTAACAGAAACACCTTTTCACTTTATGGTGCTAGTAGATGTGTGGGTAAAATGAAAGATTATTGAGCAAAGTACTACCAAATTTAAATATCATGAGTTTGTCTTATCTGTACAATGAAAACCTATGGTCTGACTTTTATACCATGAGTTTGCTTATAGTGCATTGATTCTTACGCTGTGTGACATTTTTTCTCTTGCTGTTTTCCCTCATGTGACCTTGCAAAGAACGTACAAATCAATAATAAACCACATTCTTCATCTACTCTATTTTACTAAGCTTTCATTTTCCTTGAATATAACAAATCTGTCACTGAATTTTATGCAAATTATTTTTATGAAGTTTTGGATGTACCCTTAGCATTCACAGATTAAATAAAATGTCCTTTTTTTTAAAAAGCTAGATTATATCTTAATATTTATTCATAAATAAACAAAGTTCATTGTCATAGGCTTGAGAGGATAACAACAAAATCATTTCTAGTAGGACTTTAAATGATAAAGCTCATTGATATATTTTCTCTAAAAGGAAAATATCTTCTTAAATTGAATATGATTTTTAAATTATGGTATTAAGTTCTCAAATTTTAGAGTGTCTCAGAATCATCTGGAATGTTTCTTAAAACATGTTGGTCCTTAGTCCCAGAGGTTCTAGTCTGGTGTCACTGGGGTCAAGTCTGAATACTTGCTTTGCTGACAAGATCCCAGGTGATAATGATGTTGCTAATCCAGGAACCCACACTTTGAGAACCACCGCCTCAGCATATTAGGACAAGAACCGTTAGCTTCTTTCCTTTTCAGATTATCATTTCGAGAGGACCTGTTTTTGCACAGTCCAACTCTCAGCTCTTATTGACAGCAGTTTTATTGTAGCTGGAGGCTTTACAGTAAGCTGTTTATTGCTGTTGCCCAACGTGGCTGACAGCATTTGGGGAATTAATTTTCTTGGCCCCGGTGTGCTTTTTGTGGAGGTGTAAATGAAAATGTTAAAGAATGAAAAAAAGTGACCTATTTACATTTGACAACTTCTTCCAGTAATAAAACAATCTGTAATAGTTGCACTGTGAGTTTGGTTCTGGGTAAACAGTCATGTTTAATTTCCTAAATAAAATGCTTAGTTTAGAGCTTAAACATCCTTGCTTTAACTTTTCACAGTCTAAAGTAAGTATTTGCTCATATATACATTTGTGTAGATATTGAAGAAATTATACATTGAAAATGTATTTGCATGCCATACTCAAGTGTATACATGTACTTTTACAGTATAAAGGGAATTGCTTCTATTCCCAGTCATTTAGAGATACTATATTACTTTTATGATTACTTTTCATTTTTGAGTAATCCCATTGCAAACGCTGCTGAAATGGTGTTATGTCATGTAAAATGCACAAGATAGTTACAGAATTGCTATTTAGAACAGTGAGAAATAAAAATGAAACTGAAGGGAGCAAATGCTAACTGGTGTGAAGCGAGCAAAAATTTTAAGATATTTTAAACTACTAAATTTGGCAGTATTCTGTGAGGGATGAATATAGGTGGCATATGGGGAAAAAAATTGCTCCTGAAGATGCAAATTATATTAAAATGTTATCTGTTGTGATTTTTGTTTCTGCTCCTTTGCTTTGGCTAAGTGATATGATCATGAAGTCAGTTACAAAGTAAAAGACACTCAGACACCTTGGATATTGATTCAGGAATTTGAAGTGAGCAGGGGCCATCCATTCAGCCTGGCTACCTTTCCTCTTGGTTTTGTAAGACAAATATTTAATATCTTTAAGCTTGATACACCTAGGGTGTAAAATTCTGGTTACATTTTAGCTTTTGTTGCTAATAACCGTAAGGAGAATAAAAATAAAAAGTTACCACTGTACTGAGTATGGACATGTCTACTGATTATTGAACATTTGTTAACATAGAGAAAATAATTTCAGTAGTTAGAATATTCTATTATCTTACTTTTTATATTTTGTTGCAATGGATTCTGTATATAGAAACTCTAAATTGATGTTCCCTTGGCTTCAGATGAGTCATCTTCATGGTGTCACAGAAC
The DNA here is from genome assembly GCF_000754665.1 of Bison bison bison. NCBI lineage: Eukaryota > Metazoa > Chordata > Mammalia > Artiodactyla > Bovidae > Bison > Bison bison. The sequence continues at coordinate 2,057,964 of NW_011494930.1, forward strand.
AGGCTTTAGCATCATTAAAATTACCATGTAAATATTGTACTAACATGTTATACTCTTACGGTATGTGCACAGTCTTAATAGTTAAATATTTCCAGCTAAAATTTATCTTCTCATAATAGCACAAATTAAAATATAATACATGAAATAGTAAAATAGAATTTAAATTTAATAAAAAGCTCAAATCTAAAATCATATTTCCTCATAACCAGTTCTGAATTATTCTGACTCAAAGTTTTATTTTCATATTGATATATATGAGCTTTGGGTAAATTGCTCCCAAAATATGAGAAATAGCAAATACATGCATTATTTTTCAATTATTTTATGTGACAGTACTGAGGTAGGAAAGTGAGACCTTTAAATTATCTTCTTATAATTTCTGTTTTCATAATTATTTCTGATATATTATTTAGATTGTTTGATGTCTAAATTTGGGGTTTGAGGGAGTGGGAATGCAGAAACCACCAAATGGGAAAAGCTACAGTGTTTGTGTTGGTCTAGCAGTACCAGACCAGGGGTTTGCAGGATTCGAGGTCATGTTAACTGCTTGGCTCATTTTTAGTACTTCCTCAATTTGATTTTGTCAGAGTTGAGCTCTTAGTTTGCATGCAATTAAAACAGACAAAAGCAAGCATGGATTGTTTACCACTTTCACTTAAAATCCTTGCAGTGAGCTTTCTCTGAATTTAGTTTGGTGTTTTCTTGAAGGGAAATCCTCTATTAAAACTATAGATTCAACCCTTGATAATATTAACAAATCAGTTAATATCATATTTCATGTAGTTGGAAACTAAATAGGATTTATTTTATGTGTGTTCTTAAGTTTTTGCTTTCTTAACAGTTGATTTTATGTTTAAAATCTTTCTCAGAATTTATTACATAATAGTGCCCTAAAATTTATATCATATTTGTTGAAATATGGCTCTAATCACAGATGAAATATTTGTGAGAATTTAAGAATGCAAGTCAACAAGATGCTTTTTCAAAAGTTTTAAGTTATCTAGAGGCATAGGTGTCATGTTCAATAAGTAATAATGCTAATGTGGTATGACCTTTAAATTGGTTAGTTCCCCTAAAATTTATATCAGATCACAAAAGCAAATCCAAATGTAGAAATATGATCTCTCAATTATGAAAGGAAATATACTTCACTGTTTGATTGCATCAGTTGTTTCAGATAGCTATTAAATCTGTCCAACACTTCATTTGAAAAGGAACTCATGCTTTTTGCCTTTGTTTGAATTGGGCTGTCAGTCATCAGAAACATAGAATAAGATAGATATATTACCATGATTGACATTTTCATTTTGATTTATATTCTTTCTTTTCCTAAGCCAAGATTCATTAAAATGTGAAATTTCTAAGTATGTTCAACAACTACCCATTCCTTAATAGTAAAGAATAATGGCAGAAATAAACTGGAGAAACAAGCCATATATAATCTATCTCACTCATATTTGTCCTATAGGCAGTTTGTTGCATAAGCAAACAGAAAATAAGAAAAGAATAGTGACAGAATTGGAATTTTCTGAATCATTGATATTTAATTTTAAGACATTCAAAACTTAACATTATTCATTAAAAGATTTGTCTTTACATACTTATCCATTATTTAAATGGCATGTGAAAATATTTTCCTCCAATCTTTAATAGTTTGATTGATTTTAATGCTAAAAATACATATCACATTTAAAATAATGGACTTGGGACCACCTGTGTAGCTGGGAGTAATGAAGATACATACACAGGCAAGATCTGTGAGACACCTTTGATTGATTCTTTCTAGTCATTTTACACTAATTATCCTGGAATTCCTTGAGAAAATATATGAAATTAATTTATTTGTGTTTGAAGGAGTATACTATAGCCTTACCACTCATTAGTATATAGAGATGTGTAATTATACAGGCAGCAAGAAAGAATGGAAATTTGTTCAGTTTGACTGTGTTTATATAATATTTTCTATTTTAATATTCTTCCTTAGTTTGTCTTTCTATCTGACCATCTCTGCATTTTAGTATTACACTGCTTTGTTAATATCCAGGCTTTGGCCTTTTTCAGTCTGTTTAGCAGTTGATTAAGAAATACGCTAATCCCTTCCAGGATATTGAGAAACTAATGGATTGCAGAGTATTTGGGTCTTTAAGCTTCAATTGTAAATGGTATGAAGAATTGTCATTGAGCTGATATTTGCATATATCTCTTCCAGTGCTAGTTACTTTGCCTCTTTTTTGTCCTCCTAATCTTCAGCTTTCATTCTAAGAATATTTATTTTAGTCGGAAATAAGCATGCCAGTGATAGAAATTTGGGATTCACCTCCAAATGAATGCCATCACAGACAGGGAAGTTCTGGCACATTTTGCATAGGTCTGTATGAACACAGTGAACCCTTCATAAGCTCTTAGATTGCAGGAAATCAGTGCTGAAAATTAAGTGGGGTTTTAAAGATTTGCAAAGTAGAGAGCTTTGTATAATGCTGGTATTGCAGGTGCCTATTAAATGTGAAGTAAAGGCTTTGTAATACAACTAGCTAACACGTTTCCTTCCACATTAGAGTGATTTGTAGCCTAGGGAATTAGTCTTGCCTATTTTTTCCAAATGTAGAAACACTAGATGTGTCTGAAAGAATAAAATCTCAAATACATGCTTTAGAATGAACAGATTTACTCTTTGATGATTCTGGTTATTCAAGGTAGATGTTGCAGGTCTACATATACTTACCTGTGTTACCTCTGATGTCCATGGTCTGGCCTTCACCTTTCCTAAGAGAAACTCAATTATATGTATATACTCTCCTCTAAACATAAATCAGATTAAAACCCCAGGTATCTATAAAGCTGTAACATTACCATAATGAAAAGGGCTTTCTACTGAGTGCTTTGATCCTCAAAGGAATAGCTGTTGAATCATTTCTCAAATTGTATTTTTAGAATTCCATCTTTGCTCCATTTGTAAATAGTGTGTATTTGTAGAACAGCAATTCATTCCAGACTTACATGGGTTTAAATATATTTACTTCAAGACAGGGTTCAGCAAAATGCCTCGCAGTTCTTTAATGCTTAATGTCTTTGGTCCTGTTAGATATAAAATCAGTGGAAATAGCCATGCCTATTTTTTAATGATTTTACAAACCCTGTATTTTTATCTACTAGAAAAAGTATATAATCCATGTGCAGATCACAGTAGGTACAGTGGACTTGCTGAGAATCATCACAGATGATTGATTTTGAAAACAAAACAGTTTTTGTGCAAGACAATAGCAACTGCAATTCAGTAAATGAGGTTTCTTTCCTCATTAAACAAACCTCAAGGAGAAGCATGGAAACACAAGATGTATAAAATGAAGACATATCTTTTGTAGAAAGACAGTGTCTTCTGCTGACAGTATTTCCCTAGTAGATCTTTTCTTGAGGAAAAAACTACTCGTGCTTTTTTGGATTCAGAGGTTGCAACCTATCTATGCCTCCGTGTGATAGCAGCTGCATGTTGAGGACTTTCAGATACACAGCTACCTAGGATTCACAGGAAAGTTTTTGTACGGGGTGCAAGTGACAAATGGAGACAAAATGGAGTGAGTTCTGAGCTGTGAGTTGATGCCTGCCTGTGTCATATATTCATGTCATTGAACTGAGTTTCACATTGGAAACCTAGAATTACAGTAGTCTTCCTTGTTTGTCAGCTGTGAACACACCTAGACTGGCACCTTTTCTTTGTTTCATTTCTTGTCATTCTTTAGGTGGACTTTATTCACTTATGTTAACTCTTATACATTGGTTTCTTAGTTACTTGATAGATTTTTAAATGATACTAACTTCTGTGTATCTTCCCTCCAAAAAAAAAAAAATCAAACAGGATGTTTTGTTCTAGAACATCCATAAAGGGTCAAATAAAATATGCACAAGTGTGTCCTTTCTTCATAGAAATAGTGGATCTATTTTTCCTTTGAAATTTTCAAAATTGGGTTTTTCATACTGATACCATTTTCAAAGCTAAGAAGTCATATTAAATTTAACTGTATAGTTTAATAATGTTTTAGTACATTCAAATTCCCAACATAATAGATGTTAGAATTTTTATGAAAATAATTTTCTTGCTGCAAATTGAAATGAGTATCAAAATTGCATTAAACCATGGTAAAAACAGATACAATCTTTAGGATATTTTAGTTTGACATGAACTTATTTTCATTCATGGTCTTAACAGCAAAATCTGCCAAGCAGTGATGGCAAAATATGCTGAATTCACTGATTGATTTTTAAACATGGTAATAATTAAGCAGAATCATTTTGACACCTAAAGTCTCTGTTTTAGACAATTAAATTCTGCTTTAGCTAAGGGTTATTGACTTCTGGATGATACTAGGAACAACACCCTTCAGGGTTTAAACTATTCCTGTAGGACCATCTGTTATTGGTGGGGCTGAGCAGCCTCTCCAGCCATGCAGTGTCAATCCCAGGTGTATATCTAGGATCGTTCAGAGCACAACCCTGGTTCCTCATGATCTTTCCATCTCAAATGGCAACTCAGTTAATCAAATACTGGTATATCATAACTTAAAGCTTCTTATTTAAGGAAAAAATAAGAAAGTTCCTCAAAGTAGAGACAATGTCTTATTTACCTTTGTATTTTCATGACTAAACCTGTACCTTTAGGTACAACAGTACCTAAAGGAGTGAACTTCATAGTCTTTCAATAAATATTGACCTAATGAGAGTATTCAGCTGGAATCATGCCTTATATATGCATAGTATTTCCATTGATAATCTCTATGACAACTACAGAAAGAAGACTTTACCATTCTTTTTTCATATTCTAAGCTTTTAATAACAAACAGTGTTGTGATAGTTTCAGATGAAGGAATTCAGCCATACATGTACATGTATGCATTCTCCCCTGCCAAATCCCTTCCCATCCAGACTGCCACATAACACTGAGCAGAGTTCCATATTCTATACTGTAGGTCCTTGTTAGTTATCATTTTAAACATAGCAGTGTGTACATGTTCATCCCAAGCTCCCTAATTTTCCCTCACACCCATGCTTCCCCTCAGCAACCATAAATTTGTTCTTATTCAACTTATGTAAAAATCTAGAGACAGAAAATGTATGTTTGTTTTTTTTTTTCACGTCTCATAGCTAAAGTTGTTATTTCCAATCCAGTACCTTACCTCCACACTGGTATTTCTTCCTCATATGTATCTACTTTTACCTGTTAAACACTCTTTTCAGGCCATATGTAAGTTTGAAACATTTTCTTCATTAGTGACATTATTTTTGTTGGAAAGAACTACAACTCATTTTTTTTAATTTTATTTTATTTTTTAACTTTACAATATTGTATTGGTTTTGCCATATATCAAAATGAATCCGCCACAGGTATACATGTGTTCCCCATCCTGAACCCTCCTCCCTCCTCCCTCCCCATACCATCCCTCTGGGACGTCCCAGTGCACCAGCCCAAGCATCCAGTATGATGCATCGAACCTGGACTGGCGACTCATTTCATATATGATATTATACATGTTTCAATGCCATTCTCCCAAATCATCCCACCCTCTCCCTCTCCCACAGAGTCCATAAGACTGTTCTATACATCAGTGTCTCTTTTGCTGTCTCGTATACAGGGTTACTGTTACCATCTTTCTAAATTCCATATATATGCGTTAGTATACTGTATTGGTGTTTTTCTTTCTGGCTTACTTCACTCTATATAATAGGCTCCAGTTTCATCCACCTCATTAGAACTGATTCAAATGTATTCTTTTTAATGGCTGAGTAATACTCCATTGTGTATATGTACCACTGCTTTCTTATCCATTCATCTGCTGATGGACATCTAGGTTGCTTCCATGTCCTGGCTATTATAAACAGTGCTGCAATGAACATTGGGGTACATGTGTCGCTTTCAATTCTGGTTTCCTCAGTGTGTATGCCCAGCAGTGGGATTGCTGGATCATAAAGCAGTTCTATTTCCAGTTTTTTAAGGAATCTCCACACTGTTCTCCATAGTGGCTGTACTAGTTTGCATTCCCACCAACAGTGTAAGAGGGTTCCCTTTTCTCCACACCCTCTCCAGCATTTATTGCTTGTAGACTTTTGGATGGCAGCCATTCTGACTGGTGTGAAATGGTACCTCATAGTGGTTTTGATTTGCATTTCTCTGATAATGAGTGATGTTGAGCATTTTTCATGTGTTTGTTATCCATCTGTATGTCTTCTTTGGAGAAATGTCTATTTAGTTCTTTGGCCCGTTTTTTGATTGGGTCATTTATTTTTCTGGAATTGAGCTGTAGGAGTTGCTTGTATATTTTTGAGATTAGTTGTTTGTCAAGTGCTTTATTTGCTATTATTTTCTCCCATTCTGAAGGCTGTCTTTTCACCTTGCTTATAGTTTCCTTTGTTGTGCAGAAGCTTTGGATTAAAGATAATCTCTTTAACAAGTAGTGCTGGGAAAACTGGTCAACCACTTGTAAAAGAATGAAACTAGAACACTTTCTAACACCATACACAAAAATAAACTCAAAATGGATTAAAGATCTAAACATAAGACCAGAAACTATAAAACTCCTAGAGGAGAACATAGGCAAAACACTCTCCAACATACATCACAGGAGGATCCTCTATGACCCACCTCCCAGAATATTGGAAATAAAAGCAAAAATAAACAAATGGGACCTAATTAAACTTAAAAGCTTTTGCAACTCATTTAAAAAAAAAAAAAAAAAACCTGTATTACAGGGCAATTCATTGCGCCCAAAACCTGCATTACTTTCCAGTAAACTAATTCTAGACTTTAAGATTAAAGTGTGGTAAGCATATGATGGAGGCCCAAATGAGTAAAGTATATATGAGGAGAGTTCTGATTGTCTGGTGTCAACTGCTGTCCCTGTTTCCCTCGGCAACAGCTAGGACTTGATGACAAAATCTCTAGTTAGGTTTAAGGGTTTGGGGAGGATTTTGGGGGAGGTTGATGGCTGAAGAATCCTCATCTTCCCTAAACTTAGAAATTTTGATCTAAACTAGCATGCCTCCATTCATATTTTGGAGGTCCAGTGAAGACTAACTAACCTATCATCCTATAGATGAGCAGGTGTAAGCATTCTTAGACTCTGAATTTTGACATTTTGATTTTTTAAACAGTGAAATATAATTAACATCTTTATATTGTTTATCAGTGTCTTGACTCACTAATGATTTCTGAATATATATCAGAGAGAGAGAGAGAGAAGCGGAGAGTTAAAACAAAACCTGCTGATTCTAATATACATAAATACACTCGTATCACTTAATTAGAGATATCTGTAGTTTCCATTTTTACCCTCATTTCTTCCATACCACTGTGTTTGCCCATCATAACATCTTTTTTCATGATAGGATATAATAAGAAAGGAAAGAGTGAACATAAACAGGATCAGATTCCTTTTCTTCCAAGACTCCTCATCCAGAATTTTTATTTAAACCTTTGAATACTTAGGTAATTGAGTGATTATTTCTAAATAATGATCAATGGCTTCACTTTGATATCTGCTTAATAGAGACAGTGTGTTTTGGAGGAGGAAAAAAAAAAAGTCATCATCCCTTAATAGACTTTCGAGCCATCTAGACAACACCGTAGAATCACATATGAATTCTATAAAAAGCAGCAAATTAATAATTGAATAGTGAATAAGTGGTGTCTAGCTACTATATTAATTTTAGAAGGATAAATTTAGTGTCTAATAGAACTCACAGTATAGTTTCTCAAGACTCAAAATGGACCTTTGAGACTATTTGGCCTATTTAATTTCTTTTCCCCATGAAAAAATTGAGATTATTACAAAAAGTAGTTTAATATTTGAAGTAAAAAAAAAATGACTTGAAAAACTCCTATTTCAAAAATGTGTCACGTTCAACACATAATTTGAATGTACTATCCTTTGCTTTTCTACTCTAAAATGGATGTAATCAGGCCTAATCCCTAAGGTTGTGATGAGATTAAATGAGTGCACACATGCTGCTGCTAAGTCACTTCAATCGTGTCTGACTCTGTGCAACCCCACAGACGGCAGCCCACCAGGCTCCCCTGTCCCCGGGATTCTCCAGGCAACAACACTGGAGTGCGTTGCCATTTCCTTCTCCAATGCATGAAAGTGAAAAGTGAAAGTGAAGTCGCTCAGTCATGTCCGACTCTCAGAGACCTCATGGACTGCAGCCTACCATGGGTACATGTAAATTTCTGGCCCATGGTAAGTAGGCAGACACTCCAAAAACCTACCTATTTTTCCTCCTATTTTGCTCAAGGATGCCAACTTACCACTAATAGAGGGGCCTAATTTCACTTCATGAATGTTCTCTCCATTTTATTTTTGGTAGTTTTTTTGAATGTGAGTTTTATACCTTTTTAAAACTGTATTATATTGAAGTATAATTGATTTATTTACAATGTTGTGTTTCTGGTATATAGCAAAGTGATTATATATACCTATAATGCAAAATATTATATGTATGTATAATTGAATTTTATATCTTTTTAATAAGCAAGTTATCTCTGTTAATCTGCTTTAAGATTAAAACACTTTTTGAATTATCTAGGATTTCTGAAAAGTTGACTTCTGTAATAGCATCAGAGAATAGCAGATAGGATGTTATATATTTTCTTTTGATTCTAATTCTTATTGTTTCACATTTGTATAACTGCTTCATCTTTCATTTTGTGTATTTCACCATTTCATTTGCATTTTGTGTTTTAAAACTATCTTGCTTCTTTTAGTATTCATTATTAATTTACTTCCCCATGGATTTCCCATAGAAACTCCTCTTGTCTGGGGATTTTCACCTTATACATCATTCCTATTAGTCAGTACTTAACACAGCTGTAGCCATTTGAAACCTGCTGGGTTTTGCTTCCAATTATTCCATAGACTAGAAAGCATCTCTGTTGAAGTAATGGCATCCATGACATAATCATACTAGTTAAAATGCCTTGGAGTATATGGATCATATTTCTGAGATTCATCAGATTTATGCCAGAAGCATAATAATCAAGTTTTTTTCTTTTTATTATTCCTCTGACTCTAAATTAATATATGTTCATTTATAAGATTTTAGTGTCTTAGTATGAATGTTTATAATGTTTGAGTATATGGGTGACATGATAACATGAGTCCCAACAAATGAAAATATAACACAAGTGATAGTATTACCTGAAAAATAACTTTTCTTAATATCTTGGGGCCAAAATCACTGCTTTATATTGGAATAGGTGAAATAATCAAGATAAAATTAATGATTTGCATTTAAAGTATAATGTAGTATGAATTTATTGCTAATTTTTTTAACTTTATCAACTAAATAGAAAGTAGATATAATCAAATTTCAGTGGCCTCATTGTAAAAATTAAAATTTTCAGTTCCTGTTGATGTTTACTACCCTCTCAGTACTGTTCCATTGTTTTTGGATCTGTCTTTTGATTTAGTTCTAATTTTTTATATAGACAGTAGGTCAGTAGGTAGAAAGGACTTTAAAACAAGTGATGATAAGAAAACTCACTCTTTGTGCTTAGAAAAATTTGATCTAACAGAGAATGTATGGCAAAGTGGCATAATTTCTTTTAAACCACTACCTCTTGTAGATGTGATGTCCCTCATATGGTATTAGGGTATGGAGCAGAGTGAGGACATAGAGTGGATGTTATCTCATGGAGTTGTAAAAATTATAGCATGGCATATAAATTCTACTTAATCCCACCACAGCGGGATACAGGAGATACTCAAGCAAAATGAGGGTGTTAGACATATTTTAAATGGAATCAGGCTTTAAGTATTTAGGTTCATAGTTTTATTTAAAATCATTAGTGTTCTTATGGCATCAAATACATACACGTTATATATATTTATATAAATGTAAATTAAGATGGCTACCATTTTATGTTTTCTGTATCAGTGATCTACTTTGTTAACTCTTAGAATGGAGAGGTGATTGTATATCCAAGAATTTTATGTACATTCCAGTTCAGATAATAACTAAATACTTTATTCTAGGAGGAGAATTATATTTCTCCCACCATTCATGTCTTTCCTTATGTGATCAGAGCTCACTTGATTCTTTTCATTTAGCAATGTGAAGGACTTTCTCTGCCTGCTGAGCATTTATCTTATTCAGGCATAAGCTTGACAACTAGAAGATATCCAACCTTATCACTAGATGACTGAACTATATTATATCTTCCTTAATGGATACTAAAACTTATTTCAGAATTATATATTATAGTTTTAAAATGTGTATTCTTTTCTAATTCTGCCTTATAAACCTATGAAACTTTTTTGCTGCCAAAGAACTGTGATGTGATCCACTGATACATATACAAATTAATCTCTTATTTTTCATTAATTCTGTTATTTAACAGACATCTATTGAATAACTGCTGTGATCTAGGAACAGTGTGAGACAATGGGATTATTTTTTTGAAATGAGTAAGACATTGTCTTTGCTTTAAAAGATGCCAGTGTTTTAAAACACAGTACATTTTTTCCTTGGAATTCCCTTATTTAAAAAAAATATGAGTTTTCTCTCTCAGTTTTAAATTGATGTCATCATTTCCTTGAAATATATTTTTTAAAGTCTTTTTTTTTTTTTAGCCAGTGCTGGAGACTTGATCTTTCAGTAGGGTAATAAAATTCTAAGATCTATTGCTCTAATTATAAGAATGCCAAGTTTAAATTTATCCTGTGGTTAATTTAGAGGGAAATACACTTTTCATCCTTAAAATCACACTTCTTCTGCAGGCAAAGGTGTTAATAAAATATGGTTGCAAGTAAAACTTCATTTTGTAACTATATGAGATTAGCATATTTGCTATATTAAAAAATCACTTTAAAAACATGGCACACATTGTTAATGTTGAATAATAACTCAAGTTAAAAAGGACCGTCTTCTCTAAAAGTAGAGTCTCATAGAGATCCGTTTTGAAAGGGATATTTTGAGTTGTGCAAAAGAATGTTCAAACTTAGCCCTTCAAAAAAACATAAGCCCAACATAGACATGGAACATAGATGTTAAAACTCTAGCTAGAATAAATGTTTGGTTTAATCGGCTTTTACCTCCAGATGGTTCTGATTTGGGCAAGTCCATTTACTTATGAATATTTATCACAGTATTTCAAAGAATGGATACAATGACATAAATTTGAAAATGAAACGTTTATTATAAACTTTTTTCTTAAATTAAGAAACATTCATATCCTGAAAATTTGGTTTTCTTTAATCATATAAGAAAATGTCATAATTGGGCTTTACATTTCAGCAAGACACTTATTTCACTAATTTACATATGGGTGCATGTTTATATGAGCAGGTCATTTCAAAGTTTCAGTGTAATATTTGAGCAAAAATCTTTGTTTTTACACATTTTTGCGCAAATGTATTTTTAAAATAAACTCTTGCTGCCAGAAAATATACTATTTTAATTGTAGATAGGCTTCAGTAGTACCATCAAGCTGGTGCCTAATTCCAAAACGTTCTTTCCAACTGTTCTGTGGATATTTAGGCAACTATCTTCAAGTAATTACTGTAATATACACAAACTCTTGTAGACCTCAGGAATAAGGTGTGTAATAGTCCTTGTTAATTAAATATATTGATTAAAATATAAACATTTTTGGAAATTATAAATGTATTGATATACTCAGTCATGAAAGTAAATGTAGTTCACTTTTTAATAATGTGAAAATATGGACAATTTGGAAGGTTAGTTTAGTCCCAAGTAACAGGATGGATTAAGATTAGTAACAGATATATTTAAATAAAGTTTGGTGTGGAAATCACATGAGGACAACTGTGGTAACCAACTTCTACATAAAACCAGAAATGTGGCAATCTCAGCATTATTCCTGATGACAGTACCATTTAACTTGGTATTGTTATGTAGTTTTAATTCCTTGCCTATTATGATTTTTATAAGTAACTATGAATTACTTTGGAGAAGGCAATGGCACCCCACTCCAATACTGTTGCCTGGAAAATCCCATGGACGGAGGAGCCTGGTAGGCTGCAGTCCATGGGGTCACTAAGAGTCAGACACGACTGAGCGACTTCACTTTCACTTTCCACTTTCATGCATTGGAGAAGGAAATGGCAACCCACTCCAGTGTTCTTGCCTGGAGAATCCCAGGAATGGAAAAGCCTGGTGGGCTGCAGTCCATGGGGTCGCACAGTCAGACACGACTGAAGTGACTTAGCAGCAGCAGCAGCATGAATTACTTTACCCAGGAAGAAAAAGCACTAGAGATTAATTTTCATAATTTTGATGCACATTATTTTCTAGTTTTTGGCAGTAATAATATCTATTCAAAACCACTTATACTTTGCTAAATTTCACTTAGCATCTTGAGAATTCAGTTTTCCCATCTGAAGTAGATCATTGGATTCAACCTTTTTTATTTCTATTATTAAAAATTGTACTACAGCTTTTATTAATTCCTTAGAGAAACATCACTCTTTAGCAGGTTTTCTCTTACCACCCAACATCTGCCTGGCCTACTTCTTTCCATCATCAGTTGATATATGTTCAAACAGCGCAAATCAGTGTTAACATTGACTCAAGAAAAACAATTACAAAGTAAATCACATAGTTCGGTCTTTTCTGACAATGAACGATTTGCAATATTCTCATTGTTTGCATGATCTATGTTATCACTCTCTTGCGTTAGTGTTGATAACAGAGTGTTGCCATTATCTTCTTTGAGGTCTCTGCCTGATTAATTTTCCCCTTCTGAACTAGAAAATTAAGTTTTTCCTCCTAAATCAAAAATCACAGAAGAGAAGAACTATAAAATCTCAAGATTATTGGTGTTTATAATTTGATTAGAAAACTGTCAATTTAAAATAGTAGGTAGCTACCATATTTTTATCAGTAATATTACTTTGACTGTGTTTGATTTTTTCTGTAGTAGACATTAAGATAAATTGGAGAATTACACATAGTTTGGGGATAATATGTAAATATAGATTTTTTAAAGTCAGACACTGGTAATTTTGATTGATGGTATTATTTATTATCAGGATTAGTTTTAGAAAGCTAATTAAACCTAATAATGCTCATTGATTTTATTGGCAGCCTATTCATTCAAAGATAAAATATAAGTGGAAAAAACAAATAATCATAACTGTTTATGTGAAGGAAAATCAGGTTTGGGAATAAAAGAACTGAATCACAAATTAGCTGTAGCCCCCATACATACTACCTGAATGTCAAACAACAAGTAATGTTTGTTTAAAGGAATATAAACTAGAACTATGTCTTGCCATAGCATAGCCTACCTAGCGCATTTTCTCCAGAACACTCCAGAAACTTCCCTACAAGGACGATTCTGAAACCTGGACAGGAGTCTAGGAATACTTGCTCCTGTAGTATTGTAGTGATTTCTGAACTTCAAAATATACTTGCATTTATTTACTGCATTGTGCTCTTTCATCTTATTAAAAACTTTAGGAAAACTCAATTTATCCATATTTTCAGTGGAAGTATTACAAAAATATTATGCTGTAGGTGGACAGGTTTAGAAGTGACTTTGCAAGCTTGAAAAGTTCATATAGATGGAGGAGGTATAATTACAGAGATGCCACATGTTGGCCACAAGATTTTTTTTTTTTTGGTTTTTCATCTTATGCAACTTCATCCAATGCTCATATTCTGAATATACAGCAACAAAGATGCCTTCCTTAACCATATGGCTAGATGCTTATGATCTGTTTTCTGAATATTTTTTCCCTGGATGTAAGGTCAAATGGAGGTTTTTTTAAAAAAAATCCAAGCCTATTTAATGTCTAATACAGGTGACAGTGAATTATAAAGAATTTAAAAGTGTTATATAACAAACAGATTAGTATCAAATGAATGCCCTGTGATTTTTGCATAAGAGGCATTTTAGCTATTTTGAGCAGTAACTGATGGAATGAGATGTAAGCAATCTCTGGCAAGGTGAGAAGCTGGACAGGCCAAGGCTTAGAATCCTTTTTCAGAGCTTTGTCAGAGCCAGGCATTCTGGGGACAATACAGTGAATCACAGCTATATGATTAATCAAATCAGTTCTCTATTGTAAAAAGACAAAGAGATGATGCCCACATTGGCATCAGATTTGGAATTGGATGCTTGTAGATGAATGAATTTGTGTAGACTGTGCCTTCCAATGTTTTGCCTGGAAGAGAAATAAATCCACTAGGAATCTGGACAAAAGCAACGTTTAGATAATCATACAAGAGTTGGAATAGCCTATATAGAAGAAAAGCTAACATTAAAAAGAATAAATTCATTGCTCTTAATGAATAGCTATTGAGTACTTTAACAGAATTAATCATTATCACTAAAAATGTAAACATACTTTAAACGTGTATAAAAGTCACTGGCCACCATAATTTCAGCTAAATAGCGAACAATTTCATGGGAGAAATGGAAGATATTTGGGGATCTGTAAAGAGAAGTTCTGAATATTCCCTTTGGCACCCCTATCTCTTTATTTCTAGAAATTTCAGTTTCAGTGCTTTGAAAGTAGATTTCCAACACCAGATAATGACAATCAGCCAACATATACTTGAGTACCCACTGTGCTCCTGGCAGTCTTCTCAGCCCTTTACATGTATTTTCTTAAATAGGAACAATGACCTTGTGTGTCAGGTATTATTATTAATGTCCCTCTTTTCAAGCTGAATAGAAGTTAAATGATTTGCTTAAGGTCATAGTTGTAAATGAGAGTAGTCTAGGACTTGAACCCTAGCAGTTTTACACCAAAGGCTTTGCTTGTCATTGCTAAGCAATACTGCCTTTATGATTGAACTTCTGTTTTCAAAAATAAAATGGTGGCATGTCATCAAGAGTTACTTGAGCCCCCAAATAAATTATTTATGTAAGTATAAAAAATAAAAGCTCAAGTCTAATTTAACATTTCTGTTTTTAATTCCTTCAGTGTACAGATGTCAGCACTGAGCACATGACTTGATGATACAGCCATGTATCATGTGAGGCATGTGTGTTTCTTCACAGTTTATAGTGAGCATTCATGGACATCGCATAGTAAGAAAAGTAATAGCATTTCTGTGTTTTAGGCAATAGAATTCTGGAAACTTTTCACCAACAGTGTATTTTGGCAGTGAATTTCAAACATTCTGCTAATCTCAAAATAGAATAAGAATTTTGTGATTATTCTTTTTTAACTGCTCTTCATACTAGATAAGGAGGGATGTAGAGGAGATGGTATAAACAGTAATGATAACTAAAAGATCTCTCTTCTCCATTAGACTAGAATGCTGCTTTTCTCTTCTTTTTTTCTTTTTTTTTTAAATTCATTCCAGCCCCTGCTCTTCAACAGGTCAGAAGCACCAACTATCTTCCATCTGCCTCTACACAAACTTGCCCACTAAGATCAACATGTGCCTTCCCCCAACCTATCCATAATGCACTGGGAGACTTAGCTTCATGTCTGTTTGGAAACATGTATAATAAGCTTTTATTATTGGTTATAAAATTTTAGTCCTAAATTTTTTCCAGTTTTATCACCTAGAGCCACAAAAGATATCCAGTAATTTCATAGAGTTATGTAAATCTACCATATTTCATTACTGGCTTCTTAATGTGTCCTTGGAGAAGGCAATGGCACCCCACTCCAGTACTCTTGCCTGGAAAATCCCATGGACAGAGGAGCCTGGTGGGCTGCAGTCCGTGGGGTCACTAAGAGTCGGACACGACTGAGTGACTTCACCTTCACTTTTCACTTTCATGCACTGGAGAAGGAAATGGCAGCCCACTCCAGTGTTCTTGCCTGTAGAATCCCAGAGACGGGGGAGCCTGGTGGGCTGACATCTGTGGGGTCACACAGAGTCAGACACGACTGAAGTGACTTAGCAGTAGCAGCAATGTGTCCTTGCCTAAAACTCTAATAGGAGGTGGTAAACACACTTGTCAACTACATATTGGACTTTAAGGATCCCCCTTAAATCTAAGAACTGGAGAGAACCACTTCAGCCTTATAGTAAAAAATTTTGTTTATCATGGATTATTATAATGGATGGCTTCCTAGGTGGTGCCAGTGGTAAGTAATCTGCTTGCCAATGCAGGAGATGTAAGAGAGGCAGATTCCATCCCTGAGTCAGGAAGATCACCTGGAGTAGGAAATGGCAACCCACTCCAGTTTTCTTGCCTGGAGAATCCCATGGACAGAGGAACCTGGTGGGCTACAGTCCTTGGAGTTGCAGAGTCAGATGGGACCGAGCCAGCACACATGTACACACTCGCACATGCACGTATTATAATGGATGGGTTCTGGTAAAATTCCTAGGTAAGAAAGCTACAATTTTAATTTGAGGTTCATTTGGAGGTGAACATGAAATAGCTGAGAGTTCTCCTTGCACAGTTTTCCCTATTTCATTTGGCAAAGGAAATTGTTTCTTGGAATAACATGCTAACTTTTTGTCCACTGTATGTAGTGGCATAGGGATCATTGCATTACTCATGGATGCTATTCTTATTTAAAATAAAATATATGTCACATTCCAAAAGAATAACAAGGATCTGTTCTTACAAAAAAAAAACAAGTCTGTTGATATGAGACAAACAGATTGACTTAAGAGTCCAACAGTCTGTATTTTTGAAGCTCGAATTACTCACATTTTGATTGCACTTACTTTGATTTTGGGGTGGCAGGTTTTCTAGCTGACCCTTACTAATAATCTTCAGTAGACAGAAAAATTTAAATTATTCTAATTAAAGAGCAATATCGAACATGTTGACTAAATGTAGATTTTGTGTAGTTGATTAGAGGAGAATTTGGTAAGGTTTTAGATCTACCACTGATACCAGAAAGCTAAATTCATTTGTGGATTTGTTAATGAACTAGATTGGCAGAATGTCCTTAGTTTAAATTATTAAGGTAAGAGATTTGAAAAGCATAATTCTTAGGTATGAATTCAAAGACATACAGGCAAGTTTACTATGAGCTCCATAAATACACAAGGATAGAAAGCAATGGGGATGACAGGAATAATTTTTGTCTATATATTTGTTTCAAGTGTCCTTTATAGAGAAGTAACTTTTTTGATGGAACTCGTATTTCATGAGACCAAACATAAAACAAACTTGTAGTGATCACTTTTGATCAGATTCAGGTAGAAGACTGCCAAACTGTTTTCATTTCACAGTAGGTTGTAGTCCTGTGATGGAATTACTAGCTGGGGTTTGGAATCTAACAACCTGGCATGCAAGATGTTAGTGGCCCAACATGATGTGTTGATTTAGCTTTCCAGGTGACTGAAAATATAGCTAGAGTTCTCCTTTATCTACAGACTAGACCGACAAGGCTTTGTGAAAAACTAAATTAATTTTGCATTGACATTCTGGGTGTTGCTGATAAAATTTGCAGTGACATTATGCCTATTGGTTATACTGTGACAGGCAGACTCTATCCAAGTGGACATTATAAGAGCCAAATTTAATAGTCTTAACATTGGAAATTTCTGCCTTGAGCAGAGCAGCTTTCCAGCATGTGCTTTGTTTTCTGCTCCCACAATTATGAATTAATATACATCATTTTCAGGCTGTTGAGGAATGACATAAGAGGATTAATGGAACTGGACAATATTACACTAGTGGAATGAAAATTCTGTAATGGTTTTTCTGCAGTGATGTGATAGAAAAGGCAAATGGAAACCAATCTCTAGCCTTTGTGCATTCAGAATTTCAAGAAAGTGGATGAAAAGGGAAGTGGAGAACAATTATGTTACTCAAGCTGATACAATTTTTCATCAAATATGTAACTCATTTTTCACAAATATTAGGGATTGATTCAACTGAGTGTATTGTGTGTAGTGTATGATGTTATCCATTTAATTACAACTTTTATGTCTTAAAAATATTCACAGAAAAGGTATACTTTGTCTAATTTTCTAATAAGAAAATTAGATACAATGAATATACACAATAAATCTCATGTACTGTTATATACATATTGCTGTAGAAAATGCCTCTAAAGTGAAAAGATTTTTTTCATACTTTACCAAAAGTATGAAATAAACAATGTCTATTAAATTGAAGGCTCCCCTAACTCCAGCTGTTATTTTCTTGCTACAAAGCTTATCTATCAGAACAGTAGAATTATTTAAATATTTTCTGATACTGACTATATATTTATTTATTCAAGTTATCTGAGAACTTTTAACTGTTTTTATTGCAAAATGATTTTCTTCCATAGTTGAACTTTAATAAAATTAGTTTTGAGACTAATTTGTCAAGCTCTTCAATACATTTTTACATAGATTTCTGATGTGGCTACTTATTTTAGATTTTTTATTTTTTTAATTTAAATTTATTTATTTTAATTGGAGGCTAATTACTTTACAATATTGTATTGGTTTTGCCATACATCAACATGAATCCGCCACGGGTGTACATGTGTTCCCCATCCTGAACCCCTCTCCCACCTCCCTCCCCGTACCATCCCTCTGGGTCATCCCAGTGCACCAGCCCCAAGCATCCTGTATCCTGCATCAAACATGGACTGGCGACTCATTTCTTATATGATATTATACATGTTTCAATGCCATTCTCCCAAATCATCCCACCCTCTCCCTCTCCCACAGAGTCCAAAAGACAATGTGATATTTTTGAGATGTCTATTCAGAAAAAGAGGATTTATTTACCTTAATTGTGTGCACTCTATTTTTTAATGATAAAATGTATTTGAATACTGTGCATGGATTGGCAAATGTGAACCAGAGCAATATGGAGATGACTTACTCAATATTACTTTTACAGATTAACTCATTTAGGCAATGAATTCTAGTAACTCACAGTATTTTTTAAAACATTTAAAGAAGTATTCTCTCTTAAAATAATAATATTAAAACCAAAAGGATCAGCAATATGGCAAATTTAAGATGATCATTTGAAAAAGAGAAATCACATACTTGTTAATCATACTGTATTTGAGGTGACTGTAGATGGGTCTGATATACAGAATGGTATTAAAATAGAATTATAAAGTATATTTGGACTTCCTTGGTGGCTCAGTGGTAAAGAATCTGCCTGTTACTGCAGGAAATGCAAGAGAGGCAGGTTCGAATCCTGAGTCAAGAGAATTGCCTGGAGTAGGAAATGGCAACCCAACTCCAGTATTCTTGCCTGGGAAATCCCATGGACAGAGAAGCCTTGGTGGGCTACAGTCCATGGGGTTACAAAAGAGTCTGACAGGGCTCAGTGACTAAACAAGAACGAGAAGTATATTAACCATAATGATGGGGATCTAGGTGTAGATAAAATGAGATGATTGTCTTTAAGCTTTCAATAAATTTGTTACCCAGTGTAAACCTTGTTTATATTCACTTAACTTCAACAAGTTAAGAAAGAATACTTGAAGTTCTGTTATTTAGTTTCTTAGATTCTGAGAGAGCAGTCAAGAGCCTGGAACTGTCTTCACTGAGTGTGTACCTCCACATACGTTCTAGTTAAAACAATGCTTTGCTCCTGTCAAGGTTTTAAGGCACAGAGTGCTGAGAAGACAGCAATTTGCTTAATTAAACCCTGTTCATTTTACAGGGCAAGAAATAAGATTACTCTTTGGCAATTACATGTTGCTTGAATTATATTTAATCTTTTACTACCCTGAACACTTAAACACATACACACACACACACACCCTAATGTAAATATGGACAGAAGTAATACCCCTACTCAAAAGTGATCACATTTCTTCCTAAAATAAATGAATTAATAACTCTGAGGATATTTCTCTCTGACAGAAAAATAAGGTGCCATAGTTAGTAAGGCAAAATTCATGCCTTATAGGATTATGGCTTCACTAAAAGTGAATTAAGTCTGCATGTATGTGTGTCCTCTATATAGCCTCCCTGTTACCAACTGACTTTTGACAGAAAATGGCTATGCTTTTCATTCTGACCAATAAAAGGCAACGTGGTGAGTTACAGAGATTGACTGGGTGCTTGACATGTGGTGCTGCTCCATTAAAATGGTGGGCAATTGGTACTGGGGAGGTTTAGGAGATTTAACGTGTTTTGCTTGTTTTGCATATGCTAATATTCTAATAATATAAAAATGCAATATCAGTTCACAGCTGACAGGTTTCTTTATATTGCTTTTATAGTCAAAATGTAAAAAGAAAATGATATTATGCTCCTAATCATTCTATGCTTGTATTCTAATATTACTAGGCAGCTTTTGTAGACATAGTCAAATAAGCACATTGTTCATTATTTAAATGCAAATGCACCTTTCAATTATTATTGCCCATGTAATTTTTAGAGAATGATCATTGCCTTGTCCCTTTCCCCACTTCACTACTCTAAGATAAGTGGATGTGCTTAATTCTTTTTCTGTTTTGTCTTTTATTATTAAAGGAACCTTACAGAAAATAAAACATTTGTTTTCAACTAAAAAATAGCAACTACCCTGGTATTTATATTCAGTTTTATTTCTGCAAAATAGCCACATTTTTACATAATCCAAACAAATTGTCTTTTGTAACTGTAGGCTAAATATGGTAAAATGTGGCTTAAAATAATCTCCCTATTGTGTTACAATATATGAATAATTATAAGTGTAAACACTTGATATCACCCGTTACTATAATATCGTTATTCTGTAGGTAGTATTCACAATGCAGTATATTCTATTACTACTTCATAAAATGAACTCTTAAGATTCGTTTTAAGGCACTACACAAAACATTGTTATTAAAAAATTATAGGAAAAAATTTCCCAATGAAAAACTGATAATTCGAGGTATTATTTCAAATAGAGTGAAGAATAGATAAAGAAATTCAATGTAGCAATATCTTTCTATTTTGATTTCAAATTAAGTTTTTATATACACAAAAAAAATTTGGCTCAAGAATTAGCGGATATAGTTTAGATTGTAAATAACCAAAATAATGTTTCAGTGGGTTATTTTGACAATTTATTAATAAAATGATTACTGTTAATAATTGATAGATTTTTTTTCTTCCCATGCTAGTGATTTATGTTGAATGGGAATTTAGTGATATGTATAGGGATGCATCTTAATATCTATATTTGCTGAACAGTGTTAACACAAAACTTGTCCTTATTAAAATGGACTTTTGTACACTACAATTTGAATTAAGTAATGCATATATAAAGTATTTAAAAAGTTGTATATCAAAATGTATAACATTCCATTTTTCACTATATCTTGTAAAAGATTTTTGGTGTAATCAATATGACTCTCACATATGTTGAATCAAGTATTCTGCTATTTATTTAAACAGATATATACCTGATGTATTTGGAAGTTTATTGCACTCATATAATTGTGTATATTGTGGCCTCAAAAGTCTGTACTTATCTTTGCTTTAAAAAAGTAGTATGTGCATTTCTTTCCCAGTTATTTTACTTAATTATATTAAGGAAAACATCCTTTACTAAATGTACCTTAAAATTCACAATAAAGTTTAGAAATTGTTTTCTACAACTTTGACATTTTGTGTTGAATTTGTTTGTGAAAATTTTTTGAAATTGTTCTCTGATTTTCTGATAAAGAATCCCTCAACTTAATCTTGGGGCTTCCCTGGTGGCTCAGTGATAAAGAATCCGACTGCGATGCAGAAGACACAGGAGACTCCGCAGGTTTGATCCCTGGGTGGGGAAGATCCCCTGGAGGAGGGCATGGCAACCCACTCCAGTATTCTTGCTTGGAGAATCCCATGGACCGAGGAGCCTGGCAGGTTACAGTTCATAGACTCGCACACAGAATCGATACGACTGAAGCGAGTGAGCATGCATGCTACTTAATCTCACTGATAAATGATAAGTTAAAACATATGCAGTGTGGTGAAGAGCTCTTGTTTAATCATGAGGCTGTTTACCTAAGTGATGAATTGCTCACACCTATGAAACCTAGCTAAAAGACACCAAATGAACTTTCCCTGCAAAACCCTAGTTACTCACTATGTCCACTTTCCAATACTGGAATATCAAGCAATTTACACTTACTAGAGTGTTCTAGACTGCAGAGAAGCAGTTGCATGGAGGTACCGTGAAGAAAGTATATGCAGATCTGTTAATCAAACTTTTTTTACGCTCCTATTACCGAAGTTACATAGATATGTAAGAAAAAAGTTTGGCATACATTACTGTTTGACATTCAATTAACATGTAAGATTGGACTCTCAAGTACAGTAAATATAAATATCCATGTTTGGTTCAGGTTAGTCCACTGAGAGATAGACTTGCTTATTTTGCTAAAAAAAAAATCAGATTCTGAGGCAATCTCTATATTACCACAGTTTTTAATATCACTCTGAATCATGTTGGAATCCAATCACTTGGCTACTTGCACAGAGAAAAACATGTACTCTGTATTGCTGTGGAGGGATAAATGTGCATTTGCTGTATTTTATGTTTAGATTTACAACTATAAGAAGTGGAGAGTTGAATTTTATCACAATTCTCTCGGTCACAGATTGATTATTTTATTTCAATATTTATTAAAAACAAGCAAAAATTGATGTCATTAAAAGATCCAAATAGTTTTCATATGAAAAGATTCCAATTATTCCATGATATTTACTTGAATTAGCCAAGATGAAAACTTACTAATCATAAATGCGAAGGCATGTTACAAAATGACTCTAGGTCTTAAAGTTATCTTGAACTCAGAGAGATTTAGCTCATTCTGACCATTTTATCAAATTTTGTATTTTATTTTGTTTTTTGCAGATGTTTTTCCCTTAAAAATGTAAACTCACTCAGGTCCATTCAACAAATATAATTAAATGAAAATATTTTTAGCTTGCATTGGCATTTTCATTCTACACACATAACAGAATGCTTTTTAAATTTACTTTCCATCCATGTAAAGAAAATTATTTTGAATACCAAAGTAATCACATCTTAGAATCATCAGAAGGTGGGCAAATGGCTTGTTGGCATCTTATACAAACAGGAATAACAAGATGTTTTTTTCATATAAGAAGGAAAAAGTGATTCCAGATATGTATTTTCCCATTTGACTGGTCTTTGAAATTGTTTTCTGTTTTAAAGCTATCCAGAATTTCTATCCATTCCTTTCCTCTTTCATATTTTTCCTGAGATATAATTACTTCCAGATTTTGCCACATTTTTATTAAAAAATAATGCATATTTAGTTAAAACATTAAAACACATTAACAAAATAAATACAAATAATTTTCACCACTTTCACTTCAAAATGTGTTCTGATATTAATGTGGAATATCAAGTATTATTAGTCACATTTTTGAAAAAGCAAGTGATTTTTAAGAGAGGAACTGGAGGACTAAATTAGCACCAACTAATTTAGTCTATACTTTTGTTTTTGGTGACTAGAAATAAAGTGCCTGCTGCTGCTGCTAAGCCTCTTCAGTAGTGAACGACTCTGTGAAACCCCATAGAGGCAGCCCACCAGGCTCCCCCGTCCCTGGGATTCTCCAGGCAAGAATACTGGAGTGGGTTGCCATTTCCTTCTCCAATGCATGAAAGTGAAAAGTGAAAGTAAAAAGTGAAAGTGAAGTCGCTCAGTCATGTCCAAGTCTTAGCAACCCCATGGACTGCAGCCTTCCAGGCTCCTCCATCCATGGGATTTTTCCAGGCAAGAGTACTGGAGTGGGGTGCCATTGCCTTCTCTGAATAGCGTGCCTACTTTATTTCTATTTATATGGAAAATTACTGAAGCAATTCTCTGCACTGTAAAAATTTATTTTTTGTTATTAAATATAAGCAGTTAGTATTATATAATCAGAATATATATATATATATAATATCAATTTTCTATTTTAAAGTTTTGAATAGGTAGAGTCTTTGGAATTATTATGACTAAGTAATATTTTTATAAACCTAAGTATGAGGCTGAAACTCCAACACTTTGGCCACCTGATGTGAAGAGCTAACTCACTGGAAAAGACCCTGATGCTGGGAAAGATTAAGGGCAGGAGGAGAAGGGGACAACAGAGGATGAGATGGTTGGATGGTATCACCAACTCAATGGACATGGGTTTGGGTGGACTCTGGGAATTGGTGATGGACAGGGAGGCCTGGTGTACTGCGGTTCATGGGGTTGCAAAGAGTCAGACATGACTGAGCGACTGAACTGAACTGAAGTATCATAGACTAAGGTCATTATTTTTAATATAGCTGCTTTTAATATTTAAACATATTTCCTTTAGCAGGGCACAACACTTGGGTTTTGAAAATGCACAAGTAACCATTTACTCATGAACATATAATATTTCAGGATTCCCCAATTGTTGTTGTTGAGTCACTCAGTTGTGTCCTGCTCTTTGTGACTCCATGCACTACAGTATGCCAGGTTTCCCTGTCCTTCACCATCTCCTGGAGTTTACTCAAACTCATGTCCGTTGAGTCAGTGATGCCATCCAACCATTTCGTCCTCTGTCATCCCCTTCTCCTCCTGCCTTCAGTCTTTCCCAGCATCAGGGTCTTTTCCCCAATTAGTGTAAGTGAATCACTATTTTATTTTAGATTACTTTCAAAGAACTATATCAGGGGAAAAACAATTCTACACATCATTTATTTAATAAATATTTTTTGCTCACCTATATTATGATGATTATTTTCACCAAATGGGATCTTTACACATAATTTGATGTGTTTCTCATGCTGTGCTACATCCTTTTGCACAGAAGATCTGTAAGATGACTATGTTTCTTTGAGATAGAGGGGGTAAAATTGGAAGTTTTGTATACCTAATGAGGCTTAATAACATTGAAAATTCAAAAGAATTCTGGCAAAATTCCTGGTTTGTAGCAGAGACAAATACTTTATGGATAAATGAATGACCAAAGACTGATGATGGAGTTGTTTTTTTAATATATATAAGTAATTACAATTTATATATTTTTGAATAAAATGTTAATCTTATTATACGGTAAGGTACATGTTATGGTTGATTTTATTATTTTATTTTGTTTATTTTTCTTCTTTACATACTTATTTGCAAAATAGTAAAAAGTGTGTTCAATATACAATGGCAAAAACAACAACTGAAATTTTTGTGACTTTGTTATACAAATAATATTTGATGTATAATTGTAATCTTCTTACAGCCCAGAAATTTACTATTTGCCACTTTAATTATAAATATTTATTTAATAATAAAATTAAATATTAGAAATAATATTTATTTTGAAAATGTTGAAAATAATAAATACTGGCAAAATTTTGTTTTGACAATTGTTTCTGACTTTCTTTGCATTATTACCTCTTGTCTTACATAGAAAATTAACAGTGGCAGAATTAATCCATTCATAAATCATAACTGTTAATTGGTACATTTGAGAGGCTATTATTAAATGTATGTATTAAATGCATGCATGTAATATTATGCCTTTTGGTGATTACTTATTTTAATCATTTTGGAAATGTGCAAAAGCCTTAAGCGTATAAATGGTTAGAAATATATTTGTTACTTTAAACATTTTATTTCAAAACCAACAGTGCTTAAACATTTGTACTCAGAACTCTTTTGAGCATCATTTCAACATTATAAATGAACACTGCAGAAAAATTCTTATATTCACATATATTTTTTTAAGAATTACAAATTGTTCAAAGTTTCTATAGACTATGTGAAGCCCATCTATGAAATCTCCCAGGGACCTTTGGCTCTGGGTAATAACCACATTTATATAAATTATTTGACTCTTTATGCAACTCCTACTAAATATTCTTCGAAAATAGTTTTGAAGTATTTCAAGTGAAAGGAATTCAATACTCTTCTCAGCACTAGCTATTTTTTTTTTAGAAAATGAACTCTCTTTGGAACCACTTCCTCCTATGATAAAGGTGAAAACCTAGAAATATTTTTCCTTCCTTATCATGTACAGTATAAAATAAGATAACACATTAAGATATACATTTTGCCATAGGAAGAAATATATTGATCACTTTAATGAAATGCTCTCCATCACATATATAATTGATGGTGTTAGTGGACATGCAAATAAATAGTCAGGGTCAGCCAAATAAAATAGGGCAGCTTTAAATTTAAACTCTTTGACATATGCAGTTCTCAGTATTTGTTGTTTGATTTCTGTTTTTTTAGTTTATCTATTGTCCTTTTGCTGCTGTCATGTACCAGATAATCCTTGTGAAGTGACATTACAAAGGTGTAATTTCCTGTTCACCGTTATGTTTCCAACAGACTTTGCCTAATATGCCCTTTCTCCTTACAAAGAGAATAATAAAATATTAAATTTTTGCCAATAGCCATATAAATTTATAAATTAATTTCACATAAGATAGTATGTTAGAGCCCCACAAAAATGTTTTAAGTTTGATTTCTATCCCGTTTCTGAGAAAATTAAAGCTCACTGTTGAGCCTTTTTCAAGGTCACACAGCTCCTATATGGTTCAGCCAGGATTTTTTTTTTTTTTTTTAAATCGCTACCACTTATCAGGGCTTCCCTGATAGTTCAGTTGGTAAAGAATCCTTCTGCAATGCAGGAGACTCGGGTTGGATTCCTGGGTCGGAAAGATCCCCTGGAGAAGGGATAGGCTACCCACTTCAGTATTCTTGGGCTTCCCTTGTGGCTCAGTTGGTTAAGATTCTGCCTGCAACGTGGGAGATCTGGGTTCGACCCCTGGGTTGAGAAGATCCATTGGACAAGGGAAAGGCTACCCACTCCAGTATTCTGACCTTGAGAATTCCATGGACAGTATGGTCCATTGGGTCCGGTCGCAAAGAGTCAGGCACATCTGAATGATTTTCACTTCACTGTATTTTACCATTCATCCCAGGAATCAAGATTGATTTGAAAAGAGACAAAAATATTTTAAAGACAATGAAATGAAACCTTATATAAGCATACATCAAAATGTATTTGCCCATAATTCTTTGAAAATATGCACAAAATTTTAAATGTTACTTATATATAATGCTTTACTATATGCAGAGATACTTTGCACTCTACTTTTCATCATTTGTATTTTTCTTTAACTCAAGATCAAAGATATGTCAAATTTGGTGAATTAATAAGTCTTCTTTCCTTCCATTCTATCTCACTTCCTTCTCCCTTTCTTTCTCTCTTTCTTCCTTTCTTCTTTTTTATTTTTTTTAGTGACTGTTTGGCCAGAATCTTAGATGAGAGAAGTTTTCTCTCATCTCTGAGTGGTAAGGTATCCTGGATGAGAATTCTAATCAATACAAACAATTTTATTCTCTGACTACCATTTTCTACTAGTCCATTAAAGACAGATGTTTTATTCCCCTCCAGTTAAAATTTCTCTTTGGTTTTGGTGAATTCACATCAGTACCAGAACTACTATACCTAGTAATTATTAAGCATTAAATTTTACACATTTCTTTACTCATGGATTTTTTTTTTAGCCCTCAAAATCACCAAAGTCAAGTTGTTCTTATCCTCATTTCATTGATGAGAAAACTGAGTTTCATAGACTGTAAGTAATGTATTCAGAACATTTGTTTCAGCTTTACAGCAGGCCACTGGTTTAAGTAGTAAACCAAATCAGTTTCATTATCTTTTAAAACTTAGTATTTTTTTTACAACTTTTTTGAGGTATATTTTAGATATCATTGATTCATTTTAAGTGTTCAATTCCACAATTTTTAGTAAATTTAGCAAGTTGTGCAACTATTACTGTCAGTTTGGGAACATTTTAGTCCCAGCGAAGATCGCTTGTACCTGTTTACTATTCATCTCCATCTCTCCAACTTTGCCTCAAGACAATCACTAAATTAACCTTTTTTTTTTTTTTTCTGGACGTTTTATACACATGGAAGTATACCATTTCTAATCTCTTGTATTTGGCTTTTATTTGGCTTTTTAGTGATCATTTTTTACACTAAAAAATGAATACATCTTTAAATACCATTATAATTATTATACTGTGAAAATATACTAACATCTACCTATAACCCAGTGAACATGAATCATTTTCCCCCAAAGCTTCCCTATTTAGCCTCGATTCTTATTTTTCTCAAAAAGACCTTATAAAATTCAGTGACTTTTCACTAGAGTGGCGAGTGATTATTGCACCTAAAACTGCTGTTTGCCACCTTCACTAATTATTAAGTAATAGATCACCTACTAAACAGTAGATGAATTAATTACACTTAAAAACCTTGAAATGAATGTAATCTAACTATCAATTTATTCAGTGAACTGCATTTACTGTATTTTCATAGGCACTTTTGTCAGTTGTTTGGGCTCGACTCTAGTGTACTGTTCATGGAGATTTTTTCAGTTGACAGAAATGATCCTAGGTGTCCAATTTCAATTAAACTAGCAAGTTAACTGAGGCACATATCACACCTATTGTTGTAGTCACAGCTGGTAGACATTTCCTTCTTCACATTAACAGTGTTTCTTCATTATGCTTTTGAAACATTTTACTTTTCCTATATTTCAATATATACTTTAATTGCTGAATGGTTTCAACTTGCCACTCTTGTCAAAAAGCCTCAGCCAGAACTTACTATTTTGCCCAGTAAATGAAATGAATGGAAATAAAATACTTACTATTTCCTTGCAATTCTTTATAGAAATCACTAGAAAACAAAAACTTCGAGTTTTAAAGGATAATCATCTAATAAATTGATAAATATTAATTCTATTTTATTTGAGAAGTAATAACAATATATATTACAAAACAGCAAATGATCCAAATATGTTTTTTTCTTAGGATATTGTTCCTGGGTTCTTGGTAGCAAGTTTGATTTCTCAATTGTAATTTTTGAACAAATATTGTTATTATTGATTGAATATTAAACAGAAAATATGAAGAGATGAGCAGACATTGTCACTAACAGAGGAATAATTCATTGAAGAACCATCATACCTATGAAGGATGGAATACATAAAGATAATGGAGATGAAGGTGGAATTACAAAGCTTCTTAAGTCTTCAGTGGTCATTATTGAATTTTTGTCTTTGTTCCCTATATTTTTATTTGAAGCCAGTGATTTTGTGTCTCAACATTTGTGCAACAGAAATAGTAAATATACTAATGTTTCTATAATGCTTATATGAGTGCAATAATAATAAATTAATATTTGAAAGAGGTTAGAATACTGCCTAGAACATAGAAAATGTATGATAAATAGTACTGATAAAACTTCCTAAACAGAATTTTCCTTTGAACTTTAATAACTTTTTTTGCTTAAAAGTATTCTGTCAAATCAGCTTTTTAAAAGATCCTTTCTATGTTATATGACAGAAAAAAAACGGAAATGATCTAAATGTACAAAATTTGAAAGTTATAATACATTGTTTCTTGTTCCTATGTGTGCATGTGTAACTTAAATACTAGTGATTCTAAAATTAAATGTTAGCCCTGTTTGTACAATAAAATCTGATTTAGCAGAAATATTTAAAATCAGTTTCACTTCCATAGAAATATGAACAGAGTTAGTAAAGGGTTGTTGCCATGGGGATTATAAGAGACTTTCAGACTGAAACATTACAAGGACCTTTCTCTGAAACTTCCATAAACCCGTCACTGTAGGTTTTTTCTTTAACCTTTACTTGTAATCTTTTTTCCCACTTATAAGGAGGTTCAAGGTGTTCTATAGTAATATAGGCTTTGCATGAAAGATTATTAATTTTATGATTTATATCTTTTGGAAAAGCTCATATTTCAGAGTTTAACAGATAGGTAATATATAGGGATTCATGTTCATTTCTTAACTCCTTTCAGCTTCAAACTAGATCTGAGATACCGAGCTTACTTTTCTGCATTGATTTTTATTATATTAAATATAGTGAAAATTGTATAGAGGAATACTATGATGAATTACCACACACACACAAAAAATGTGTGAATGGAAAGAACAAATTTATAAGGGACTGTGCCAGAAGCTTCCTGTTTTTTTCTCTTTTGTGTGGGTATGTTTTTATCTCACATAGCATGATTCCTTATTCATAGTTGACCGGAACTAAAGCCTCAAGGAAAGGGAAGTCTATGTGTACCGACCACTTTGGAGTGGGATTATCTTATCAGACTTCTTTATTTCACTAGGCTGAAGGAATTTATTCTAGATGTAATCTGAATCTGGCATGTTACTGACGTATGCTTGATTCCAAGCAAATGTGACTTTAGTCAGACATATACAGGCTCAGTAAAAATGCCTTGTGCTGTAATTGGATTATCATGTATATATTTTCAGTATATGCCTACTTTTTAGAAAAGTAAATTGGGTGTTGATAAATTGAGAAAGGAGCAGCTTGAGGAAGGGGTTTCCACAGAATTGAGCAACAAGGATGGTTCCTGTTAAGAAATGTTCCCTTCCAGATAGCTCATAAAAGACCTTGCAATCTTACATAAACGTCTCTGACAAATATATGGAAATTATGTATGTTTTTGGCAATAATTCAATGAACACAGTATTTAAATTGAATGATTTAAAACTTGCAGCTTTGTACACAAAAATAAAGATAGGACTATCCCTCTTATAATTTAATTTATATTATTATCAATGATATCTCCTGAGGAATCTGCTTCATTCTGATAAATTCTCTTCTAATGAGTTTAGCCACCAATGCTTTATAGTTAGCATATATAAAGATATATAGAGAGAGATATAGATAGATATAAAGATATATATATATAGATAGGTAGATAAATTCTCTTCTAATGAGTTTAGCCATCAATGCTTTATAGTTAGCATAGTCCATGGGATCACTAAGAGTCAGACACGACTGAGCAACTTCACTTTCACTTTTCACTTTCATGCAATGGAGAAGGGAAATGGCAACCCACTCCAGTGTTTTTGCCTGGAGAATCCCAGGGACGGGGGAGCCTGGTGGGCTACCGTCTATGGGGTCGCACAGAGTTGGACACGACTGAAGCAACTTAGCAGCAGCAGCAATGTGACTTGCCTAGAGTCACATGGAAACCAGGTGGTTTAATTCCAGTAAGACCACTTGTTTGTGATTCAAGTTTCTTTCTTTCATATAGTTTTTTGAAGGAGAATTAGCAGAGAAGGAAACACAGGGAGAATGCCTGAGGCAGGACTGGTACAGGAGAGGCAATAACATTCAGAAGAATACAAGACAGGTTACGGTAAGAGTACAGTTAGTTTGATTAGGCAGAGATTTCTGCAGAAAAGTGGTTGTGTGGAAGATGTGGAAAACTACAGCAAGTCCTTAATAACTTTCTTGATATTCCCATTGTTTCCAGTGTTTTCAAATTGAAGTGTGGGATGCCTTCCTAACATTTTATAAGATGATATATTGTTTTCTTTAAAAATGTTGGAAATAGTTTTGGTCAGTGGAAGCAATATGAGGTTGTGAACAAAAGAGGACATGAGAAAAGTCATAGATTGCATTAGTAACTTCATATTCAGTCAAATAATTATATTTACTGAAAATCTGCTATATGCTAGAATCTGGTACAATAAAATGAGCAAGACATCCTTCTTATATTCGAGGAATTTATATTTGTCAAGGAATGTATATTTTCCAAGGAATTTACATTCTCTACAGAGAAATACAGGAGTTATATAGTGTGTTAAGCATATTTGTGTATTACCTACAAGCTCAAAGAATGATTTTCCTAAAAAGAAATATTTTTAGAGTATTAACCAAAGTGCTGCTGCTGCTAAATCGCTTCAGTCGTGTCCAACTCTGTGCGACCCCAGAGACGGCAGCCCACCAGGCTTCCCCATCCCTGGGATTCTCCAGGCAAGAACACTGGAGTGGGTTGCCATTTCCTTCTCCAATGCATGAAAGTGAAAAGTGAAAGTGAAGTCGCTCAGTCGTGTCTGACTCCTAGCAACCCCAGGGACTGCAGCCTACCAGGCTCCTCCGTCCATGGGATTTGCCAAGCAAGAGTACTGGAGTGGGGTGCCATTGCCTTAAAGCATCAAAAATATATTTCATTGCTTTGGGAGATTCAGCATCAAGAGAACACATATAAGTAACACAAGGCTTTGGGAACTTCTTGTGCAATCGTTTCTGAGTATTTTTCAAATAGAATAGAAAATAGAAATTACCAATTTGACATTTTTTCACATCTTCTACTTATTTTATAAGAAGGTCAAACAAAAAGTTAGCTTTCATTTGACATTTTAAAAATATTACTGCTGTACTAGGATGGATCAAGAACTTAAGGAACATAGAACACAGAAAAAGCAATGTTTATTCTAACTGGAGAACAGAAAGAAGTATTTTGCTATGTTTTAAAATATATTATTTAAAATTACAAAAATTTTGAGTTATAAGTAGTAAAACTATTCATTAAGGAAAATGTTTTTGACAAATCTGTATTATTTAATGCATTTGAGCGCTTGTCTTATCTATACTTTAATTACTAATTTTACAGTTACAAATTTTATTGGATTCTGACTACTCAGTATGCTGGACTCAAGATTCTCTAAGTATAAATCCAAAGTTTTTTGGAAACTACATTATTTGTATTAATGTAGTTTTTTGGAAGTGACATTATTTGATTTGCTAGTGCACCTTTCTCAAAAGCATAATTGCTCAAATCTCTATTGATATTGAATTAATTACAGACACAACAAAATAAAACATTTTTTCCAAATTTAAAGTATCAATGTCTAGGTGAACTTGCCATAAAGAAATCTGGGAGTTTCAAATTTGAAGAAAGTAAAAATTAACCCTATTACCATTCCTCCATGAATTTACTAACTTAATAAACATTGATAATTCTGTCCTCAAGTAGTGTCTTTGCTGGTCTTATTTTGTGCCTGTCTAACATTTGATGTATTAGAGACACCAGATATAGCACCATCATGCGGTAAGCAGCACGGCTGGATGACAAAGGGCCTAGTGATGGGAATCCAGAAATATTTTGATGCCTCAGACTCCTTATCTGTACTATCAGGAATTTTGAGTACAATGTACAAGACTCTTCGCATATTATTTTCAAGAGGACTTCCACAAAACTTATTTGATATTGTAAGCTTTACACAAGGAGATTTATGAATAAACTCTTAACTGATAAATGTTAATATCAAGAGTGATATGCCTTTGTTTCAGCATCTAAAGTTGTGTATTACTTTTAACCATTTTATATTAAGAATACTTCTTTAGTGGATTGTTTACACCTGCAAATTATATTTATATAGACAGATTAAAACATTGCCTTTCTCTGTTGATATTTACATTTTTATCAGAGTACTAGTTTAATAACCCCTTTTCTCTTGCCAAATTCTTTAAATGTATCTGGAACTTTTTTTATCGCATTGTCATGTGGCATTTTACTTCATTCCATTCAAATCTCCCTTCACTACTCCTCCTCAAATGATCTCTATCCTTTTTATTTATTATTTTTTGTTAACACAATATTTCTTATATTGTATGTTTGTTTATTTTTTCAGTTCAGTTCAGATGCTGAGTAGTGTCCAACTCTTTGCAACCCCATGGACTGCAGCACACCAGGCTTCCCTGTCCATCACCAACACCTGGAGATTGTGCAAACTCATGTCCATTGAGTCAGTAATGCCATTCAACCATCTAATTCTCGATTGTCCCCTTCTCCTCCTGCCTTTAATCTTTCCCAGCATCAGAGTCCTTTCCAATAAGTCAGTTCTTCACAACAGGTGGCCAAAGTATTGGAGCTTCAGTTTCAGCAACAGTCCTTCCAATGAATATTCAGGACTGATTTCTTTTAGGATTGACTAGATTTGGTACCTTGCTGTCCAAGGGACTCTCGAGTCTCCTACAACACCACAGTTCAAAAGCATCAATTATTTGGTGCTAAACGTTCTTAATGGTCCAATGCTCACATCCCTACATGACTAATGAAAAAACCAGAACTTTGACTAGATGGACCTTTGTCGGCAAAGTAATGTCTCTGCTTTTTAATATGCTGTCTAGGTTAGTTTTAGCTTTTCTTCCAAGGAGTAAGCGTCTTTTAATTTCATGGCTGCAGTCACCATCTGCAGTGATTTTGGAGCCCCTCCAAAATAAAGTTTGCCATTGTTTTCATTGTTTCCCCATTTATTTGCCATGAAGTGATGGGACCGGATACCATGATCTTAAGTTTTCTGAATGTTAAACTTTAAGACAACTTTTTCACGCTCCTCTTTCACTTTCATCAAGAGGCTCTTCAGTTCCTCTTTGCTTTTTGCTCTAAGGGTGGTGTCATCTGCATTTCTGAGGTTATTGATATTTCTCCCAGAAATCTTGATTCCAGCTAGTGCTTCATCCAACCCAGCATTTTACATGATGTACTCTGCATATAAGTTAAATAAGCAGGGTGACAATATGCAGCCTTGACGTTACTCCTTTCCCAATTTGGAACCAGTCCATTGTTCCATGTCAGGTTCTAACTGTTACTTCTTGACCTGCATACAGATTTCTCAGGAGGTATATTTGGTGGTCTGATATTCCCAGACCTTGAAAATTCCCTTGAAGAATTTTTCACAGTGTGCTGTGATCCACACAGTCAAATTCTTTGGTGTAGTCAAGAAAGCAGAGATAGATGTTTTTCTGGACTCTCTTGCTTTTTCTATGATCCAATAGATGTTGGCAATTTGATCTCTGGTTCCTCTGCCTTAATCCAGCTTGAATATATGAAAGCTCTCAGTTCATGAACTGTTGAAGTCTCACTTAGAGAATTTTGAGCATTGCGTATGAATTTTGAGATAGTGTATGAGATGAGTGCAATTGTATGGTAATTTGAACATTCTTTGGCATTGCCTTCCTTTGGGATTGGAATGAATATCGACATTTTCCAGTCCTGTGACCACTGCTGAGTTTTCCAAATTTGCTGGATATTGAGTGCAGCACTTTAACAGCATTATCTTTTAGGATTTGAAATAGCTCAACTAAAAATCCATCATCTCCACTAGCTTTGTCTTTTGTGATGCTTCTGAAGGTCTACTTGACTTCGCACTCCTGAATGGATGTCTGGCTACAGGAGAGTGATCACACCCTTGTGGTTATCTGGGTCATTAAGATCTTTTTTTGTATAGTTCCGTGTACTGTTGTCAACTTTTCTTAATATCTTCTGCTTCTGTTAGGTCCATACTGTTTCTGTCATTTATTGTGCCCATATTTGCATGAAATGTTCCCTTAGTATTTCTTAATTTTCTTGAAGTGATCTCTAGTTTTTCCCATTCTATTGTTTTCCTTATTTCTTTGCATTGATCACTGAGGAAGGCTTTCTTATCTCTTCTTGCTATTCTTTGGAACTCTGCATTCAGATGGATATATCTTTGCTTTTCTTCTTTGTCTTTCACTTCTCTTCTTTTCTCAGCTATTTGTAAGGCCTCCTCAGACAACTATTTTGCCTTTTTGCATTTCTTTTTCTTGGTGATTTTCTTGATCACTGCTTCTTGTATGATGTCACAAACCTCTGTCCATAGTTTTTCAGCACTCTATCAGATCTAATCCCTTGAATCTATTTTTTACTTCCACTGTGTAATTGTAAGGGATTTGATTTAGGTCATACCTGAATGGTCTAGTTTTTTTCCCTACTTTCTGCAATTTAAATCTGAATTTTGCAATAAGCAGTTCATGATCTGAGCCACAGTCAGTTCCCGGTCTTGTTTTTGCTGACTGTATAGAGCTTCTTCATCTTTGGCTGCAAATAATATAATCAGTCTGATTTTGCTTTTGATCATCTGGTGATGTGCATGTTAGAGTCATGTGTTGTTGGAAGAGGGTGTATGCTATGACCAGTGCATTCTCTTGGCAAAACTCTGTTAGCCTTTGCCCTGCTTCATTTTTTACTCCAAGGAGAAACTTGCCTGTTACTCGACATATCTCTTGACTCTCTACTTTTGCATTCCAGTCCCCTATGATGAAAAATGACTTTTTGTTGTTGTTGTTAGTTCTAGAAGGTCTTGTAGGTCATCATAGAACTGTTCAACTTCAGCTTCTTTGGCATTACTGTTTGGGACATAGACTTGGATTACTGTGATATTAAATGGTTTTCCTTGGAAATGAACAGAGATCATTCTCTCATTTTTGAGATTGTACCCAAGTACTTCATTCTGGACTCTTTTGTTGACTATGGGAGTAGTCCATTTCTTCTAATGGATTCTTGCCCACAGTATATAATGGTCATCTGAATTAAATTCTCCCATTCCAGTCCATTTTAGTTCACTGATTCCTAAAATGTCAATGTTAACTCTTGCAATCTGCTTGACCACTTCTAATATACCTTGGTTCATGGACCTAACCTTCCAGGTTCCTATGCAATATTGTTCTTTACAACATCAAACTTTACTTCCATCACCAGTCACATCCACACCTGGGCATTGTTTTCATTTTGGCTCTGTCTCTTCATTATTTCTGGAGTTATTTCTCCACTGTTCTACAGTAGCATATTGGGCACCTACTGACCTGGGGAGTTCACCTTTCAATGTCATATCTTTTTGCCTTTTCATACTGTTCATGGGGTTCTCAAGGCAAGAATACTGAAGTGGTTTGCCATTCCTTTCTCCCATGGACCACATTTTGTCAGAACTCTCCACCATGACCCATCTGTTTTGGGTGGCCCTACATGGCATGGCTCATAGTTTCACCGAGTTAGAGAAGGCTGTGGTCCATATGATCAGTTTGGTTAGTTTTCTGTGATTGTGGTTTTCATTCTGTCTGCTCTCTATGAATAAGGATAAAAGACTTATAGAAGCTTCCTTATGGGAGAGACTGACTGAGTGGGAATCTGGGTCTTGTTCTGATGGGCAGGGACATGTTTAATAAATCTTTAATCCGATTTTCTGTTGATGGGTGGGGCTGTGCTCCCTCCCTGTTGTTTGGCCTGAGGCCACACTTTCCACCCAAGCCTCCACTGGAGCCTCTTGGACACTCACAGCCAAGTCTGACTCAGTCTCCTGTGGGAACACCGCTCCCCTCTCCCAGCTCCTGGTGCACACAAGGTCCCATCTGTGCCCTCCATGAGTCTGTTTCCCCAGTCCTGTGGAAGTTCTGTAATTAAATCCCACTGGCCTCCAAAGTCAAATTCTCTGGGGATTCTCAATCCCTTTGCTGGATCCCCAGGTTCGGAAATCTGTTGTGGGTCCTAGAACTTTCTTAACGGTGTGGGAATTTCTTTGGTATCATCTGCAGTTTGTGTGTCACCTGCTCAGCCGCTCTATGATGGGTAACACTGTAGGACCCAGGTTTGCTGCAGCCAGAACCCCTGTCCCCACGGCAGGCCACTGCTGACCCATGCCTTCACAGGAGACACTCAAACACTCAAAGGCAGGTCTGACTCAGTCTCTGTGGTACCTCTGGGTCCTGGTGCACACAAGGTTTTGTTTGAGCTCAAGGTTTGGTTTTGTTTATTTTTTTAAACTGAATTCCTATTTATAACTAATGAGAAATAAGCTTTATGAAGCTGGTTTCTTTGTTTTCAGCAAGGCTGTATCTCTATTGATTAGATTTACTATGCTATCCAGTAAAGTAGATCCTAGCCATATGTGACAATTCATTGTTTTTGCTCAGTTGCTAAGCCATGTCTGACCCTTTGCAACCCCGTGAACTGCAGCAGGCTAGGCCTCCCCATTCCTGACCATCTCCCAAAGTTACTGTCTCCAGGGAAACTGGTAGAACAGGTCTTCAGATAGTTAGATATTTTCAGGAACTGATTTCATGATCCCAATCCTTGCATGCCTTTATATCTAGAAAAGCACTAAATCCCATCATGGTGACATCAGCTCCTTGTGACTAGCAGAAAGCCTTTTGTAAAATGAGTGCTTAATTCCATGTACTCCCCCTTCACCAAAATCACATATATATTTACCTTCCCCCCTGCTTCTTTGGCGGAGAAGGCAATGGCAGCCCACTCCAGTACTCTTGCCTGGAAAATCCCATGGACAGAGAAGCCTCATAGGCTGCAGTCCAAGGGGTTGCACAAAGACGGACACGACTGAAGCAGCTTAGCAGTAGCAGCAGCAGTTGCTTCTTTGGAGCAGTCTCTCAGAGCTATCTGAGGTGCTGTCTCCTGGGCTGCAGTCTTCATTTTGTCCCAAATAAAACTCTCCCGTCTCACATTGTGCATCTTTTTAGTTGACAGGCAGAATTCTTCTTATACATTATTGTTCTTGTTGTTCAGTCACTAAGTTGTGTCCAACTCTTTGCAACACCTTGGATTGCAGCATGCCAGGCTTTCATGTCCTCCAGTGTCTCCCAGAGTTTGCTCAAATTCATGTTCATTGAGTCAGTGATGCTATTTAACCACCTTATCCACTGCCACCCTCTTCTGTTGCCTTCAATCTTTCCCAGCATATGGATGTTTTCCAGTGAGTTGGTTCTTTGCATCAGGTGTCCACAGTATTGGAGCTTCAGCTTTAGCATCAGCCCTTCCCATGAGTATTCTGGGTTAATTTTCCTTAGGATTGACTGGTTTGATCTCCTTCCTGTCCAACGGAAGGAGAAAGTCTTCCAGCACCGCAGTTCAAAAGCATCAGTTCTTCAGCATTCAACCTTCTCTATGGTCCAACTTTCACATTCATGCGTGACTACTGGAAAAAAACAGCTTTGACTATACAGACTTTTGTCGGCAAATTTATGTCTTTGCTTTTTAATATGTGGTTTAGATTTGTCATAGCCTTCCTTCCAAGGAACAAGTTTCTTCTAATTTCATGGCTGTAGTCCCCATCAGCAGTGATTTTGGAGCCCAAGAAGAGAAAATCTGTCACTGTTTCCACTTTTTTTCCTTCTATTTGCCATGAAGTGATGGGACCAGATGCCGTGACCTCAGTTTTTTTAATGTTGCGTTTTAAGCCAGTTTTTCTAAGAAGGCAGTGGCACCCCACTTCACTACTGTTGCCCGGAAAATCCCATGGATGGAGGAGCCTGCCCATGGATGGAGGAGCCTGGTAGGCTGCAGTCCCATGGGGTCGCTAAGAGTCAGACATGACTGAGCGACTTCACTTTCACTTTCCACTTTCATGCATTGGAGAAGGAAATGGCAACCCACTCCAGTGTTCTTGCCTGGAGAATCCCATGGACAGAGAAGCCATGGGGTTGCACAGAGTTGGACACGACTGAAGTGACTTAGCAACAGCAGCAAGCCAGTTTTTTCACTCCCTTCCTTCATTCTCATCAAGAGTCTCTTTAGTTTCTCTTCACTTTCTGCCATTAGAGTGGTATCATCTGCGTATCTGAGGTTGTTTATATTTCTTCCTGCAATTTTGATTCCAGCTTGTAACATGCAGCTTGGCATTTCACATGATGTACTCTGCATATAAGTTAAATAAACAGGGTGACAATATATAGCCTTGTCATGCTCCTTTCTGAATTTTGAACCAGTCAATCCGTTGTTCCATGTAAGGTTCTACCATTGCTCCTTGACCTGCATGCAGGTTTCTCAGGAGACAGGTAATATGGTCTGATATTCCCATTTCTTTAAGAATTTTCCACAGTTTGTGTGATCCACACAAAGACTTTCACATGGTCAATGAAACAGAAGTAGATGTTTTTCTGAAATTCCCTTGCTTTCTCTGTGATCCTATGAATGTTGGCAATTTGATCTCTGGTTCCTCTGCCTTTTTTTAAACCCAGCTTGTACATCTGTAATTTTTTGATTCAAGTACTGCTGAAGCCTACTTTGAAGGATTTTGAGCATAACTTTACTATCATCAGAAGCAAGTGCAATTGTTCAGTAGTTTGAACATGTAACAATTTAGTATAAATTAATTAAAAGTAAATAAGATAAGAAAAGTATGTCCTCAGTCACATGTCACATTTCAGCTACTCAGTAGTCACGTGTGGCTAGTGGTTATGGTCGTGGACAATACAGATGTAGTACATTTCCATTATCCCAGGATTCTATGATCTGCACTAAAATGATTGACACATAAAGGATGCAGTTAATAACGAGTGATCAAATCCAAAACTTTACATATAAGCTAATATTTTCAATTAAGATCTGTCATTTTTTCTTTTATTTTAGATGGAATTATTCCCATGCAGTGAAAAATACTGTAAAAGTGAAAAGGTGAAGCCAATCTCCTAGACACTTGGCCACCAGTAAAGTCAAAGATTTTCAGGACAAGTCTCTGCTTTTTCCCTCTTTTCAAATGTGATTGCAAGTTTTTTATTAAAAGAAAAGATAAATTTCTTTATAGATAAATATCTTTCTGAAATTAATAGAATTATTTTATACTAGAAAATAGAAATAGTATTATCATACAATATTATGTGAGGAATTATACCTCCCTTACCAATTGAAAAATGCTTTTAGTAAAGTTGTTTATGGTTTCATAAGTAATTGCATTGTCAAAAAAATCCCCAAGACATTCTTTTTTTAATTTTTAAATTTATTTATTTTCCCCAAAATATTATTCTTAAAATCCTACATTTGCTTCATATTTTTGGGTTCAAAAAATTTAGAAGATAGGAATGGGAAGGCTGAGTATTTATAACAGAAAATAATGTATTTTATAATATTAGTATAGCTTTGCTGACAAAAAATGTGACTAAAATCAGTAAATTATCATCAATAATATTATTATCCATAAAATCAGAGACCTCATATAATTGTGTATAATTGGTATGATAAATATCAGACATAATTTTTTTCACTGCTGCTTAAAATTGAACTTCATTAGTAAATCATAATTATAAACTGGCTTGTTGGTTTTAATACCAAAGTTTCTTACAAAATATTTACAGTTAGATTTTACTCTTGAAACTTACTTGCTCAAATGAACAATATGGGCTTTGAATCACTGTATTGTGGATATAGCTGCATTTTCCTTTAGCTTATATAAGTAAAATGAAAGCAGATTTGATTTATAAATTTTATTACAATCAATGGGCATATCCATGTGCTAACATTTATGATGATACCTTTTTATATATGAAGTTGTACAAAAGCTATGGTGCTGTTCAATAAGAGGTTTTTTTTTTTTTTTTTTCTAACCAGTTGTCCTTTAGGAAAACAGAATTTTATAGATATACCATTTAAAGATATTAGAAGGCCTTCTCCTGGAAACAGAAATTACATCTAGGAAAGCCCATTATCTAATCTTTACAGGTTGTAGCAAACCATACCGTGTAAATCAAACCCATCCATGGACATTTTGGGGCACATTTCTATATTCTATCTTTCCTCTATCCCCAGTGGTTCAACAAGAATGGAGGAAAGACAGTTGTGATTGTTTTCAGTTACTGAGGGAAGCAGCTTTTATATTTACTGGTAGGATCAGAGAGGCACTTGGCAACCTGGAGAGCTCCCTTGGCACCAGGTTTTAAGTTTTTGGGGTGTGTTTGTTCTTTTTGTCTTTCAGGGCTGCAGGGAACAGCATGACCATCATGTTCAGCTTTGATGCCTGTGGTGATAGGTTAGGTTTGAGACATAATACAGAGAAAGACAGATGCTTGCTGCATTTGTGTTGAAAAATTTAGAGGATAAATGTTAAAAGCATTTGGGTCCACTTACACTGAAATAAACAAAAGAACAACACAAATTCTTATAAATTGCTGGTCAAATTATCAGTGGCTGCTTCTGTCTTAATTGTAACATATAGGATAGAAAATGGCCTTAATATTTCAGTTTTTGCTTTGCAAAACCGTTGTGTATGTGTGTGTGTGTATGTGTGTGTGTATGTGTGTGTATGCAAACTTTAACAGTTGAGACTTAGAAATCTCCAAATTTTTGCTTGCCTGAAACTTTGTTGTTGTTTAGTCACTCAGTTGTATCTGACTCTTTGCTACCACATGAACTGTAGCCTGCCTGGCTCCTCTGTGGATGGGATTTCCCAGGCAAGAATACTGGAGTGGGTTGCATTTCTTTCTTCCGGGGATCTTCCTGACCCAGGGATTGAACCTGCATCTCTACATCTTGTGTCCTGCATTGCAGGTGGATTCTCTACCACTGAACAACCACAGGGATCTAATGTGTATGTTCATTTTGGGTTTGTAGCAAAACACATATGGTAAAAAATAAGCATTAGTATGCTAACTATTCCCTGGAGAAGGAAGTGACAACCCACTCCAGTATTCTTGCCTGGAAAATCTCATGGATGGAGGAGCATGGTGGCCTACAGTCTATAATGTTGCAAAGAGTCGGACATGACCAAGCAATTAACACTTTTCTTCATGCTAACTATTACCACACAGTAGAGCTATTATTCGGAGAAGGCAATGGCACCCCACTCCGGTACTCTTGCCTGGAAAATCCCATGGATGGAGGAGCCTGGTAGGCTGCAGTCCATGGGTCGCTGGGAGTTGGACACGACTGAGCGACTTCACTTTCACTTTTCACTTTCATGTATTGGAGAAGGATATGGCAATCCACTCCAGTGTTCTTGCCTGGAGAATTCCAGGGATGGAGGAGCCTGATGGGCTACCATCTATGGGGTCGCACAGAGTCGGACACGACTGAAGTGACTCAGCAGCAGCAGCAGCAGCAGAGCTATTATTTAGTTGAATCTGTTACCAGAGGAAAATAACTTTCCTTTTTCTCTGCCCTGCATTCATTCTAATCTTTTTCCCTTGAGGTAGATCATTAAAATCTAATTAATAATATTTAAGATTTTGCTACTAAAAATGCAGTCTGTCCATGAACCAGAGAATCTGTATTACCTGGGAACTTGTTAGAAATGCAGAATCCCCATACCTACTGAGCCAGAATCGACATTTCAACAAAATTTCTAGCTAATTTGAATGCATATTAAACTTTGAGAGGCAATAGTTTAATGTATGCATTATATTGCAGTAGCATTTCCTAACCCTATATAAATTTCTGATTCCTGAAGTGAAATTATGCTTTTTTATTAAACAAAACCAGAAAGTCATGAATATTTAACTTCAGTGTCACTCACTTCTCAAAGGTGAGTAAACATAAATTATTTTAATATTATACTTGTACATTAGCATCCATATTTTAATTTAACTTTATGCTTTTAGGATCCATACTTTTTCACTCAACAGTATAGTATAGTATAGTATATATAGTATAGTATAGTATAGTATAGTATAGAAAAGTATAATTCTCTCAACAGCAGATTATTCATACTTATTGGTATCTTAATTATGTTCTTCTACTCCAGAAGAAGTTTTATCTTTGAAAAATTACACTTATTAAAATTATTTCCAACTAGTTAAGGATTATCAATGGTAGCATGCCCCCATGGCTAAGAAAGTTTCTTGTGCAAAAGACTGAAATATATGGTCTCAATGTCACATCTTTGAAAACTCTTAAAAATAATAGATTAAATACTTGAGCAAATAAGAGATTTCAAATGATTGGCTTTGTTTTTTAACTCCAGGTTTTATTAATTTCACATGTAAAGATTTCTTGGTCTATGATTAAGTACATTATTTTAATGTATACTTAGTATATATTGTGATCACTTATACCACGTTACATATTTATATGCTAAATGTATTTTTACACAACTATAATCCTGATTCATGGCTGCATATGTATCCCCTCACACCCAAAATATTATCTTTTAACCTGTTCTCTTCCTCTTCTCATAGTTCTTATTTGGTCACCTCATATAATTTGAGAAATTCTTCTGTCTTTTTTGGGTAATTCCTAACTTTTGAAATCATCTATCCATTCAATTAGTTTTAATCCTAGAAAACAATTTGGAAAGTAATACCATTTCCACCAGTTTTATCAAAGACTCGTATTAATTATGAAGCCTAATGGATTCAATAAACATTTCTTCTTAACTTAAACATTTATCTTCTTTCTGGGCCACATATTTTCATCTATATATCAGAGACTTACTGGATTCTTAGAATACACTGTAACTGTACACTGTAATAGGAATTTTCAGAATGTCATAAAACTCTTCCCAGAAATCTATAACTCTCTCTATATAAAATACACAGTAATAAATAGTCCTTTATTTTAGGAAGCTCAATCGTGTTAGCTACAAATTATAACACTAGATCAAAATTAATATATTTTGTTTAATTCTGTACAAAAATAGAGATGTGATTTTAATTTTTTATTTTATATTATTAATCATTGGTTTTCACTATTCCTCATTAAACAAGTGAAACAAAGGAGTACCCCAGATTACTTAATGAGAGTAGAAATTCATATTGTAGAAATATTGTTAAAGAAAATATCAATCATATAAGTTATTCTTGGCAGTTGTG
Source organism: Bison bison bison (assembly GCF_000754665.1). NCBI lineage: Eukaryota > Metazoa > Chordata > Mammalia > Artiodactyla > Bovidae > Bison > Bison bison. The sequence continues at coordinate 2,102,001 of NW_011494930.1, forward strand.
GTGGTATATTTTTCTATGTATGTGTGTGTTTGTTTCATAAGAATGCTTAACATAAGATTTATTCTCTTATTGGTCATTTTAAGTACACAATACCTTGTGTTGTGTTCTTTTATCTTTTCAATAAACTGCAAGCAATACATTTATTTTAAATTGCCAGTCTAATGAATCAAGAAAGTAGTTAAACATTCTTTCTCTCCCCTCAAGAACATTTCTAGGTATAAAAGATGAAGGAACTGAATGGACAAGTAATTATATAAGGTAGTCTATAGCAATGCCATAAAGAGAGTCATGACTACATATTATGCACATTCTGTGGAAAGAGTTATTGCAGTCAGTTGAGAAAACCAAAAAGACAAGCATTAGGATGAGGTGAAGGATGAACCACCTTTCAACAGGCCAAGAAAGGTCACTATAACTGAATGGAAAATAGTGAAAAAGTATACTAGTTCTAGAATTCAAGGCTTTATTTGCCAAGATAATAAAATTACTTTCTCCAATAACATATGACATGAATTTTTCAAAGTAGAGTGGTCATTTATAATTTATGAACATCCCTCACCCTGTCCATGCCTTAGTTTTAAAATCCTGTTACTCCACAATTCACAGAAATCTAATGGGTATGAAATACGATTATAACATGGACAAAAGGTATGATTTATTCAGAATTAGCACAGAATCCAGGGCGTGAATAGGACCTTGACGCCTTTGTCCGTTTAGCCTTCATCTTCACATTTGCTCTTAAAGCAATGTGTGAGTCTCATTGCCAGTGTTGTCCCCCGTGTTGTTTGTGGGATGTTCAGACACCATCTGCCTGGAAGAAGCTTTATCATAATTTCCACTAATCAGGTGATTGTGAAATAGCCCCTAAGAAAAAGATACTGTTCTCTTTCTTCCTTGCAACAGAAAATTCAGCTACATACGCTGATTACTAGGTGTTTTAGAAAGAGGCAAATGCCGCAGTTGGACACTAGTTTTTTCATTAACACCATGTAAGTAAGGAGACAATTATTAATACGACATAGAATGTTTTGCAAATATACCTGAAAAATACTACAATACTATATCTTAAATTGTAATTTTTAATCACTTAATTCTACTTCTGTAACTTTACTATTATTTTAAAATGCAACAGTTATCTTTCATTTAAAAGTTACAAATAGTCAAACTGCTTAAACCATTTCTCTATTATCACAAACTTCTGCCATGACATGTTTTTTTATTGCTTTTGAAAAATATAATGTTAATATATGGGAGGTTTTGTAGTTAAAAGTGGCTACCTTTATCATCTGAGGCACTCTGCTTTCACAATATCTGAGAGACCTAAGAGAGATATAATAAAAATAGCAACTGAGATATCTGGGATGATGTTTGACCTCAGTAGAAAAGGAATGAAACATGTTGTGAATGCAGAAACTTGTAAGAGATCTAGTTCATAGCAAGATTTTTCAAAAATGTATTTACCTACACTATTCCAAATTCCACCTGACATACCAACTTTGTATTTTGTCTCAATGGTTAGGAATCCAGGCTCATAGTAAGTAATACTGAATTCCCTTCCTGCCAACTGCTTCCTCTCTGATTTAGGGTTAAATGTTTAGCCCCTCTGACCCTTATTTTCTAAAATATATTGAAGTGAGGTTCAAATGTACATAAAGAGCCAAGCACAAAATACAGAGTAATGATTACTTTTATTATCATTGATATTGGCTATAGTAGTAGTTGCAGCAGTCATTCAAATCTGTATAAAACTTAATTGAATCCAAGTAATTCCTTCTAATATCTAGCTAAGAAGCTGCACTGAAGAAACAGAGACACTCTTTGTTGCTCATTTTCCTTTTTCAAGGGATTGAAAGGAAAGTAATTTAAAATTTTAGATCCTTCTTGCCATGACACCTTCCAAGCATTTCAGGGAAGTTAAGGATAGTAATAAGGAGCTTAGGAACAAGGACAACTAAAGTCAGAGCCCGCCCTCCACCCACCCCCATGAATTTTAGCTATGTCCTAACTTTTCCAGGAAGGACTGGTAAACACTATTCAACTTCTTTAAACCTGTGTTTCCTTAGTCTGGGAGGTGAAAATTTACTCCCTGTGTATGGATGGATGTTTAGGGCTTCCCAGCTGGTGCTAGTGGTAAAGAATCCACCTGCCAGTGCAGGAGACATAAGAGACATGAGTTCAGGCACTGGGTCAGGAAGATCCCCTGGAGGAGGACATGGTAACTCACTCCAGTATTCTTGCCTAGAGAATCACTATGGACAGAGGAGCCTTGCAGGATACAGACCACAGGGTCACAAAGAGTTGGACCTTACTGAACCTACTTAGCACTTAAACATGAGTTCAAGAGTGTGCAAATATCGGTTCATGTAAAGTTGAGTCAACAAAGATCTGTACTGTATTCTGAGAGGGAAGAAAAGTGTCTGAAAATTTTCAGTGGAGAAATGGCTTGATATGACCTTGGTTAAAGCAATCATTCCAGTTATTATGCAGAAACTGACTTTAGTACACAGATTAAAAACAGAGATACAGATAATGGTGGTTTGAATCAAGGTATATAGCCAAGGAGGCTGTAAAGAATGATGAAATATGGGATATTTCCTAAATATATAGTAAAGCTGATATGCTATGATTACGAATTAAATGTGGAAGTGGGAAGAAAAGAGAAAATTTGTCTCAACCTATTGACATCTTGTGTTTAAGTCTGAATGAGAGGGGGAATGGGAAATCCTGGAGCTTGGGTAGATTTAGGAGGGAAACTGAGTCTAGTTTTAGGCAAAGAAGTTTAAGATGCCTATTTGACATCTAAAAAGAAATATCAGGGAGTGATCTAATTTATGAATTCTGAGAGACAGCAAGGCTGTATTTGGAGACATATATTTGGGATTCATCATAAAATTTAATGCCATGAAACTAGATACCACACTAGGTAGCCTGTGAGAGAAGAGATCCACGAACAGGGCCTTGAGACAAGTGCACTTTCAGTGAAAGGAGGGGAGCCCCCAAAGTACACAGAGAAGTGGCCAATAAGGTAAGTGGCAAACTGGGAACAGTAGTGCCCTGGAAACGAAGTGAAAACGTTTTTTTGGGAGACGACTGTTTTTCCAGGCAAATTGTGTTGAGGGTATGTGAGGCCTTAAAACAGAATTGATCATTGGAAGATATTGTGTGTGGCCTTATAAATAAAGTTTCTAAAATCTAACTTACAGTTTTTTCATGTCCTGCAGTTTCTATTTTAACCAAAAGTGGGGTCCAGGTGCTAGCTGCTCAACAAACCAATGAAGAGGCCAGGTTGGTGGAAAGAAAAGTTTGCTTTCTTTTGAATGTCAGCAACTGGCAGGGGAGAGGGCAGAATCCTGCCCAAAGGCAGGTTTCCCCCCACCCCTAAAAGCAATGGACAAGAACTTTTATAGGTTGAAGGAAGGGGCTACATACAGAAACAACACAATCAGCTCTGATAGTCATCTTGAAATCGGTCATTGGCGGTCTGACCAACATCATCCAGATTGTTTTAAGTACAATTAATCTTCAGTTCCAAGATTGGTTTGTTTCCATTTCTTTGAGGCCAATTCTCAGAATTGTGACCATCAATGTCATTGCTACAGTCTGGTCATCATGTTGTTAACTTCTTCCACCTAGTGAGGGTTTCAGTATCTGCAAAACAGCTCACACAGGCTATGTCTCAGAATTTGATCTATAGCATTTGAGAAGAAACTGCAGGTCCTTGAGTATGCTGAATGACCAAACCATTATTTTTTGGTCTCCACTGACTATTATCCTTTGTTTCTGCATTTCTCACTTCTCTGATTAAACTTATTCTTTGGCTAAAGTTTTTCCACAGACAAAAGACAGGCGGAGGGCATAGGGGACAAGAACCATAAGATCTTGCTCCATTTCACAGTCACTTTCTATGTCCCTTTGGTAACTTTAAAAGAAATAGCCTGAGTACAGTGTCTCTCCTACTTTCCAAGATTAACCTACATTACTCGGCTTTACACCTACTTACAGAGCCAATTTGCACTCTCACTGTTCATTATTTTAGGATATTTTTATGGAATGTTCACTTTATACTGCTTCCATTACACTATTACCCACAACGATTCAAATTCCATCCCATTTTAACAAGCTAATAAATTATTTTAACCTCCAGTATTCTGCAGTTGTCTTTATATTCATTTCACAAACATATTTTTTAAATGATCAATATGCTTTATCTACCAGGTCCTCTTTCTTTCTCTCCCAAACCTCTTGCAATGTGACTTTCTTCTATGACTCTACTCAAAATTTTCTGCTTAATGACACCAATGATTTCATAAACACTGAAACCAGTGGTTTTTTGATTATTCTCTCTATGCAGCTACTCTAAGTAGAAAGGTAAAAAATTATTTTCACTATTTGCAAGTTTGATTTACCATGACTTCAGTTTCAATAATAAATCCCCAGGAACTCCTCTTTTGACTTATGCTTTTCATAGACCTTCCTTTGAAAGCCTCTGATCTAGAAAACAAGGATTACGTTAATGTCTCTTACGGAGGGCAACACCTAAGGTAAAGACCAAGCTGATTGTCTCTGGGTTCCTACACATCTCCCACTGTTAAATTTTCCATTAATTTGAAAATGATTTTCAGTAATTAAAATCACAGTTATATTAGCCTCTTGACACAAATTTAAAATAAAGAGCTTTAACTTTATAAATGATAATGCTCACTGCAGTTGATGGTGCTAAAAGGTAACAATACAACCCTGTAAACACATTTGGAGTTGCTATCCTGAACATGAGCCAGCATCATAATCTGCTTATCAGTGAGAAATGTTCAGGGAGTGTGAAATTCAACAAGACAAGCCAAAGAAAATTAATTCAGACTTGCCTCAGAAATGCCAATTGACCTAATCTTCCTCATCTATTAATTCTGAAGGTAGAAGGAGCAATAGATAGAAAAGCCTAGGGGGTAATCATAATGACACAAGACTTAGGAGCAGCTCACAGAGCCGGCTCTGCTCCCAAAGACCAACCAGGGAATTTTGAATAGTTATTTAAATGTGCAGAGGCCATGTAGAATCTTACAGGTCAAAAGCAAAATCCAAAAATCAATAGCAAAAAGTGAATTAGGAAACTTGAAGACATAAATAATATGATGAGTTGATTTAATACAAGTGACTCTTGGATTTGGAGGCGTCCTGTAATAACAGAGGAATCATGTCTTTTGGTGAACCATACCAGAACCCAACCATAAGCTTCACTAGCAGGTTTAGAGACAATAAAAGCTTTGAATCATAATACTTATAAAATGGTGTAACTTTAAACACTGCTTCTGAAATCTAGTGCCAGTTACATAGCATACAGTTTATGGTTGTGAGTCAAGGTTAATAGGCATCAAGCCCCATTGCATGCCCATGTTTTATTCCCCATTAGAAATAATAAAGCCAAAATACCTGTAATTAAGAGATGAAACTGATCTTCTAGGAAATATTATGTATTGTTAATAAGCTTTTCAATATATCATACATAAATTGGCTATTCATCTAACCTTCCAGGAAATCAAAATTGTAGCAGAATGCCTAAGACATAATATGAACTTCTTTGGAGATTTAAAGGTCCTAGTCTATAGGATTAACTGAACATAAATACATGCAATGATGGTTGTACTTGGTTTTATTGGGGGCATGGTTACTTTTCAATATCATGTTAGCTTCTGCTATACAATGAAGTGTGTCAGTGATATGCATACATATATCCCCTCCCTCCTGGATCTCTCTTCCGCACCTCCATCCCATCCATCTAGATCACCACAAAGCACTGAGCTAAGTTCCCTGTGATATATAGTAGGTTCCCACTAGTGGGATGGATGTTTTTCAGATTGGGGTTTTCTTAGGTGCCTTACATTTAGACCACGGATTTCTTAGCAAATCACAGTTTTAAATCTGTATTGCAATCAACATTTGCTTTTGTGTTTTATTTCTCTTTTCTCTTCCCTTTAACTTTGGCTGTGAAATATGTTTTTAAAAGATGATAGAAACAGATTCCCAAAAGAAGTAATGAGGGCACAGCCAAGAAACAGGGCAGAAATGCTATAAACGTAGTTTAATTTTTTTAACATTTTTTTTTTCAAAATAATTCTTGGTTAAAGAAGGTCTATGAAATATTTACTTCATAAATGATGACCTCAAAATGGTTTCTAGCGCTTTTAGCTTTAATTCTAATAGAATATGACAGGCATTAAGAACTAAATTTAATACCACTAATTATGATAAATTAAATAAACAGCAGTTAACATTAGAAATCTGTTTTTGCCTAACCTGGTTTGTTAGAATATAGTCCCTGTAGTCTTACTTTGACCTATAATCTAGTTACTTTTAAACTCACTTCATAGTCATTTAGCAGTTGTGTGCTGAACAGGCTTGGTTGATGGCATGCCGATAGATTGTTCCAAATCAAGCACAGTCACTGACTTAAGCCTCAATTATACCATTACATGGAGAAGGCAATGGCACCCCACTTTAGTACTCTTGCCTGGTAAACCCCATGGATGGAGGAGCCTGGGAGGCTGCAGTCCATGGGGTCGCTAAGAATTGGGCACAACTGAGCAACTTCACTTTCACTTTTCACTTTCATGCATTGGTGAAGGAAATGGCAACCCACTCCAGTGTTCTTGCCTGGAGAATCCCAGGGATGGAGGAACCTGGTGGGCTGCCGTCTATGGGGTCGCAGAGTCGGACACGACTGAAGCGACTTAGCAGCAGCAGCAGCATACCATTACAAGGACTACTTCTGCAGAAGTTTAAATAAGAAAAGAATTTCTACATGGACTTTAAAATTTTTTATTACAGTTAATTTGCAATGTATTTCATTTCTGCTGTATAGCAAAGTGACTCAGTCATAATACATATACATTGTTTTTCATATTCTTTTCCATTATGGTTTATCACAGGATGTTGAATATAGTTCCCTGTACTATTCAGTAGGACTTTGTTGTTTATCCATCCTGTATATAATAGTTGACATCTGCTAACCCTAAACTCCTACTGGGATTGAAATTTGGGGATTACATGGACTTTTGCAGCTGACAGTTTTGAAAATAAATACTGTCTCTTACAATCACTATGGCTGCTAGAGAGTAAATTCTAGGTGCTCTCTCGACTTCAGTTTTCTCTTTTGTAAAATAGAGATTCTTACCAGTAACTCATAAGAAAAGCAAACTCAGTACAGTATCTGAGACATAGTAACATACTTACTTACGTCTTCCTGACTCAAAGGTTTATTGTGCCATTACCATGTAACACAACTGTGTTTAAATGGGTGCCATACTCAGTCACCCACTCATGTCCAACTCTTTATGACCCCATGGACTGTAGCCCACTTGGCTCCTCTGTCCATGGGATTCTCCAGGCAAGAACACTGGAGTAGGTTGCCATTTCCTTCTCCAAGGAATCTTCCAACCCAGGGATCAAACTCTCATCTCCTGAGTCTCCTGCATTGCAAGTGGAGTCTTTACCACTGAGCCACCAGGGAATGGACATAAATGCCCAAATTATATTAAAATCTCTCTCCTTGTGGACATCACAGGAGAACTAGGAATAAAATTAAGCAAGCATTTGCATTGTACTATTTCTGTTAAGTGTAGGTACCAAGAGATTTCATAGCCAGGGTATCTATTTATTATTCTGTTGGAGCTTGGGAAAGTCTTCCTCTCTCATGGAGTTATTTTGAGGAATTTAAATGAAATTATTTCTGTAAATCTTTGCTCAGTGTTTGGTACAATATAAGCATACAGCAAACATTGCCTATCATTAACATTTTTAAGATGAAATTTAAAAGATGTAAATCCAGTAGTATTCAACTGGAAGAGATGGAAGTGAAAATGGAACAGTATGTGCTAAGACCTGGGGTGGATGAGAGTGGCACAAAAGAGTAGCTAAACAACGACAACAAAAACTGGATATGGTGCATATAGCAACGAGTTCAGAATAAAGGGGATAGAGTTTTGAGGCTGAAATTGTGAAAAGGCCAATTATCAACTAAACTAGAAAATGTAAACATTATTCTTAATTGCAGTGAGAACTCATCAAATGTTTTTAGTGTGAAGAGTTGACATAATCAAATGTTGAAAAACAATGATAAAAACAGTTACTGAAGTCAGAATGAACAGATATTGTACACTAAGTACTTCTAAGTTCTTAGGCAATATCTCATTTAATCCTTCCTGGATAAGACATTAGTTGTACTCATTTTACAACTGAAGAAATTAAAACGGAAAAATAATTAGTTTGCTCAAGATCACACAATTACAATAGTGAAAAAGGAATCCTGATCTTTAACTTCTTTGAAACATTTTTTCCTATCTTAGTGTATAGACGGAGGGGGAAGATAGGAGTTGGCAGTGGTAAGAATTCAGGAAATAATATCACATGGGCTAAGATACTGGCAGTGAATAAAGATAAAAGGACAGGCTTGAGAGGTATACAACAAGTCAGTGGCATTTGATACCTGATTGTATATTGTGTTTGAATGAGAAGGATGATTCAAAGATTACTTCCAGATACTGCCCAGGCTTGGGCAGTTGAGTGGGTATTGTTTCTCTCTACTGAGCAAGGGGCCATAGAAAGAGGATTGATTTGGGGAATGGAGGTTAGATGTCATGGTTCAACTTTGGACGTGTTGAGGTTGAGATGTTTGGGACATATTCAATTTGAGAGATCTAGTACTGGTAAAGTATGTCTTCCTGTCTGGAAGCAGATGTTTGAGGACCATCAGTGGTAAATGGTAATAAATGGTAATTGAACACTTCTCCTGCAGGAGGTCTTAAGGGAGAAGAGGACAAAAGAAGAAAACAACAACATAGGAAAATAAACACTAATATTTAAGGATTATACACAGAAGCAAGATTGTAGAGTTGTGAATGCAAATATGGACAGAAGAGGGAACAGTCCCTAAGAGCTGGCTTAAAAGCTGTTTCCCAGGCTAAAGTTTTCAGTATGTCCACCTAATAAAACAGAATTCTAAAAAAAAAGATTGACAGAATAATGGGAAAGGAATGAAATGGACAGATTTCAACCAAATGAAAGAGGGTCAGGGTGTCAAATGCTGTCAAGATACTAAATATGGTGCAAGCCTGCATGCTAAGTCGTTTCAGTTGTGTCCAACTCTTCATGACCCTATGGACTGTAGCCCAGCAGGCTCCTCTGTCTATGGAATTCTCCAGGCAAGAATACTGGAATGGGGTACCATTTCCTTCTCTTCCCTACCCAGGCATCAAATCCAAGTATCCTGGATTGCAGGCGGATGCTTTACCATCTGAGTTACTAGGGAAGTCCATAGCCATAAGAACGGCACTTAGATGAGTACTTGCTATGGGTGAACACAATATTCCCTATTAACAATAAGTGCTTTAATTCTTACAACAACCTATGATAAAAGTGTGATTATTGCTCTCATTGTTAGAGATGAAGAAAATGTGACTATGAGAGATTACACAGTACCTAAGGTAACTCAATAATTGCACTGTCTTCTCTGACAGAAAAACAGTGTAGCATATTTTTCTTTAAATTTTTGGAATAGGATCACAGGAATAATATCTTATGAGGGTATATGGAAGTAATCTCACACACTTTTAAAAATATAATGTCTATGTTAGTGCAGACAAAGAGAAGCTCCACAAAAGAACCCCAAGTGTAATGAAATAGACAAGGCTAGGTAAAGAGGGGAATAATCTATCATTACTTAATGTTGTGTTATAGGTATAAATTCAGTTTGTCTAAAAATATTAGTACTGCAGGAATTAGTGAAGCTAGGTAACACTAGCTATTGAAGCATCTCTAAATATGTTTTTCAGTCCAAAAAGAAACTGTTTATTTTTGCTTTTTGTTTTTGGAAACAATCCAAAATATGCTTTAATAACAGTATTTTGACAACAGAATGACTTTAGTCAAAAAGCTTCAACACTGAACTTAGAGTACCTTTTAGTTAAAGAGGAAATAAATGAAGAGGGTGAGGCAAGATGCATGTGCAGAGATCCAGGCAGATCATCTGGTTAAGCATGGGGGATTGAACCTGAAAAGATTTATGGGACCCTGAGCAATTTGCTTTATGCTGGTAATAATTGCAACACTGCTTATCCTCTGTTTCCCTTCTTAACTTTCTCTGCATCACCGCTCTTTTTGAGTTCATCTATCTTAATGAAATATCCATCTTCTGTCTTTCTTTCTTGCTTTACATTTCAGATCTTATAGGGGGTTGAACTAGTTTTCTCAGCTGGACCCACTCAGTAGCCAGAGGCCAACTTTGCTTCCAAGTCAGACTGCATGCAATTTTCCCCATTAGGCACTTGCTTCATTGTCTACATGAGAGCAATAAAACTTATCAGCTAGCTCAATCAAACAAGTCAGCTGGAAACATCTTCTTGCTGTGAATGAACAGAACAGTTAAAAAAATAGCTTCCCTGGAATTGTTGTAGGAACAGTCTAGATCTGTTGTTTGAACATTAGACATACTTTCTACATCTGCATGTTTGTACCTTTCTAAAATCTAGTACGGGCATTGTATGGAAGTACTATCACACTTTTCTTTATAAGTTAAGGAATGGGATTGGAGGCATGAGATATGAGTCTTAAATGAGTTATTATAGGATATTATAGGAATAAGTTCATACTTTATTCTATCAATAACCATTTTGAACAAATAACACCTTTCCAGCAGCAATTAAGTATCCATTCTCTTTCTTATAATAAAAGAAATTGTGTTTATGAAATGTTTTAAATTCATCTAGGACACTCCCTGAACCTTGAATGGGAAGATCTTAATATGGGTGGTATCTTGAACAAATGTGTGAAGTGAGGAATTAGGTGGAAATAGACACAGAAGTAGGAAGCTGGCATCACCCAAACAACCATCATTATATGTGCATATATATAAATACATGCAGGATGCTTATTGGGAGATATATATATATATATGTGATATATATATATGTGTGATATATATATATATGTGATATATATATATGTGTGTGATATATATATACACACACATACATACATACACAGACACATATGCCCTACTTCTTTTTTGCCATTTGATAGCTTCTGCTGGTTCCAGGCCCTGCATATGGTGTTCACATGGATAGTTTGGGTGGTTTGTATTTTAGTGTTCAGATAGTTTACCACATCAACACAACTGATTTATAATTAATCTTGGTTTGTAGTAGGTAGAAACCAACCAATACCCTTTTATTTCTGGGGTTGTGAAAATTACTTTTCTATAACAATAATAGTTACTTTCAGTCATTTAAAAAGCTGGTTTCTCTAAAGAATATCATAAATCCCTCAGGCATAAGCACCACATTGTTCAGGTTTAGAGGATCATTAAAGACGTATTGAATCAAATAACAAAGGATGTTGGCTGCTGACCATATCTCGATACATCATGCAAAAGTGTTGAAAGCAAATTTTCTGCAACCTTTCAATCTGTGGAAATGTCTCTTTATCAAAAAGCCTTTAGCTTTGTTTAGATCTAACCCGTTGAATAAGTATTTTCCTAACATAAAAGATACATAATTTGTTTTCAAGTTTACAGTGATTCATTAAATTTGACATTAACACAGAATAAATGAATAGAAGACCATTTTAACAAGGAAATAAGAAATCTGGGATGCTCACATCAGCCTTATATTTAATGCTATAGGATTTGACCCACACAAGCCCAGCACTCTCCCTCTACTTACCTGAAAAACATGTAACTTTAGTTGTTGGTTCACTTAAAAATAAATTTATTATCAAGGGTGCTTAAATTCAGCAATGTTTAGAATCCATAATAAAAACAGCACAGCATTCATAGCAAGGCTTTCTATAGATAGGATCATTGTAATTAAACAAAAAATTCCCTCCGTCCTTACACTCTACCCCTATGCATGTATGTTGGATATATGTATGTATTCACATATCTGCCTATTTGCTATGAGTAGTATATTTAAAAATCAATATTTTATATACAAGTACACAGTGACAAATTGCATGTATATATAGAGGGGTGTGTGTGTGAGTGCATGTGTGTGTGTAAGAGTGTGTTAATCTTCCCGCAAATATTGTTAATTTAATCAATATTTTGTCATGCAGACATATGGTCTACGAGATATTAAAGTTACTTTTTCTTCCATCTAAAAAATAAATAATAACATGAATGCATTAATTATACAATTTGAAGTCTATAAATTATACGGATTGTTAATTTTTACCTCTTTTAATGGATAGCTTCATTGACAAGAAAAATCTGTCATTTAAATTGTTGGAAAGCTTTTGCTTTTGTTCAAAATGTTTTTTAAGGCACAAATAATTCATGCATGCTCCTCCACAGATCAACCTCTTGGAGGAAGTTTATGGTTTGATAAGAGGGTGGTGGGGTTCTGTTTTATTTTTGTCTTATAGCTAGAGGCATAAAACAGCATTTTCTGCCTATAAAGAGTACTCAGAATTCTAAATTCAAACATACCCAGGCACATGCTTCCTGCTGCCTTGCTAACCTATTTTCCAGGGTCATTTTCTTTTAAGTGCAGTTAAAATCTTTCTCTGTCGAACTGAAGTATGTACCAGAGGCTCCTGGGATTTGAGTTCACCATTCCAGACTTTTATCTGGAGCAGGTAGCCTAAGTGAATTTTCCATCTTGTGAAACTCCTGCAGTGAGGTGGCAGAGGTGAAAATGGAGCTAACTACTGACAGATGCGTCATGAGTCCCTAGATTGTGAATCAGGGTTGCAGGTGGAAAAAATATATATAATTTGCTGATCCTAAAAGATATATCTTTCAAGGAGCTAAACTATTCACCCCTACATTTTCTACTTTAACACTTTTCACAGGAAGGTGGATTAAATACCTACACTTCTCAGGTGATATCGTTCCCCACCTGGCACTCTTGCTACTAGATATGTTTCTTTAATAAGTTGCAAATTCTATCCATTCAAGAAGATTACTGTGGGGAAAAGTCTTGATATAAATAACTTTCAACCCTCCCTCCCCATGCTCTAATTTTTTGGTCTGTTTGTGGAAAGTAATAACAATAGGCTACATTTTCTCACTCTGATTTATTCTAAAAGATTTTTTTTTAATTATTTTGAGTTTCCTGAGCTGTAAGCAACAAGCAGCAGAGTTTCAGAGAGCTGAGTGACTCATTGCTTTTTAGATTTTAGCTTCTTGTGGCTACAAAGGTATGAGTTTCTGTCTGAGATCTGATATAATTCATACATTTAATTTGGTCCTGCATGTTTTAAGTCTGAATTAGCTGCAAGTATTTAAGAATTTGGAGAAGGCAATGGCACCCCACTCCAGTACTCTTGCCTGGAAAATCCCATGGACGGAGGAGCCTGAATTTTAGCTTCCCTTGAATGTTTGGGTGAACCAGCAACACCATCCTAATTCTTGAATGGCCACAAAAGCTGTCTGGAATTGAACCCCACCCTGCCACTGTGGTGCAGGCCCCCTCAAATTTGAATGTTCTCCATCATTTGAGGTCAAGTGTCCATTGCCGTTGTTCATCATTCTCTCCATTTAGCTTCACTTGTTTACTTTAACTGTCTGTTCATTGAACTCATTTGAATTTTGTACTCATTCTGTACAAAGGGCATAGTCATTCCAAATTTTCCATTTCTTATGAATGAATGTGTGCTGCCCGGAGAGGTGCATTAAGAATAATGCTGGTGCTCTGTCTGCCCTCAGCAGGAAAGCAGGAAAGCAGGCCTCCAAGACTCACCCTATCTGCCAGGGGAGGCAGTGAGAGCAATCATTCTAGACACAGTTGGCACACACTTGTGATGAAGGACAAGATTGCCTGAAAGACTCCTATTATAGCAATTGGAAGAGAAGCTAATGCTTACTGAACTTTTTTTTTTTTTCAGACAGATTAACATACTTTCATAGGTCTTGCTTCCATAATAATCCTGTTAGCCTTAATCTACAGATGAGAAGCTGAAGTTCAAGGTTTCATCGGTTGTGATAAAGTCTAGTAAGTGCTGGTCTTAAGTTTTGAATGTTCATCTCTGACTATTATATTGTGCTCCTTTAGTGTTTTGAAAACTCACTTTTTTTAATTTTTAAGAGCAGTCAGTGAATATCTGTAGCAAAGAATTAGATACTAAGAGTAAACCCTTTCAGGGAAATCAATTCTACTGTTCTATTTATTGAGGGCTTATGATGTGACTATCATGGTACTAGAGACTTGATAAAGGTTATCTCATTTACTTCTACAATTTCCCAGTTTGTAGGAAGGTATTATAATCATCACTTTGTAGAAGAGGAAACTCAGGTTCTGTCACCTCAGGCAATAATATATCCAAGATCATAAAACTAATAAGTCTCTGAGGTAGGATTGAAATCCTGAGGAATGTTCTCTTTGATGCCTAGTTTCTATGTACCACAACATTAAAAGTCTGGTTGAAATGTATAATAAAATAGGGATATAACCACACTGCCAAAGATAAATCACAGCCATTTCAATTTCCACTAGGTCTGCTTCCTGAGATTTTGGATGAGATCAAAGGTAGTTCAATGTTTTGGGTCAAGCCTCTCAGTTTCACTTCTGCAAAACATTAGGAAGAAGTATATCAACTTAAAACATATTGAATGAATGAGATTAAGGGTTTTAATGAGAAATAACCATCTAGTGCCCACAAAGTCTTCTGCTGACATGGGAATAGAACCCCAAGACCCACCCCAAACTGAGAAAGTCACCTGTTAGCTTCCTCTTAAAATTTGAGCCTGATTTGTAGCTATTTATGCTTGACTTTCCCTGGTGGCTCAGAAGTTAAAGCGTCTGCCTGGAATGTGGGAAACCCGGGTTCAATTCCTGGGTCGGGAAGATGACTGGGAGAAAGAAATGACAACCCACTCCAGTACTCTTGCCTGGAGAATCCCATGGAGGGAGGACTCTGGTAGGCTC
>NW_011494930.1:2117015-2143825 GCF_000754665.1 Bison bison bison
CCTTCCTATATATATATATATATATATATATATGCTTGACTGTGCTTAATTTATATATCCTATCTTCATTTTTGTCTTTTAAATAATTTGGGGGTTGAAGTGCATATAATTAATAAGAAAAATCACTCCCTTTAGAAGAATTTACATGGAAAAGTTAAAATAAAAGTGACAAAAATCCCTCAGTGATAATATTGAGCCAGCTAATGGTAAATGGGCTTTGGTATGCTATATTTAACATAGGAGAGATAAGTTGCATGGGCCAGGAGTTGTCAGATTTTATGACATCACCCTTTGATAGCTCTAGGCAAAGAGTGGTTGTATTTCTAAGTTATGATCACACGTGACTTTTAAATTATCCCCATGGTTCTCATTTTTCTACTTGTAGTAAGTATATTCCTATAAGCATTCCCATTATTATTTTATTATAACATTATAATGTTTTATTGCAAAAATTTAGTTCTTAAGGTAGGACCTCTCATAGAATGTCTTTTCCTCTCTCCAATCAAACAGTATTTCTCACTTTAAACTTTTTATCATCCTTCCCAAATAGTCATTCTTATCTAGTATAGAAATAACTCTTTTACCATTAAGTTTACACAATTTTAAAGTAATTATTAGCATATATTTTAAAAACAATGTGAAATGCAGTCCTACATTAGGTAAATAATCATAATCTCTATTCTCAAGCAAACAGTTATTGGTTGTCTACAGCAGTGTTATGTTTTCATAAAACTTTATGATGGGCATAGGAATACATAACCATATAAGTTTTAAACTTTCTTAATGAAGTATTACATTCAAATATAAAAGCCAAAAATTATTTAGCAAAAGAATATAAATGAAAGTAATCTTATATTTTTACAGAGTTTAGCCTCAGTATCTCTGAATAACATAAGATAGCTCTTTATCTGAAATAATGTATCATCTAGAATAAGATGGGCTTCCCTTGTGGCTCAGCTGGTAGAGAATCTGCCTGCAATGCAAGACAGCTGGGTTCGATCCCTGGGTTGGGAAGATCTCCTGGAGAAGGGTATGGCTACCCACTCCAGTATTCTGGCCTAGAGAATTCCGTGGGCTGTATAGTCTGTGTGGTCACAAAGTGTCTGACACGACTGAGTGACTTTCACTTTCAGAATAAGATACCAGCCTGTAAAGCAGATACCCGTTATACAAGAAACTATGTAAAAGAAAAACAGGATTCACACAGAATGCTCTACAAGTGCACAGGGGTACGTCAATTCTGTTCCTGAGATTTGGGGAGCAGGGTGTGTTGGCAGCACCGTAATTTGACATGTGATAGTGAAGTCACTCAATTGTGTCTGACTCTTTGCAACCCCATGGACTGTAGTCTACCAGGCTCCTCCGTCCATAGGATTATCCAGGCAAGAATACTGGAGTGGGTTGCCATTTCCTTCTCCAGGAGGAAATTTAACATACTAAGTGATATATATGAGAGAAAGAAACAGAAAGACCTGTGAGATTTTCAGCAATGAGCTAATTGGGAAAAAAAAAAAGTATGGAAGAGTAAAATGAGGGCTAAATGATTAATTCAGCTACTCAATATCTTTTAAGTGGTTAGTAAAATAAGACTTTATTAATTTAATAGTAAAAAGTGTCATGTTAAAATATCTTGTTAGAAAATACATAGATACTTTGTTAGGTTTTTTTTTTTTTTCAGTCACACAGGTTTGCTTAGATTCTATGTAAATTAACATTGACATGACAGTTCCAGTAGCTACAGAATAAGTTTAAAGTATTGTTTAGCTTACAAAGTAATTTTTTAACCCATTGTGGAGTTTTTTCATAACAATAATTAGAAAATGAACACTTCAGAATCTGCTATAAAATTCTATTTAAAATATGCCAAAGGAAGTGTAAACAGCAATAATTTTGAGTTAAATCTATGCCGGAGTTTTCCTAAAAGAAAAAAATGAAGACCACTTCTCTCTAGTAGGATACTAAGATGCATCAATGGATTAATTTTTAATTCTCTTAGTGAAGTGTTACATTTAAGTATAAATACTGCCTTTAGCAGGGCTTCCCAGGTGGTGCAGTTGGTAAAGAACCTGCTTGCCCATGCAGGAAATTCAAGTGATGTATGTTCGATCCCAGGATTGAGAAGATCCCTTGGAGTAAGAAATGGTAACCCACTCAAGTTTTCTTTCCTGGAAAACTCCATGGACAGAGAAACCTGGCTGGCTACAGTCCATGGGTTCACAAAAAGTCAGACGCAACTGAGTGACTGAGCATAAACTATCATGAGCATTGCAAAATACATATAAATAATTTGAGCTGGTGATTTTAGAATGCTACTGCTTTAATTTCTTAGAAAGTGAATTTTCAATTATTGCAAGCTCTTGCCTCATATATGCATTCTTGGTTTTCCTGTCAAGTTCAGTCATCTACGTGACAAATATATTACCTGTGGTTTCCATTCATATACAATCACTGATTTTCTTCAATGACACTGATGACTGTCACTGTCACTGGTAGAAATAGGATTATGTTTCTACACTTGAAGAGTTTACAATGACTTGTGAATGTGTGAGGGGTGGAAGAGTAGATAAAGCATATATTAACAACTACTTATTCAACAAACTTATTTAACATCTGTTAATACTAGAAGTGTTGCTCATTTTTGGAATACTACAATGATTCAGACTTATTCATGAAAGGGGCCCTAAAAGTCATTTTATGAATTGTAGAGATTTAGAGGAAGTTGAGCTCATTCAAGTCAGAGGTAAGAAAGTTTAAAGATTGAAAGATATTTTAAATGAACCTTGAACAGTGATTGACAATTGGTAGTCTTTTATGTGTGGGTGTGTGTTTTTCTTCTTTTAGTACTCCTTTTGAGAGTCACTGAAATCCTTTTTAGTATTCTTGGTATAGATCTATTTCTCTCCCATATTTCCTTTTCTTCCCTGTTTACTCCCCCATAGTTATGAACATTCTGTATCACCCTTTAGAATCAATGTTCTTGAACTATAGCAATATAAGATGGTGATATGATGCTGAGGCTCAGCAGAGAGATTATATATTGAAATCATTTTCAAATCAGATATCTTACATTAGAAGAAGGCTGAAAGAATAAATGTTTTGTCACAACTTGTCATAAATGTGATTACAGATTGCCACCTGCTTTGGATAACAAGTGATTTTCTAGAGAAGTTGTCTACAACATGGTTGCCTTTATCAGTATGTTTTCTTCTCTCCTGGCATTGTATTTGTCATTTCTAATACAAGCTTTTGCTATCTATTGCAGTAAAGCAAACAATTTGTTTTCTGCTTGAAATAGTAGGGATGTGACCCCAAGCTCCAAAAGACAGTTCTGCCTCTTTTTCTTTTTCCATGAATGTATTGGAAGGAGTGTGGTTTCTGACTATTTCATACCTATCTATATTTCCTCTCTATATTGATTGCAATATTTTTGCTAACAAATTGGGTTATAAATATAACTCCAGACAGCAGATATGTTCTAAGTTTGATTATAGCAGAATGTCATGAAGAAAAGAAAAAAAAATCCTGATATTTAGATAAAGTGGGTCTTAGAACTTCCACATATTTAAAAGGCTGTTGAAGGCAAATTAGAAATGGATAGATGATGAAGCTGAGCCTCAGTCCATTATTTAAAGCAAGTGACTGAAAATGTTGATTTTCCTGCCACAGGGGAATGTCAGCACTTATAAAGAAAAAGATGTTGACTTGAAGCAAATGAGTTAGAAGGCTACATCACAAGCTTTTCTATGGTTAAGTGAAAGTTGATGAAGAGTGGCTTTTCCCTTTATGAAACAGTAAATTTGACTTTATGTACTAAAGAATTATATGACACATTCCTTACCAAAGTCAGGTACTGTCCTTAATTGTATTTTATGTTAACAACTTAAATCCTCACAATCACACTATGAAGTAAATATAGTTCTTATCTTCCTCGTTTTAAATAAGGGGGAATAGAGTCCCAAAGGGTTTAAGTAATTTGCTAAGAGTGATGCAGTTATTAAGTAGTAGAAGCAGATTAAAACCTATATGGTCTGGTCCCAGATTCTCTCTGCTCTTAACCATTTTATTATGTTGTCTAATGACACACATGACCCCTTTTAAAGTGAAATAATGTAATCTTAACATTTTACACTCAGATTGTACAGAGGATTAAAAAATCACAATTAATTTATATCTTTAGGATAGAATAAGGAAAGATATTATTTTAAGGCAGAATTAATTTAATCACTAATGACTGTGTTAAGAACCTTTACTTTGCAATGATTAGTTTTCTAAATTAATGTGATTATTAGTGTCATGCAAATACCTTTTCCAGTGTGAGTTTATCAATGAAACTTTCATAATAGAAATAATTGTAAAGTTGTGGTCTCGTATGTAGAAACACAGTCAGAAATAAACATGAAATTTAACCATTCATGGGCTTCCCTGGTGGCTCAGCATAAAGAACCTGCCTGCAATGAGGGAGACCTGGGTTTGATCACTGGGTTGGGAAGATCCCCGGAGAAGAGAAAGGCTACCCACACCAGTATTCTGGCCTGGAGAATTCCATGGACTGTATAGTCCATTGGATAACAAAGAGTCAGACACGACTGAGCAACCTTCACACTTTGACCATTCATTGTAGGGCATTTTGTTTCAACATTATACATTTTTTAATCCTAATCAAGAAAAGTAACTTTACTTGTCTTATTACTACTATAATAATCCAGTATAGAATATGAAGCAAAAACAAAATGATACAAACTCAAAATTCTTAAAAATTCCTATTGACCATGCTTTATGAGTCTAATCAAATAAGTAGGTACATTTAACACAAAATATCAATTATGTTATTTAAAATCCTAAAAAATGATGCTGTTAAAATGCTGCATTCAATATGTCAGCAAATTTGGAAAACTCAGCAGCGGCCACAGGACTGGAAAAGGTTAGTTTTCATTCCAATCCCAAAGAAAGGTAATGGCAAAGAATGTTCAAACTACTGTACAATTACACTCAATTCACATGCTAGTAAGATTATGTTCAAAATCCTTCAAGCTAGGCTTAAGCAGTATGTGAACTGAGAACTTCCATATGTACAAGCTGGTTTTAGAAAACAGAGGAACCAGAGACCAAACTGCCAATATTTGTTAGATCATAGAGAAAGCAAGGGTATTTCTGAAAAACCTCTACTTCATCTACATCTGCTACACTAAAGCCTTTGACTATGTGGATCACAACAAACTGTGGAAAATTCTTAAAGAGATAAGAATACCAAATCACATTTCTGTCTCTGATAAACCTGCATATGGATCAAGAAGCAACAGCTAGAACCGACATGGAACAAGAATAGAGATGAAGACATAGATAATGGACTTGAGGGTATAGCAGAGGAAGGAGGCGGTGGGATGAACTGAGAGCATAGCATTGAAACATATACATTACCAGTGTGTAAAATAGATAGCTATCAGGAAGATGCTGTACAACACAGGGAGCTTAACCTGGTGTTCTGTGATAATCTAGAGGGATGGGCAGAGAAAGGCAATGGCACCCCACTCCAGCACTCTTGCCTGGAAAATCCCATGGACAGAGGAGCCTGGTAGGGTGCAGTCCATGGGGTTGCTGAGGGTCGGACACAACTGAGTGACTTCACTTTCATATTTCACTTTCATGAGTTGGAGAAGGAAATGGCAACCCACTCCGGTGTTCTTGCCTGGAGAATCCCATAGAAGGTGGGCTGCCGTCTATGGGGTCGCACAGAGTTGGACAGTACTGAAGCAACTTAGCAGCAGCAGCAGAGGGATGGGATGGGAATGGGGTGGGAAGGACATTCAAGACAGAGGGGCTATATTTATACTTATGGCTGATTCATGCTGTGCAGCAGAAACCAATACTACATTATGAAGCAATTATCCTCCAATTAAAATTAATTTTTAAAAAATATATTAAGTGTGCAAAATGGGTAGAGTTAAGTAGCTTATAATTAACAAAACATAAAAGGCTAATAACAATAAATCAACAAATCAGTCATTCAAATATGATTTATTACACAGATGAAAATTGCAAATACCAATTCATTTCAGTTCAGTCGCTCAGTCATATCTGACTCTTTGTGATCCCATGGACTGCAGCACGCCAGGCTTCTCTGTCCATCACCAACTCCTGGAACCTACTCAAACTCATGTTCATTGTGTCAGTGATGCCATCCAACCATCTCATCCTCTGTTGTCCCCTTCTCCTCCTGCCTTCAATCTTTCCCAGCATCAGAGTATTTTCAATTGAGTCAGTTCTTTGCATCAGGTGGCCAAAGTATTGGAATTTCAGCTTCTGCATCAGTTCTTCCAATGAATATTCAGGACTGATTTCCTTTAGGATGGACTGGTTGGATCTCCTTGCAGTCCAGGGGACTCTCAAAAGTCTTCTTCAACACCACAGTTCAAAAGCATCAATTCTTCGGTGCTCAGCTTTCTTTATAGCCCAACTCTGACATCCTTACATGACTATTGGGAAAACTATAGCTTTGACTAGATGGACCTTTGTTGGTGATGTCTCTGCTTTTTAATATGCTGTTTAGGCTGGTCATAGCTTTTCTTCCAAGGAGCAAGCGTGTTTTAATACATGGCTGCAGGCACTATCTGCAGTGATTTTGAGACCAAAAAAAAGTCTCTTACTGTTTCCATTGTTTCCCCATCTATTTACCATGAAGTGATGGGACCAGATGCCATGATCTTCATTTTCTGAATGTTGAGTTTTAAGCCAACTTTTTCACTTTCCTATTTCACTTTCATCAAGAGGCTCCTTAACTATTCTTCGCTTTCTGCTGTAAGGGTTTTGTCATCTGTGTATCTGAGGTTATTGATGTTTCTCCTGGAAATCTTGATTCCAGTTTGTGCTTCATCCAGCCCAGCATTTTGCATGATGTACTCTGCATATAAGTTAAATAAGCAGGGTGACAATATACAGCCTTGACATACTCCTTTCCTGATTTGGAACCAGTTTGTTGTTCCATGTTCAGTTGTAACTGTTGCTTCTTGACCTGCATACAGAATTCTTAGGAGGCAGGTTAGGTCCTCTGGTATTCCTATCACTTGAAGAATTTTCCACAGTTTGTTGTGATCCACACAGTCAAAGGCTTTGGTGTAGTCAACAAAGCTAAAATAGATGCTTTTCTGGAACTCTCTTGCTTTTTTTATGATCCAGTGGATGTTGGCAATTTGTTCTCTGTTTCCAATACATCTTGAAAACCTATTCAAGTTTCCTCAGAAATAAAATTTTATCAAAAAGATAATAAAATGCATTTGTAAAAAATAAAAGATAAGGTATCCAAAATCAATTTAGGTTCCAAAAATATTCTTGTGAAGACATTTTCATGAGGAGATGAGATGTCTCAGTAGTAAAGAATCCTCCTGCCAAGCAGTAGACATGGGTTTGATCCCTGGGTCAGGAAGAAATCCTGGAGAAGAAAATGGGTAGCCATTTTCTTACTGTAGTGGAAACCCACTACAGCATTTTTGCCTGGGAAATCCCATGAAGAGAGAAGCCTGGTGGGCTACAGTCCATGAGGTCACAAAGAGATAGACACAACTTCACAACTAAACAACAACAATAAGGAAATAAAATTGTATCAAAAAATAATAACTAATTCATCTGTCAGAAATAAAAGATAAGGTATCTAAAATCAATGTAGCTTCCAAAAATATTCTCATGAACGTATGCTTATGAAGAGGTAATAGCAGTATAATAGGATAAACTTTTTCCTGAAAGGGAAAGATGGATAAATAGATTGAGAGATAGATAGATATAATATAAATGTTTTCTTTGTCTTGGATTAAATTTTAATTCTGTCATTTAATCCAAAGGCAGTCTTGACAGGTCATAAAATGGAGTAATATCAAAGTTACCAAGAACATAATTTAGGGAATTAATATAAGGTTTTTAACACAGAATGTAATATAGTAAGCATCCATAAATTATTAGTTATTGCTATGGGCTTCCCAGGTGGAGCTAGTGGTAGAGAACCTTCCTGCCAATGCAGGAGATGTAAGAGACAGGCTCAATCCCCGGGTCAGAAAGATCCCCTGGAGAAGGCAACTGGCAACCCCTTCCAGTATTCTTGCCTGGAGAATCCCCATGGACAGACAAGCTGGTGAGCTACAGTCCATGGGGTCGCAAAGAGTTGGACACGACTAAAGCAACTTATCATACACACATTATAAAATATATAATGGCACATGCATTGCTGTGCTGTGCTTAGTCATTCAGTCGCGTCCAACTCTTTGTGACCCCTTGGACTATAGCCCGCCAGGCTTCTCTGTCCGTGGGGATTCTCCAGGCAAGAATACTGGAGTGGGCTGCCATGCCCTTCCCCAGTGGTATATACTATAGCCATAAAATTTCACTCCATAATTCAATGGCATGTTGAAATTTTTTTAACATATGGGTAAATAAAATTTCAGGTTATAAAACAACATCTATGGTATGACTTTGCTTTTTAAGAGTAATCATTTATATTTTTTCATGTATAACAATATTTTAACTTACTATTTAACACAAACTCTTTCTACTCATTATCATAGTTCACTAATGAATAAAATTAAGTGACATAGATGCATAATATTAAAATAATTAAGAGTTTACTTATGAGTGATAGGATTGTATGAGACTTTTCTATTTTTTAATTCATTTTTCCCCTTCACACATTGTTTTTCAGATCACATTATTAAGTACCTTTGCTTTGGTAATGCTCTGTGCAAGGTGTTGCCTTGCCGGGGTCAGTAAGATAATCAGGTCCTCTGTCTGATGGTACCTTCACTGGGGTGTAGTGTCAGCAGGTAAATGAACTTATTTGTAAGGCAATTTCTAGGATTACTGCTGTAGGGACACAAAACAGAATAATGAGATAGAAAATGACTAGGTTGGGGGAACAAGACAAAAGTTCCTATATATAAGGCACAGTCAGAGAAGATCTGAGAAGTTTAAGAGTAAATTGAGGCCAAGATGATAAGAGTAACATAATTGAACAACAATCTGGTCAAAGGCCCAAGAGGAAGAAAAGGCTCTGCCTTGCAAAAATGGGAAAGGGGCCCTAGCTGGGTGGGCTGTCTAGAAGGCTAGTGGGGCTTTGATAGCTGGAGTCAAATGCTAGCTCTTCTTAATACTTCTTTTTGTTTTTTTTCTATGCTAGACATATATTTTCAAATATTTTAATTGAAATATATATCTTTTTAAAATATAGATCTGTTTTTAATAGAAATAACAAAAATAAAAATGTCTGTGGACAAAATAAAACAGCAGTAAATGAACTTGTAGATACATTATAATTGCATTATGTGCAAATGCACATGCATTTGGGCAATGACTAGAAGATATCAAAGCATATAATTATGTTTGAGTAGATTAATAACTTTTTGAAAACTAATTCATTTAAACTTTCAGCTAATTAATTTTTACAGTGAGGTAAGGGAAAATCATGTCATTTATTCCCTTCACAAACTTCAGGAACTGCTTTTATCTTTTACTTTAAAATTCCTGGAGGCTGTTATTATGCTTCTCTTTATTGTAATGTCCTGGTTTCAGATCACTAGTAAATCTGGATGTGTTTATTGATAGTTTTATTGACTATGTGTAAGTCACTATCATTTAAAGAATGTACACATTTTGGCTGAATATACATATTTTGGCCACCTCAATATGAAATTATAAGCAATGATATATCCTTGAAAAATATTATGCAGTGTTTAACTTCAATTATTGGGATTAAAAATGAACCTTTTTGGATCTTATTATATTAGCATATTAATAACTAAAACCAGAATTTATGGTTACTACCTGAATATCTTCCTACAAAAGAAAATGAAATGTTACAATGATTAGAAGTTAGGTAGTTTAATGTTGTTATAGAAAAGCTGCATTGGGATTTTAAACGGTTGGAATATAATGACAGAGAAGCAAATTTAAGATGGAAAATTTAGACCACATAGCAAGGGTAATTTTAATAACTATTTGACAAATGAAATTAAAGTATCTAATCTATCTTCTGAAAGCAGTATTTGGTCTACGGCCATACCACCCTGAATGCCCGCGATCTCATCTGAAAGCACTGTTCAAGATCCTATACTATATTATATACATTAAATATTTTAAATATGGGCTCTAGATATTTTTAATGCAATGATACTTGAGAGTAGCTTGATTCCTCTTCACTAAGAACTAATTCATAAACAACTGTTTTACAGCAGATAGCTAAAATATTGTGTATATAAACAACAGTGAAAGTGAAATTCACTCAGTTATGTCCAACTCTTTGTGAACCAATGGAACCCACCAGGCTCCTCTGTCCATGGAATTCTCCAGGCAAGAATACTGGTGTGGATTGCTATTCTCTTATCCAGGGAATCTTCCTAAACCCCGGAATCAAACCTGGGTCTCCTATACTGCAGGCAGATTCTTTACCATCTGAGCCACGAGGCAAGTCCTGTAGACAGTCCTGTACAACAGTATTGTACCCTTAAAAATCGCTAAAGGGTAGATATATAAAGTGTACCTTCCCGAATACAACTTTTTAAAGAATACAAACAGATTTTATAATACTATAATATTAAAATCATAAAATTGATTGATTCCAAAAAGAAACTATGAGCAATTTCTGTAATTTAATTTAAGGCTATGGTCTTCACTTCCACATTTTATTTATCATGGCTGAGAAAGATCTGCATGTGCTTCTTTATATTTGATTCCTTTTGATTTTCTTTCATGCACATGGAGTTGCTATAGTAACCAAACTTTTGAAAGCCCAGTTTTGGGTTACTTCTCTGATTTTATATGCTGAACTTAAAAGTGTTACTATTTATGTATGGTAGCTAATTAATTGTCCTGGCTATTTTGTATCACGATCTAAATGTGGGAAAGCTGGAGAACCACAAAGTACACACATGATTTTGTCCATAGTTTCTCATTAATTTCTAAATTTAACTGCAAAATGTAATGACAAACTTAAGAAAGATTTTCTCTTTTAGTGGCCTCAAACCAAAGTTCTAATTTCTCAGTTTGGAATAGTGCAGGTAGTAGCATATTTGACAATTCTCTTTTTTCTGAACATGTTATTCCTTAAACAGTCATGTCTAGGGGATGCTCCATCAGTTTTCTTTTTCCTTTGACATGAAGAAAGATGCTAAAGACTGAAGCAACACATCTTCTCTACTCATTCAGAAGTTTTGGAAGAGGGCATTGAAGTATGGCCAATTTTATTTTCTTATGGAAACTCCTGCAGACCAAAAACTAGGTCAAAAACTGCTGACCTTCTTCTGTGAGCAATCTCTTCTGGTGATCAGACGGGAAAGGCTTTTGATGGTGGTCTGTAAGTTTGGAGTCCAGCAAGTGGAAATCAACACTGCTTGAGGTATTTGGTGTGTGAACTTTAATAAAAATATTTCACATCAAAAAATTCCTAAGAGAATATATATATATAGTCCACTATAATCATCTAAAGTTTTAAAACTAAAATTCTAGATAGAAGTTTTTGGAGAGTTGGGTGCTTTGAAAGTTGACATGTTTTTGAAATGTTTTTATTTTAGGAAAAAATTGAGCTATTGGTACAATTCAATTTGAAAAAGAGACTAGCATTATCTTCCTATTTTATCAAGTGTTATAATCTAAAAATGTTAGCTTTGTACAAAGTCAATTATTTAGGGTAACTATTTAGGCAAATAAGTATTAACAGATGGAAGGAATAAAGCCAAAGAAAATTTAGCCTGAATATTAAAAATTAATAATTGTAAACATTATTTGTTTTATAATTGTTTCCCAGAAAATGTTGCAAAATCTCTCCTCCCAGGGTCACTTAAGGCTGAGTTGATCATGACTATTAGACTGTGGGCTTGGCCAGCTAATAAAGTTTGGCTTTCTCCAATTCCCAAACACTATTCACTGAATATAGCATATCACTGTTATCATTTTAGTAAGTCTAGAGGGGGCAGAATCATTTATAATTCTTGGAGAAACTGTGATTGCTATTATTACAACATCTTCTCTGGTTGTGAAACTAACGAAGAAGAGGCAGAAAATTGCAGACATCTGGCAAGGGGAAATGGTTTCATTTTCTATTATTCCCCCTTATTAACTACTAATTCCCTCTCACATTAACCCTGCCTGACAGTCTTTAGAAATTAAAGTGTTTATGAGGTCCCAGTCTTCTATGTACTGTCAGTGGTACTTTCTAGAGTCGATGGTTCCCCACCTTAAATAATAGCTCTGCATATGAGTGGGGGACCTGCCAAAAGTGACTTACTCCACTTGGAGTTCAGTGGCTTTCTTTGGAGCTGGACCTCAGATAAGCTGCAAGAGCCTTGGGCTATTTGGATAAATTATATTCAGGGCAAGAAGAAAAAGATTTAGCTATTCGAAGGAGGCTGGAGTCAGCAAGTGCTAAGCTAGGTGTTGTATTGCTGAAGAGCTTTAAGCCTGGAAGTAGCAGCACAGCAGACCTCCTGAATAATTCATCACTGCCCTCTCCTCTTTCAAGGCCATACTTTTATTTATGAACATAGATTATACTGTTATTGATTGCAATCCTCACGGAGGCATTTCATTAACTGGGAGGTTTGTCTGTTTGCATATGCTTTGTTTCCCTGAGTATTTCCTTGTTATTTGAACAGAAATTTACAGCTGAAGTAAAATGACAGAGAATTGACTAACAATTCTGGCTCATTCTGCAATCAGGAAGGATATTTGGAATAGTTTCCTCTAGACACCCAGATTGTTAAATCATTTTATTCCATGAATTGTATTGTGAACTGAAAGTGTCATGAAAAACACCCAAGAAAGTATTCTTTCCAAGAATCTCCCTATTTATCTTATTTACTACTGTTGTTCCATTTAAATTATCTGAAATTTCAAATAAATTTTCCCATGGTACTTGGATTTCAGAAATGCTTAAAATATTAAAGTGGCTAGGAAAATTGCTTGACTGCTCTACAAACTAACTCCTGACTACATTAATTCAAAGGGTATAAGAACCCAATTGTATTCAGTGCTGCATGGATCTTCAGTTGAAATCTAAATTCCAGCTGAGTAGGACAAATGGTTCTCTTAGGTGCTTTTCTTAAGAGGGTATCCTTGAATAATACTCATGGCTCATGATACTTTAGTAACTGGCTAATTTATAACTGATAAAGCACAGTGGTGTAGAGGATATTACAGCCAGACTGTTGACTTGAAACATAGTATTTAAAACATAAACCCTAACATAAGAACAGCATGAGATGACATAAGATTGAATTTTTAATCACATAGAAATATGAAGGTTTTTTTCCTACCATAGAAAAGAAAACCCATGAAACTTTTGGAGTATTTGTTTTTGTTGCTGTTATGGATGATTTCTTTGTTTGAAATCTACAAGGCTGAAGAGAAATGAGTCACAAAACTCAGAGGAGTCAGGATTTCCCAGATGGCGGTGATGCTCATCTGAAGAAGCCCTTCAGAAGGTCTCTGAGCTGAAGTACTTTGAAAAAAGAAGAACCAGGGAGGAAATTCATATCAGGAACTGATTCATTAACAGAGTTACAAACAAGTCCTTAATGTTTTTGTGTTAAAAACGATTAAAAAAAATAAGTAAGTAAAGGCACCTTTCTTATTAAAATAGCATACTTTTTCATAGTTTAGTTATTTCTTTATTACAATATTGGTTTTCTTTGCACTAAATGCTACATAATTTCAATGTCAGTTTTACCCATTTATTTATTTTTATGACTGGACTTGTTTCTAAGAGTCGATTACTTGATAGATTCTCTAAGATATATTGCCACTTGTTAGGCAAAAAATTATTCACTACCTACCTACCCTTTCAGTCATTTCCCAGTTATCTTAAAGGTTTTAACTGCAAATGTTTCAGTAAATAGGAAATCTAAAACAGCATTTTACTAAATTTTTTTTACTCTCATTTTGCAGGGTCCAGTCTGGTTTCTCTGATAGCCATTATTTCCTCCTTGAATTCCAAAAACTCACTCTATTGCTTTTCCTTTTGTAAGTTTCATTTGATTTCAGATGTCTAGTAAAGGCCTGAGTATGTCCTTAGTGAGCCAGATGCCACACTCTGCACTGGCCTCAAGGGAAATCATGCCATTCCTGTACTGAAACACATCAATGGTAAACATTTGACTTTAGAGTAAATTCTAAACTTCTTCTTGTGATGTAGCATCTTCACTTAGGGTGCCCCACTCTTATCTTTTGCCCAAGATATAGCCAAGAGTCCAGTTCTTGGGCAACCAGGACAGATGACCACTCTACATAGCAGTCTTCTCTTACATCCATTCAAATCACTTCTATCCTTCTGGCAATTTCCACATGTGTGATCTTGAAGAAATCATATTATTTTGCTGATCTTCAATTTTTTCATTTTTAGGATAGGGAATGATAATACCATATCTGTTCATGGTCCATTTTGAAAAAGAAATACAGTGTCGCTGGGTCAGTCTTATTGCCCAAGAATAAAGTGAAACCATTCCTCTTTTGGAGTTGGATGCTATTTTGTACTACAGGGAGACTGTTGTTTCTACTTGCTGATAGGAAATAAGCTAAATTAGTGTAATTTCAACATGACTGCTTGTGTATCTTATACGTAAGTCATTTATTTAGTGTTTCATTGATTACATAGGTATGGTAAAACAAAACAAATGAAAAACCATAGAAGACAAGGCCCACTTACAAAATATCATAAAGGATAAAGCTATAACAAAAACTATTTATTTTGTATCTGTACATCAGGGTCTTTCATGCTTTGGGATAAAAGGCACTGAAGAAAGTTGACACTTCTAATTCCTGCTGTCAGTTTGTGAGCTACATAAACATTCAAGCCAAGGGTATATGGAAATAAGTAGACATTTTTTCTATTAGCTTTTATTCTATGAAAAAAAATGAAGTAGATTTATTTTCTTTGGATCTAAAATAAGCATTAACACCTATGCCCTTGTAACTTTGCTCACAGGAACATTGAAAGGTCTAGTGATACCAATTATGTCAATTATAAGAAAGTGTATATGTACTATAGAAAGACATGGTAATTATTGTTATTTTGGGAAAAACATGATTCTGACATTCAGTTACCTTTGTAAGAAGTTTAGTTTTAAACTTGGTCCATCTCATTTGGCATCTAAACTCACCACAGATGCTTTATGATTTTATGTTTTTAATTAATGTCAACCCCCAGGTTGCAATGAGAGTTGTCTGATTTCCCTGCCAGAGCCCAGACTGAGAGAATTATGTTGGCAATAAAGAAGTGATGATGCCCATTGAAGTCTCAAATTCAGCTTTCAAACTTTCCCCAAATCTCTGTCTGCTTATGCAAGAGTTTTAAATCTGTCTTCTGCTAAAGGCCCTTCTGAAGACTAGAGAAGTATCTTTAATAAATATAAAGGCTAAAAGTTGACCACTTCCATTTTATTGTCTCAGTTGGCATGTTTTATTTCCTATCCAATTCCTACACAATGGAAGAAATTATTTGGGGCTATAGGCACTTTCCTTTGCATGGCTTTGTGTGTGTTTGAAGATCGGTAGAATTTACCCATAGTGCAGGCCAGAGCTATAGCTGTAGAGGTGTATCTCAGAGATTTGAGAAAACAACATTTTTAAAGCTGCTGAGGAAGATAGAAATACTCATTCTTAAATTTGCCCTTGATATAATTTACTCCACCCATTCAAACCATATTGTTTGAGCACTTAGTGTATGTATGCCTATTTCAAAAATAAATAAAATCCAGCTATTAAGAAATTTGTAACTTAATGTAGGATATTTTTTAATTACATAAATCCTGAGAGTGAAAAATGGCCAAGAGAGATATATGCAGTTCTGGGGCAAGGATGAATATCAAGACCAGAGATAAGACAGAGTGAAGATATATTAAGACTCAGAAAGGAATGTGTTTCTTGATTCATTCAACCAGTTAATATTTATTTAATATATGTCAGGCATTGATGTAGGCACCAAGGATATAGGAGATAGCACAGAACGTAAGTAATCTATTTTATAAAGCAAAGAAGGAAACAAAGAAAAAATAATATCAGGTAATGTTATAAACTCTGAGGAAATGTGTTACAGAGTGATAGGCAAGGGAGATTTATTATATGGAAGTGTGGAAATGTTAGTTGCTCAGTCATGTTCAACTCTTTATGACCCCATGGACTATATGTAACTTTCCAGGTTCCTCTGCCCATGGAATTCTCAGGCACTGGAGTGGTTTGCCATTTCCTTCTTCAGGGGATCCTTCTGATCCAGGGATTGAATCTGGCTCTCCTGCACTGCAGACAGATTCTTTACTGTCTGAGCCACCAGGGAAGCCCATTATATAGACTTGTCTCCTTAAAGATATAATATTTGAGCTGAAGCTTGAAGGATGAAATTAACCAGATATGTGAAAATAAGGGAGATGAGTGTTCCAGGCAGAAAGGAGACCTAAAGGCTCTGAAGCAGGCTTAGGTTTGCCAGCTGTGCTAGAATTTGAGTGGGTTTTAAGGTATGGATAGAATTTAGACATCTAAGTAAAATCCAGATAAGATTGTATTGCCTTTTTTTTTTTTTTTAATTCCCACAAAGCAGCTTTCTTTTGTTTTATCAGAGTGAATCCAATGTCTTGCTCCTCTTTGTACAGTTCTTAGTGTTCTGGAGATTTCCTTTAGGGTATCTAGCTTCTGACAATAGTGAGTAATTCCTCAGCAAATATAGAGGGAGAAAGGAGACTGCCTCTGGGACTTAAAGAGATGACTTAAAAATAAAATTGCCTAATGGAGCACATCATACACCTAGCATATGCTCCATTGTTATAAAAATACAAGAATATTTGCTCTCATACATTTGGTAATTCCCATAAAATTATGATCCAGTTTCAACATAAATAGATTTTGTTTTCTATATCTCTTTCCTATTTGGAAATCTCCCCATGCTTATGAAATGCTCTAGCCTCTGATCCAATATCAGGTAATCACTAAACCAAAGCCTTAGATTTTAAAATATTAGAAAAACCTGAAGCATTGATCAATCTCTCAAAAACATGAATGATTTAGAAATGATACTGGAATTACTTGAGCCTGGTGGTCTATTATATTCAGTTCCAGATAGAGTTCTAGTCTGCTTCTGAAAAATAACTGATATGAGTTTTAAAAAGCAAGTTAGTGAGAAATTGTGAAATATCTGATAAGCTGAAATGGGATGCCAAAATACAAAATTAAAAGTCAAAAGTACAGAGAGTAAGACCCTTTCGACGAAAAACATCCCTTTTAAGTGAATACAGTGAAAACGGGATACAGAGAAATCATTATAGGATAGAAAACATTTCTTCATATAGCGTGTTACTAAAACAAAATAGTATTTCTTGCATATTCTAAACTAGCAATAGATTATTTGCTTTTTTATGTGTTATATAAAGAGGTTTTTTTTGTCAGTTTATGTTTCTGTTAAATTTTTGTTCTTTTCTACTTTACATTTCTCTTAATTCAATACACCAATTCTTTTTAAATTGGTTCCATAAACCAAGATATGCCTTGAGCAAGATGCCAAAGTACATGTGTGTATTCATTGTGTGTCTTTTTACTTTTAAGGTCACAACAAGGCCAAATGAGACTGGTATTTCTTTTGTCATTCATACAAAATGATTTCCTGTGGCGATTCAGTTATTTCAGAGTGAACTAAATTTTTCATCAGTGCCTATTATAGTGTAAATATATTTTCTAGCAAAAGGTAAATCACCAGTAACTGCAAATAAAAACATCATAGAAGAGGAAACCGGGTAAGCAAAGGAAGTAGATATTTAAGGATTCTCCGCCCACCCACCACCCCCCGCTGCCAACAAACTGACTTAATTGTATGATTTTATCAACACATATTGAAGGTTCTAAGGCATTTCTAAGTATAAAAATGCACAGCTTTGGTAGGTGAAAAACTCACCATTTTACAAATAGAAAATATATTTAATCAAGTGTTTAAAGGTGTTGTGAGAAATGGCATAAAGTAGTTTTAAAATGTTGTGTGGAAGGGACAGCTGATTCTGTTAAAGAAGAAAGTTGAAAAAGGGACCTAGGACTAGGGCAGAGGGCCATACATACACGAGGACTAGCAGGGTAAGTGTGGCCATGACAGCAGATATGAGAGCCCACACAGCAGTTCCAGCAGCCTGTGATCAGCTCTACTTGGGCAAGTATCAGGAATGCGGTGAAGGTAGGATGTTCGCTTTATCTCAGCCACTTAAAAAGAAAGAGAAATAATTATGTATGCATTTAGAAAGAAGACATCACTTTATTGCCTTAGTCCTCTAATTAGCATCTCAGGTTTATTCTTCCTAGGAATTTAAAATGTACAACCTTTTCATCCTCCCTTGCTCATTTCTAAATTATAATTTTGAAAGAGGTTCCTCCAAATAACGTGAGTTTTAATGTACCATTAATGATAATTATTTTTTCACAATGACTAATAGAAGACTTTATTATTATTGTTTCCCTTGGTGTGAAAAAAGGTGTTGTTCTTGTTTAAAGAATATGAAGCTACTAGAAGACTTTATTATTATTGTTTCCCTTGGTGTGAAAAAAGGTGTTGTTCTTGTTTAAAGAATATGAAGACAACATGCCTTTGAACAGAGCTGATATTCCTTCCTTTCCAAAAGGGTGTCAAGCATTGGGAGGCAGCAGACATTTTCTGGAGATGATTAGGTCTGTCATGTCTAAGGGGACTTAATTTAATAAGAGACAGAAATATTCTGCTATCTACTCAGAGAGATGCTGATTTCAACTGATTTGCTGCTGTTGGAAAATTGAAGAAACTGTTAGAGATTCAGTTTAGAAAACATATATTGTTCATAATTTTTTCTTTATCAGTAAGATAAAATTAGAAGTCTAGCAATGTTATGCTTTTTACTCTGAAAAGTACAGAGAGGCCTTAGGCAGAAGTGGATTTCTGGAAATGGTAGATTTCATAAATTTGAACTAAATTGTATCAGGCATGGAGTGCTGCCAAACTCTAATTCATTAGTTCACTGCTTGGCAGAGTTCCTTTTCCTATCAACAATAAAACGTACAGGTTTCTTCTGGGGATATGGAATGTTCTCACTTCCAAAGGCAGCTTGTTCTTTTATTTAATGTAAAACATATACTTCTTAAAACAAGTATAGCACAAAAATGTCTTTAATTATAAGATGAAATTTGGGAGAATTTGTTTAATGTTACAGTTTCATATAATTTGGGATGTGTGTTTTTAGGAAATTAAAAGGTTATCTCTAAGAATCTTTTCATTCTCTCACATCACCTTGCAACAAAAGAATTTTCTTTTTAGGCACAATGAGGATACAGGAACTCTGAGTGCATCCAGGTCATTGTGCCTTGAAAATGGTTCCAGAAATGAGTGGAGATGTTGCGTGCAGCTCTACTCTGCTTGTTACCTCCTGAGGCTTTTACGAGACCTTAAAAGCCTAAAATACCAGAACTTAATGATATTTTTCTCCTTCTGATTATTATCTGCCTTAGTTTTGATCGATTGATTAAAAATAATGAAATTTTTTCTTCCTCTAAGTTTTGAGCAAAATGCTTTCCCAGCTTCTGGAAAAAAAATATTCCCCATTGTTAGTTGCTGTATGAAATGAGGTCTTCAGATCAGATGGGGTCTCTAGTTCTAACCTACAAGTATAGGATTTTAGAATCCAGTGCTTCCCCTTAGATTTCCTACCCAAGTTGGAATCATGCTTGTTTTTTTTCAAGCCAATCATCAAAGCAGTTGCAGCTGTTGGTTTACCAGAAGAACCTGAGTGTTGTCCCTGGGCATTGCTCAGACACATACACCCACACCCAGCAACCCATAGAGATAAATGGCAAGTGGGGGTAAGAAACAAGGTTTTATTCCTTCACTGGATTAAATATTAACATCCCTAAAGAAGAAGTCCATTCTAAAGGAGATCAGTCCTAGGTGTTCTTTGGAAGGACTGATGCTAAAGCTGAAACTCCAATACTTTGGCCACCTCATGCAAAGAGTTGACTCATTGGAAAAGACTCTGATGCTGGGAGGGATTGGGGGCAGGAGGAGAAGGGGATGACAGAGGATGAGATGGCTGGATGGCATCACCGACTTGATGGACGTGAGTTTGAGTGAACTCTGGGAGGTTGTGATGGACAGGGAGGCCTGGCGTGCTGCAATTCACGTGCTCTTTGGCATCGCAAAGAGTCAGACACGACTGAGAGACTGAGCTGAACTGAACTGAAAGAAGAAGAAAATGCTATAATATATATATATGTGTGTGTGTGTGTGTGTCTGTGTGTGTGTATGTAAGATTATAAGCATATGTATAATCTTCCCCAGTGGCTCAGTGGTAAAGAATCTGCCTGCAACACCGGAGACACAGGATACGTAGGTTTGTTCCTTGGGTCATGAAGATCTCCTGGAGAAGGAAATGACAACCCACTCCAGTATTCTTGCCTGGAAATCCCATGGAAAGAGAAGCCAGGCAGGCTATAGTCCAAAGGGTCACAAAGAGTCAGGCACAACTGAGCAGAAGCGTGGACA
This sequence comes from Bison bison bison, assembly GCF_000754665.1. NCBI lineage: Eukaryota > Metazoa > Chordata > Mammalia > Artiodactyla > Bovidae > Bison > Bison bison. The sequence goes on from NW_011494930.1 coordinate 2,137,519, forward strand.
AGGATATATATATATATGAAAGTGCTTTATGTGTGTATATATGTGTGTGTGTGTGTATGTTACCTGCTATGTATTGTGTTAAGTTGTGACTGTGATTGGGAAACATAAAAATGGAAAAAAAAAAAAAATCCACCTTACTTACCAGAAGTCTGTCTCTAGTAGCAGAAAAAGCGTAACAACAAATGGCCCTATTTCAAGATAATACAGAGATAAAGCCCATAAATGTGATAAAGACAAGGGACTCTAGATGGGGAACACTTCCTTTCTAGAAGATTGGAAAGCTTTTTGGTCTTGAAATTCATGGAAGAAATAGTTTTTAATAGAATGCACAAAGAGATCCTCAAAAAAGCGATAACCCTTTCAGTGGACTTTGAAAATGATGGAGAAGTTTCTGGATTAAATAGGTAAGGGCAGAGGACAAGACAGTGTAAAGCAAAAGTCATACATGATGAAAGTTGAATTCAGTTTTCCTGTAAATTCATTTCTGTTTATTCAGTGAACAGTGGGGAGCAATTGAAGGCCTTGAGAAGGGGAGAGTGACAGTGAAAATTGGTGAGATAAGAAGATTAATCTGATTGTAGTAAGTAAGTTGGATTAAAAGGGATTAGTTTCTAACTCTGCTTGCAAATAGTTGTGCAGTAGAAAGATACAGTCTTCCTGGAGTTCTATTAGGTGAGTGAACAGCACTGAATACTATGATTACAGAGAGCAATACAGTACAGTCACACTTCATTTCATTGCACTTTATTTACTATGCTTGGCAGGTACTGAATTTTTTACAAGTTGAATGTTTGTGGTAACCTTGCATAGAACAAGTCTATAGGTTCCATTTTTCCAACAGCATTTATTCATCTGATGTCTCTGTGTTACATTTTGATAGTTTTAATATTTCAAACTTTTTCATTATTGTTATATTTATTATGCTGATCTATGATTAGTGATCTTTGATGTTACCATTGTAACTGCTTTTGGGTGCCAAGAACCATGTCTATTTAAGACAGCAAACTTAATCAACAAATACATGTGTTCTGACTGTTCCATTGACCAGCTGTTTCCCAGAAGTCTCTCTAGTCTCCCACCCTCTCCTCGGGCCTGCCTATTTCCTGAAACACAGCAATGTTGAAATGAGGTCAATTAATAATTCTATAGTGTCCTCTAAGTGTTCAAATGAAAGGAAGAGTCATACATCTCTATTTTAAATCAAAAGCTAGAAATGAATTAAGCTTCTTGAGGACAGTGTGTATAGAGCCAAGGTAGGCTGAAAACTTGGCCTCTTATGCCAGTTAGCCATGCTCTGAATGCAAAGGAAAAAGTCCTGAAGGGAATTAAAAGTTCTACTTCAGTAAACTGTGCAAGGTAAGAAAGTGAAACAGCTTCATTACTGATATGAAGAAAATTTTAGTGGTCCAGTTAGAAGAGCCGCATCATTCCCTTAAGTCAAAACCTAATCCAGAGCAAGGTCCTAACTCTCTTCAATTGTATGATGGCTAAGAGAGATGAAACTGCAGAAGCAAAGTTTGAAGCTAGTAGAGGTTGGTTCATGAGGTTTAAAGAAAGAAGTCCTCTGTATAACTTAAAATTGCAAAATGAAGCAGCAAAGCCTGATGTAAAAGGTGCAGCAAGTTATGCAGGAGACCTAGCTAAGACAATTCATGGAGTGCCTACACTAAATAATAGACTTTCAATGCATTGTTGAGATGACAACAGAGGGTTTGGAATATTACATAAACCTAGTTAATAAAGCAAAAACATGGTTTGAGAGAATATGCTCCAATTCTGAAAGAAACTCTACTGTAGGTAAAATGCCATCAAACAGCATTGCATGCTATAGAGAAATCATTTGGGAATGGAGGAGTCAAACGATGTGCTAAACTTCATTGTTTTCTTCCTTTCTAAGAAACTGCCAGCCACACCAGCTTTCAGCAGCCATCATGCTTATCAGCCGGTAACCATCAATATCCAGGCAAATTACTATGATTCTCTGAAGGTTCAGATGATTATTGGCATTTTTAGCAATAAAATATTTTTAAATTGAAATATATACACTTTTTAGACATAGTGCTATTACATACTTAATAGACTCCAGTATAGTGTAAACCTTTCTTTTGGGGGGCTCCAAAATCACTGCAGATGGTGACTATAGCCATGAAACTCAAAGATACTTGCTCCTTGGAAGAAAAGTTATGACCAACCTAAACAGCATATTAAAAAGCAGAGGCATTAGTTTACCAAAAAAGGTCCATCTAGTCAAATCTATGGTTTTTCCAGTAGTCATTTATGGATGTGAGAGTTGGATAATAAAGAAAGCTGAGCACCAAAGAATTGATGTTTTGAATTGTGGTGTTGGAAAAGACTCTTGAGAGCCCCTTGGACTGCAAGGAGATCCAACCAGTCAATCCTAAAGGAAATCAGTCCTGAGTATTCACTGGGAGGACTGATGCTGAAGCTGAAGCTTCAATACTTTGGCTACTTGATGCGAAGAACTGACTCACTGGAAAAGATGCTGATGCTGGGAAAGACTGAAGCAGAAGGAGAAGGGGATGACAGAGGATGAGATGGTTGGATGACATCACTGACGCGATGGAAATGAGTTTGAGTAGGCTCCAGGAGTTGGTGATGGACAGGGAAGCCTGGAGTGCAGCAGTCCATGGAGTCGAAAAGAGTTGGACACGACTGAGCTACTGAAATGAACTGATAGTGTAAACATAACTTTTATATGCACTGGGAAAACAAAATAAATTAATATGACTTGTTTTATTGCAATATTTCCTTTATTGTGACAGTCTGGAACTGAATCTGGGACATCTCTGATGCATGCCCTGTGCTCAGTTGTGTTCAACTCTTTTCTACCTCATGGACTTTAGCCCACCCAGGTTCTTCTGTCCATGGATTTCCCAGGCTAGAATACAGGAGCAGGTTGCCATTTCTTTCTCCAGGGGATCTTCCCAACCTAGGGATTGAACCCGCATCTCCTGCATCTCCCGCATTGGCAGGTGGATTCATTTTATCAATGAGCTGCCTGGGAAACCCACTTTCTGTCCTAGTTACTCTTTTCTAGTGTGTGACTGTTGTTGCTGTAAATAAAAAACATAGAGCATGTTGTAGTATAGTACATATTTATTGAAAAACACCCACATATTAGTAGATCCTTAAACTTCAAACCGATGTTTACCAAGGGTCAACTGTAATTGTAAATGGTTCTGTATTTATTTACAGACTACTGTTCTCATTCCTCAATATAATGACAAGCACTTATTTTAGCTGTATTATGTTTAAGAATAGCATGACTTAAATAATACTTACTGATTTAGCAAACCAAGGGGATGGTTAGGGCCGCAGCATGGGGCCATTAAAAGAATATGAAGCCAACGATTGTATTTCTGATTAATATTTGTACAAAGTATCTTAGTTCTGCATCCTTCATTCTTGCCAATGCAATCATAACAGGCTTAATAAATGTAATAATTTCTATATGTTATAATTTTATTACTGATTTTTAATACAAAGCAATGCCTTGGATTTTTTATTAAAACAAATTATTGTTACCATAAATGTGGACTGAAAATATTCTAGCCTATTACCCTTATAAGACTCTGATTTGAATTTTTTAATTCAAAAGTGAATATTAGATACCTCTGCCACTAAGAAGCTCTGTAACCTTGTATCTTAGTTTCTTCATCTGTAAAATGGGGATAAAAATACTCTTCAGGGTGTTTGGAAAGACTAAATATGCCACTTTGTGTGAAAGGGCTCAACTAAAAACAAAGTTTTAAAAATGCAAACACTACACAAGTGTATTTTTATTTCAATGCCATTCCCTAATTTTCATGTGAATAACCTTAGATTTTTATAGGAAATAAGCTTTTAAAATAATTTTATTCATGGAAGTAAAATTGCAATTTCTTTGCAATTTTTTAGGGTAACAGGTAATCATAAAGCAATCAAATAAAAATTCTTGGCCATTAGTATTTATAGTTTGATTTTCCTATTAATGTTCCTTCATTTGGTATAAAAGTAAATGCTTTATTCAGTTTTGTTTCTTTCTTTTCTTATAAAAATTATGATGATGAAAATCATAATAACAACATCTAACAAGTCCTAACAGCATATTGGGCTTTACATTTAAAATAAGATACCTTATTACATCTGTAATATTATTGTAACATCTAAATGTATATACATTGCATATATGTAGCATCATTACATCTGTAAAGTGGGCACTATTATTGTATGCATTTCATAAATAAAGTGAGATTTAGAAGTATTAAAAATAATGTGTCTTGTATTACAAGACTAGGGAGTGAAATAGAATTCCCACTCAAATGGTCAGCAACAGGAATTTATATCCTTGCTAGTTTGTGTTTACTGTCTTCACACTGATAGGTAGGTTTCCAAGGATCACAAACTCTAGGAGGTCAGATCTCTCTCTGTCTTAGGACTTTTTCCACATAACTATACACCTTAATATTTCTTCAAAAGACCTGATCATGTTATTAGCTCAGAGTTAGTCTATAAATGTATTAATAGTTGAAATCTCTTTGGTGTCACAGAATAGATTAGGGCAAGGACTTGGGTATTCAAGTTTGAGCATAAACCAGAGGGTGAAAACCTCCTTAAATTTTGCCTTATTCTAGTTGTAGCACATAATATATGCTCAATAAAAGTGTGAGTTTTTTTTTTTTTTTCTTTTGGACAATTCCATTCTCAATTAGAACTGACAAGGTCATGCAATAGTTCTACATCATAGAAATAAAAAAATTAATATAATACATTTTTTAAAGATCAAAAGAGCTTGGTTATTTATAGTATTCATCGTTGGACAGTTTTCAGTGGCTGTATTATTGCAATTTAATTTGTAGAGGCAAACTTTTAAGAACATGAAAGCTTCAGGCCTTGATCAGTTTTTCTCAGGCTTTTAATGGTAAATAAAACTGTCTTTATGACAAGTATAAAGAAAATAGAGAAGGACTTCAAAGGACATGGATGCAAAATATGACTGAAGCAAGAAATGCCAAGTTTTAAATGCAAATGAATATGTAGATTGATTCAGAAAAGTGGTAATTTTAAAGAGAATGTTGGCTTCTTTTGCCTTAATCTTTTCATTTAGAATTAAAACTCACACAGGCATTCTAACCAAATGCTGGTAATTGCATATAACAAGAAATAACATAATTGCTTTTTTCTTTTCTCTCTCTCTCTTTTTTTTTCTTTTCTGTGTCTCATTGCACATGTGCATGCTGCTATTACCTAGGAGAGGAACCAGCATATATCAGCTGTAAAAATCCAATGAATATAAGAAATTCCTATAATTGGTCCTTAACTGTCTAGGGAGAGTTGTTTCACACAAAGAAATGGTCTTGAACAAATCTTATTTGGTAGTATGTTTCCTTCAAATCACAAAGGGGAGGAAAAATACAAATTCCAATTAATGTAATTGTGTAGGAAAAAAAAAAGACATGGAAGGTAACTTTTAACATCCTAGATATGCTTATAAATTCTCAAAGCCACTGAGACTTAGTGACTTCTGAAGACTTAAAGTATGTTAAAAAGGTAGACCTGCATTTAAATGCTGATCTCAACGTTTCACTGGGGACCACTAAAAAGCCTTTCAGAAGAAAAGACCAGGATCAGCAAAACATGAAATCATTATAGCAGCAGACTTTCTAGGTCTGTTTTATATTACACTTTTGAAAAGGACATTTGTTTAAGGATATGATAGTTATATCCTGCATGTAATCCATACTCAACTGGGGGCGAGCAGGGAAAGGGTGTGCAGGGGTTGGCAGGGAACGATGAAGCGCTTTGACTGAGGTCACAGACCAAAACACAGGAGAACTGGCCCAGACTCCAGCTATTTCTTAACAATTCATCTGTGAAGGCATTCTAATTCCTAATGAGGGGGAAAAAAATGAACAGTGGACAGTTTCTGTAAATGTGCCCCTGAAATATGAGAACACGATTTCGACTATTGAAAAGGTTGCCATGGTGCAATAGACCCCAAATGTCCTTGCCTTCTTTCAAAAGCACTTGATCACAGTTATTCCTTTTAGTTAAAAAACACTGGTGTGGCTCTCTCTTCAAGCTTATTGACACAGATGTGAACATTAGCCAACGAATGAGGTCCCTTTAAAGTAAAGCAAGCATCCTACACCCGCCACCCTCACCCCTATGAACAGCAGAGACTGTGTAGTTGGATGTGACCAAAAAGCGTGTCACTGCTATCCTAGTGGATCTACATCATGCTTTTATATTTGTGATGTGGACTTTTTCTCACTCTCCTCTTACCAAACCCCCACCTCAAATTTTT
>NW_011494930.1:2143925-2188440 GCF_000754665.1 Bison bison bison
TTTTATATATATATATATATATATATACACCATCAGTAGATTTGAATAATTGCAAAGACAAAACCATTTTATTTATCCAAAAATTCAATTTCTAATTCAAAAAATGAAGGTCTAATAGAAAGTTTAAGCATCCTATTTTCAGCTGTTAAAAATAAGAAATTGAATAAAAAAGACTATTAAGTCTAAAAACAATGATATAAGAAGCCATTTCAGATGAACTATAATACTAGCAGATCAGACAAAACGCTGTAGGCGAGATGAGGGGAGCAGAGAAACGGTCCATTAAAGCCTCTTTCCTACATTGTTTATCTACTTTGTATGTATAAAAATGTTCCCTCTTGCCTCTGGGCACCTATATAGCAAAGTTCAGAACCATGAAAGAATAACTAAGAAAACCAAAATCACAGTTGTTCCTGGCCAAACTGCAATCTCACTTCCTATCAGAAAAGATAGAAGAGGAATTAAAAAAAAAAAAAAAGCTTCAGTATTTACTTTATGAAAATATTTAGAAAAAAGTCTGTCCTAAGTGGAAGTTTGTTTTGACTGAAATAGGCTTTTCTGGCCAAGTACTTTTAATAAGAGAAAAAGAACTTGCCAGTTATCCACTGCATTGAAAGCATTTCAGAATTGGAACCCTTTCATAACTCCTTAGTGTAACCACTGCCGCTTCTAAATGTGAACTGTCTCAAAGATTCCTGGAAGGATCTATTTTGGATAGGGTCATTTTCTGGTTTCCGATGTTCCATGCCTATTTCTGAACACTTTACACAATTTAGTCAGCAGATGATTTTTCAGGGGTTCCATTGACATAAATAATGGCAGAAAGCCTGAATCAAAATACCCATCAGAGAAAACCAAGGACACTTTGTTTGTTTTGGCCTCAAAATGACAGTAAGAAATTTCATTTGGACGAAAGAACATATGGCACATGTAGTATTCTCTATTGTATAAATCATCATATATCCACAAATTAATTTATATAGATCTTATTTATGATTAATTTTGTAACTTCTTTATACAGTGAGTTATCATGAGCATGTAGCTTCATTACATAGAATCTTAGGAAAGTCTTCTTTAAATATCCAGATTTCTGCTGTTATTCAATATCAAACATAACAGACAGACTGTTTAGCATGAATTTCCTGGAAACATTTGAAGACACTCCAATGTCATTTTACGTTGACTGAGATGGAACGTGGACTATTTCCTCAATTACCTGCCTAAAACATTCAGCAAAAAGAGAACTATTAAATCTGAAGATTAAAGGCAAGCCAGCTTTATAGCAGACAAAATTAATTCTTAAACTTATTGCCTTGCAAGTTAAGAGCAAAAGAGTTTCTGATTATAGATTAAGACCATATAATGTCATTCTTCAAAAGCACATGTTAATATAAAATCCTTATAAAATATGATTTTGGTGTCATTTTATTGACAGATGTATCATCTCTTCTGAAGTTTGAGGAATGTCATTGAAGTGACTTTCTAAATACCTTAGAAAGACTTTTCATTCATTATACTAGTATATTTTATATTCTATAAAAATAGTGCTGTAACCATCAAGTAGTAATTTGACTTTGAACTGATCTAGTTTATATTAATGCTTCTCTTAGTCTCTATCCATAAAAGACTCCTGTTACTCATTTCTGGATTTGAAAAGTTATGGGATGCATATTTCAGTGTTTGAGATTTCAGAAGGTATTCTTTGTGTAGGCTACTATTTTATACTATAAAGCCTATAGCATAAACTGTAATGTGAATGATAATAAGTTAATAGGATAAGATATTCTTTTCTATTAGGCATGAACAGTCTTGTTATTGAGTAATCATATTTTATCTTAATTAAGACTTGAGTTTCTGTGGTACTAAATGTGCCTTAAATCTCTCAACATTCCTATCATGTATGAAAAAGAAAGAACAAAAAAAAATGTGATGAGGTGAAAATAATCAATTCAGAATACTTGGAAGAAACCTAAGAATCTTAATAGAGATGCACTCCATTTATAAGTGTCTTATTCAGATCAAATAGTGAGTTCTTGAATAATTCTGTTTCTTTGGTGTTTGTTACTAATATCTAGACAGTCATTCAAAGAGAGCATCGGACAGCCATTATGGAGTGCATGCTGGGGTGGATATTTTTTTACTATTATCATTTAATTGTATAATTGTATGAAATAGATTTTCCCTTTTAAACCAGTTAGGGAGACTAATGAATATTTGATTTAACAGAACTTTCATTTTCCTGTTATTTTAAAAGAAGACAGGGAATCCAAAACTCTATGAATACCCTCATCTCTTAATTCAATCTATAGATACTTGTGGAATAGAACAATTCATGAAGTTGAATGTGTAGAGAAAACATTTTTTTTTAGGAATTAAGGGGGTCAAAGTGACAGATGGGATTTAAATAACTGATAAACATGAGAGCGTTTTAGTTGGAAAGTATGCAAATACTGAGACAGCATTTCCCATTTCATCCTATTTTTGTATCGGGGAAGTGAGGACCATTTGCACGTCCTCCTAGTGCATACCACACCCACCTTCCATCAACAACGTTAAAATGTAAGTGGAGTGAATCCTAAGGAGCACTGGGTTTGCTGTACCAAGTACTCTCTGGACACACTATTAGCATTCTTTTACAGTGAATGATAAGTCTTTCATACAGGGATTTAGGAACCTTGACACTTTTACTCTCTCAATGTCAGTTTGCTATATAGCAAGTGTCTAATGTTTTACACATTTAATTCGCGTACTTGTTCCCAGAACTATAGAGATTTCCTAGAATGAATATTTTATAATGTATGAATGTTTTGCTAATTAACTGAGGTAGTTCAAGATTAATTGACACTAGTTCTTTATTTGGACCATATTTTCTTTAGTTTAGTAATAATAACACCAATAATAGGATATTATATACAGCCAGGCTCTTCTGCTCTCAGGAACACTAATAATTAGGATGGAAAACAAGATCATTGTTCCTAAGAGACAGTTACTTAAAATTTTTACAATTTTTGTAAATTGTACACCTTCTTTGTCCTTCATTTTAAAAACATTTTCATCCCGAGTTTGTTCCCTAGCAAATAAGACTTCTGTCATTAGAACAAATTAAAAATCTCTTAGAAATTGTGTGGAAAAATTGGAATTGAGATTATTACTCTAAAGAGTTCTATCTGAGTTTTCTCTTTACACATTTTTATGTTAGAAAGCTCCTAAAATGCACCCTTTGCCTTTCTTAGAGACTAAAGGAGTTCCTCTGTGATCATTACTATTGCGCTTCATGGAGATATAGGCCTATTTCCTCAAGGAAGAAATGAGTAGTGTGTCTGGCAGTGTTCACTGTCCCAAAATATAAAGGTACATAATGCTTAGGACTCACCTAATTATCTGGAAGGATGAATTTCTTCTTCAGTTTCCCTTTCATAGCCTACCTGAAGGATGTAACTGCCATAATATTTTTATATCAGTTTACATTGACTAGGACTTCAGTTGGAACGCTGCCCCTGAGGAAGGGATGTGTATATGACATATCTCACCCCTTTCATAACTTTCCCAGTGGTCTGTTACTCTGTCTGACCAGGAGTGTCCCCTTCCTTCCCTTCTTGCTAAATCTTCTGTGACTTTCCTAAAGCTGTAAGCCCAACAAGAAGGAAAACTTCAGAGAGCTCTCCTGCGTTTTCCAATTAAAATACTACAGACATAATATTATGCTAGATGTGTTTATACTAAGTGTATTTTTACTTTGCTTTATACACATCTGCATTATGAAGTCGGTGTGACCAGAAACATTTTTCAAATAACTATGGGAAGGGACACTACACAAACTGTTCAAACATTGAGCTGATCAAAATTAATCCAGTTTAATTTTTGTTTCTAATTCTAAGTCTTAGATTCCTTAATGATAAACCCTATGTCTACCTCACAGGACTGTTCTGAAGCTCAGATGGGGACATTTGTAGAAACGTATAAAGAGTAGCATTCTGTAAATGTGAATTATTAAAATAAGTATAATATAGTCCTTTGCTGTCCATGACACTAATGATGTTGCTGTTGCTATTCAGTTGCTAAGAAGTGTCCAACTCGTTGCGACCCCGTGGATTGCAGCACACCAGGCTTATTTGTATTTCACTATCTCCCAGAGTTTGCTCAAACTCATGTTCATTACATGGGTGATGCCATCCAACCATCTGGTCCTTTGTCGTCCCCTTCTCCCCCGCCTTCAATCTTTGCCAGTGAGGCAGATCTTTGCATCAGGTAGTCAGAGTATCGGAGCTTCAGCTTCGGCATCAGTCCTTCCAATGAATATTCATGGTTGATTTCCTTTAATGATGTAGTTGATGAAGCAGTTTTATTTTGATGTATTTAATGTATATTTTAAGGAAAATAAGTTAATTCTTCAATGTCTTTTTCCTCATTTCATTTACTGTCATAACATTTTTCAATCATTTCTAAAATTTGCAAAGATTCCATTTCAGAAGCCAAACAAATATTCTAGTATCTAGTAATTTTTAATATTTAAACTTTATCTTTTATTAATATCACTCTGCAACATCAAACTTATGTTTTAAATGTTAATTATGTAACAATGTTCATTATGCTCACTTTCCTTGAGCACACACTGCCAAACACTCTTAACTGCTAGGTAGAGAGAAGTGAATTAGTCTGTCACCTTAATTTTTATTAAAAGTTCAAATACCAAGTATAAATGGGGCTATTGAAACTGTAGTTGATTTAAAAGCCACAAAATCACAATGAAATATTAGCCATAATTACTGAAATTTTATTTTTTATATAGAATCAGTTAGAGCACTTTTTCTAGGTCTTTGAAGCAATTTTATTTCCATATTGAATCAGAGTAGGATCTTCACTGAGGCAATTAATATAGATAAATGGAACTATATAAAAGTTTATTAAAACTTATAAATTTGCTAGACCATACAAAAGTTTAATTCTGTTTGATTTTCTTGAAATGAATAGTATCAAAACAAGGGGATGAAATGGGATTAACTGTCCACATCCTGGAGTCAAATGAACATATTTTGATATTTACATATATTTCCCTAGGCTTTCACATCAGCAGCTTTGTTTATTCAATTAATGGTAACATAAAATATCAGTCACCAATACCACCACAGCATTTTCTGATCCAAAGTGCATTTAGGTTTTTTCTAAAATTGCTTCACATAAAATGTTAAATCCCACATTTATTGATGGTGCAGAGGCAAGTCTTTCAGCTACTAAAAATACTGGCATTTTGTAAATAAGGAGTTATTGAGGCAGATGGGGCTCCACATTGGTGCTGCCAGAAAATAAGGAACAAAAAAGGTGGTATATCATGCTGTTGATGTTCAGAATTATGGTTATACTTGTTCAGTTGCTCAGTCATGTCCAACTTTTGGTTACCCCACGGACTGCAGCACGCCAGGCCTCCTTGTCCTTCACCGTCTCCTGGAGCCTGTTCAAATTCGTATCTATTGAGGCAGTGATGCCATCCAACCATCTCATCTTCTGTCATCCCCTTTTCCTCCTGCCTTCAGTGTCTCCCAGCATCAGGGTCTTTTTAATGTCAGCTCTTCATATCAGATGGCCAAAGTATTGGCGTGTCATCTTCAGCATTCAGTCCTTCCAATGAATATTCAGGAATGATTTGTTTTAGGATTGACTGGTTTGATCTCTTTGTAGTCCAAGGGACTCTCAAGAGTCTTCTCCAACACCACAGTTCAAAAGTATCATTTCTTCAAAGCCCAGCCACTTCATGGTTCAACTCTCACATCCATACCTGACTACTGGAAAAACCACAGCTTTGACTAGATGGACCTTTGTCGACAAAATAACGTCTTTGCTTTTTAATATGCTCTTTAGGTTTGTCTTAGCCTTTCTTCCAAAGAGCAAATGTCTTTTAATATCATGGCTGCAGTCACCATCTGCGGTGATTTTGGAGCCCAAGAAAAGAAAGTCTGTCACTGTTTCCATTGTTTCCCCTTCTATTTGCCATGAAGTGATGGGACTGGATGCTATGATCTTAGTTTTCTGAATGTTGAGTTTTAAGCCAGATTTTTCACTTTCCTGTTTCACCTTCATCAAGAGGCTCTTTAGTTCCTCTTTGCTTTCTGCCACAAAGGTGATATCATATGCATATCTGAGGTTGTCGGGTTATTGATATTTCTCCCAGCAATCTTGATTCTAGCTTATGCTTCATCCAGCCTACATCATCCCAAACTGACACACCCTTCTACTTCCCCGGCTTCCTTCTAACCACTACTCAACTTTCACATCTCTGCCTTCCAATACTTTTTTCCTTTTCTTATTCACTCTTAACACTTAGCCCACCATTCCTGTTTCAGATGTACTCTTGTCTTTCTTTATTGTCCATATTAAAGGGTTTGTGGTATTTCAAGCAAGATATATAAAGACATTGTTTCTTTAGGCCTCTCATGACTTTTAATCATATATTTGTCTTCCTCTTTCTCCATTGTTTGGGATCTAGTTCCTTATCTTTTGTGCTGTACCAAAAAGGTAACTCCTAACAAAACTTAAAACATCAATTAATATGTATTACATACACGGAAAAAATGCAAAAGAAAGAAAAGGCAGTGCCATAAAACTGAATGGCACTACCATTCACTGAATCAGAAAAGAATGATTTTTTGATTCTTTGAATCAGAAGAGAGTGTATGCCCTGAAGGTCTATGCAAACAACTTTCACTGTACACCGGACTTTAAGTTTTCCAGTGATGAAGACAGAAAAAGTGTACTACCCACTATCCATGGTGTGGAGAGAATGCGTTTCACAAAAAAAGAACAAACTGTCTCTGATCCTAAGAGAAGTGTTTCTTCTGATGTTACAACAAACATCAGTGGAGAAGCCACATTGGAATTACCTGGGAGCTTTGAAGAAACACCAGTTAAAGGCTCCCTTCCAGATCATTTATATCTGTTCGTGGGTATAAATCCAAAATTATTTTTAAAAAGCACTGAAAATGATTATAATGTACTCTCAGTGTTGAGAAGACCCTTCCTAGAATAGAGAGGGCTGAACCCTGGACTGGAAGCAGCTAAATACCAGATGTATATACTTGTCAGTATGATTCCCTTGGGTTTTCTGATTTCTAAATCAGAGTTTGACTTAGATACTTTACAGGATACATCATTTTGCAATATTTTCCCCCTTTTCTTCCTCCAGTGGACTTTTACCTCTAACAGCTCTCATGCTGCACATTTTCAGAAAAAGCTAAGATAGTACATGGGTTGCCACCTGTGGTCTTCATAATTAATGATGAGTTCTGGCAATGTGAGCCAGACACTTTATGTGACTAAATTCTGGACCCCAGGAGGTACATTTAGTCTTTCAGACAATAATTGAATAAAAGTGCTCTTGTCATAAATCACTAGCCATTGACATTAGCAAGCATGTTCTTTTATGATTTAACTATTTTTTAAACCCAAAGAATAGTATTGTTTAAAAAAAAATAGGGCCATGGGGAAAATAGCATTTCCAATAGCAGAAGGAAATCAGCTGATGAATTACGTGACAAATGCGGTATTTAAGATAAAGAAAAACATTCAACCTTGTCACAAAACTAACAAAGGCTACTTGAAAATAAGTCAGTTGACTTAGTTGTTAACTGTTTATTATCTGTGACAAAATGTGGGAACTACTTTAGAGTTAATGAAAGCTTGATTACTTATTTGAAGGGCTCATATTCAGAGTCAGATGGGTACTGGAGAGCAGATGTCATGCTATGTACATGCTGAACCTATTATAGCGATTTCCTCCCCACTGGATTGGGTAACCAGATGTACTAGTCATACACTTTGAGAAGCAAAACTGCTGATTTTCAGGATGGTAGGACAGTTTTAATTTTAAAGTAAGAATCACATGTTTGGGATCTGTTCAAATTCTTGATAAGACTGGATATTAACAGCCACTGCAAATTCAAGAAATAACAGCTTACAAATAATTTCCTATATAGTTGCTTTTTTTTTTTTTTTCACAGAGAATTGGGAGAAAAGGAGATGAAGTTAGAGAATTTTATATGAACACTCTGCTAGTTTCATTGGTAAATTCTGTGCTGGAATCAAATGGGGAATTTGCTCTGTTTGCAGTATCCAACTGTGCTGAATCTCTGAACGATTAAGACTTGTTAATAGTGGTGAAGAGGCAGTAAGACTGCTCACAGATTTGAATGGCAACATTGAACAGTCAGAACAAAACCAAATTGTTTTAATGGAGCAAATTTAATTCACACATAGTGTGACAGCCGATGTCAGAAGAAAGTCTTCTGTTATTGTTTCAGATGGTTATGTTATTACTTGTGTGATTTGACAGAATCCATCAGGGCTTATTCAAAATGGGACAAGGCAGATGTCGGGGCAGAAGAAGATGCACATGTGATAACACTGTCTCAAGATTTGCCCTTGAAAACTGGGAGTGGGGTGGTGAGAGAGTGGCATTTCCTTCCTCATACAGGTGTTAATGATTTGGATTCTCACTATGGGAAATCCATTTCCTCAATCAAATAGATATTCATATTGTTGATATTGGTTTGTATTAATTTACTTTAAATCATAATTGTTTCCATTTTGTTTCCTGGGAGAATTTGCATTATTTGGTCAAAGTATTTAGTTACTTCGATTTATACTAGCTATTTTCAAAGATATTTTAAGAGATTAGCATTAAGTTCAGTACTTTAGGTCAATAAGTGGCATGGACTGTAAATAAAGCATGGCCACATGAAAATCATCCTAACCATATTTTAAACATTTCATGCAATTTATATGACTTGTTTAAATAATGGGCGCCTTTTGAGTGCTCATGATGTGCGCACAATATGCTAAATATGAATATATCAGACCGTGTTATCTTCACAGTGTTCAATGAAAAGATCATGTGTATTTCCATCATTTTTGAGAGGATGATACTAAGGCTCAATAAGTCAGAGTATTTTGCTCAAAATCTCTCAAATGGTAAAGGTAGGCTTTAAGGCCACTTTATATAAAAAGAAGTTTAGGCATTTTTCATTGAGTTATTAATAAAATGGATTTGCAATTTCTTTTTCTCTCTCTTATAGAAAATTTCATTTTCCTTTACTATATGATCTATGCATGATCACTGAAAATAAGACTGGAATTAGGTTGTTTATGGACTTTCAGTTTCAGAAAATTTTAGGAATTTTTGACATGGAATTGATCAGATTTTCTCTCTTTTTTAGGCATTTTTTTTAAATTGTACTTTTTAGTAAAAGCCAAGTAATCAATTATGGACAAAGAAAATCAAATAATCCTTGTGGTCGATGACATTTTTAGGCCAAGTTGATTTTGAGTATCTGGAAGAGACCACCAGAAAAGAAAGAATTCCATTTTATTCCTGTATATTAATAGCACATAAGTAGCTTTAGCAGAATCTGTAACAATAGCACTACCTCTCACTATTGCAGACAGAGCTGAAAAAAACGTGGATAGGTTAAACGTTCTAAAATGTATTATAAAATTACATGTCAAGGCACCTGAAAGCCAATTTCCATTACAAGATAGCTCACTGTGCAAGAGTTGAATCATCTCTATTTTGGTAACTGTTCTTTATCACTAAAGATAATTCATGTTATAATTTTATCCTTATGATGGAGGCAAGAGGATCACCCCAAGCTTTTGACATACAAAATTGCACATGAGAAAGCAGATTGAGGAAATAGTGATAGATATTCTGGTGCATTCATTGAATTTATGGCTGAGATTTCAATAGACAAGATATGATTTAAATAGATTACCAACCAGTCTGCTTCTATTACCAGAATATGATTTGGCTTGCAACTATCAGTCCCTGACTCTTCATGCATGCATTCTAAGTCCCTTCAGTCATGTCTGACTCTTGGCAACCTTATGGACTTCAGCCCTCCAAGCTTCTCTGTCTGTGGGATTCTCCAAGCAAGAATACTGGAGTGGGTAGCCATTCCCTTCTTCAGGGGATCTGCCTGACCCAGAGATCAAATCCACATCTCTCATATCTCCTGCAATGGCAGGTGGGTTCTTTACTGTTAGCGCCAACTAGGAAGCCCTAGACAATGATAAAATATTTGCTGAGTAAAATGAATAAATGAGATCTCCTTGCTATACAATAATAATATAGGATAAATATATAGAAGTAATTGCCATCAGTCATTTTATAGAGTCTTCATGAACACATTGTATAAAATTTCAGCACAGAAGAATGGAGCCACAAATATTTTAGTGTTCTTCCCTATTATTATCACTGGTGTTCATTGGAAGGACTAATGTTGGAGCTGAAACTCCAATACTTTGGCCACCTGATGCGAAGATCTGACTTGGAAAAGACCCTGATGCTGGGAAAGACTGAAGGCAGGATTAGAAGGGGATGACAGAGGATGAGATGGTAGGATGGCATCACTGACTCGATGGACATGGGTTTGGGTGAACTCCGGGAGTTGGTGATGGACAGAGAGGCCTGGCTGGCATGCTGCGGTTCATGGGGTCGCAAAGAGTTGGACACGACTGAGTGACTGAACTGAACTGAACTGAATTTGTAAAATGTCAAATTGAGGTCCCCATAATTGATTCCAGTTGCAATTTTACCATCCACATCAAGAGATTAAACAGTGCTATAAAATAGAGCACTTATATAAGTTGTTCATTTTACCCTTAATATCTAGCAGGTATAATTAAATATAACATATTCAATTCTCAAAGCAGATACTCAGTCCCTCTTCCAGCATTCTTTACTTTTAGCATTAGATGATGAAACAAACTCAAAGGACACAGGCCTAGACTATGATGCCATCTGGAACATGAGACTCTTGAAGAGGAACAGGTGCTATACTGAAGCATTGATTTACTCTACCTTACCACTTATGCTTAGAGTTTAAGAATTTTCAGCATGGTAGAGAGGAGGTTCAGAGAAGGCAATGGCACCCCACTCCAGTACTCTTGCCTGAAAAATCCCATGGATGGAGGAGCCTGATAGGCTGCAGTCCCTGGGGTCTCTAAGAGTCGGACACGACTGAGCGACTTCACTTTCACTTTTCACTTTCAAGCATTGGAGAAGGAAATGGCAACCCACTCCAGTGTTCTTGCCTGGAGAATCCCAGGGACGGGGGAGCCTGGTAGGCTGCCATCTATGGGGTCGCACAGAGTCGGACACGACTGCAGCGACTTAGCAGCAGCAGCAGCAGCAGAGAGGAGTTTAGAACAGTTAAGGAAGCAGCATCATAGATATGTCAGGGAAGCCCTTTCTTGCTTTCTAGTATCAGGAAACAAGGACAGCATAGCTTCACAGCAATCAGCATTACCAGCTCTCCAATTCTCCCACTGTCCAAGACAGTATTATACGAGAGAAAAACATGAGAAAACATGCCAACACCTCGCTCTAATTTGAAAATGTACTATAATTTCTCCCAGTTGTGTTTTTCTACAAGTGTTTTTTTCAAATTGACTCCTGACAACTTTACTACATATATTTGCAAATTCTCTTTGATTAATCTTATTTTACATCCTCCTTTCAGAATATTGCTGTTTACAAACCACTAATTATATCTCTTTCCCAAATACTGTCCACCAGTGTTGTGAAATTACCTACGTTGTGAAGTACTGGTGTTTGGTTAGATGTTCCACTTAATAATTTTAGAAAACCTTAAGTTTTATGTTTATCAAAGAAATGGACTAAAAAGAGA
Source organism: Bison bison bison (assembly GCF_000754665.1). Classification (NCBI taxonomy): domain Eukaryota; kingdom Metazoa; phylum Chordata; class Mammalia; order Artiodactyla; family Bovidae; genus Bison; species Bison bison. The sequence continues at coordinate 2,155,604 of NW_011494930.1, forward strand.
AAGAAAAGAGAAAAAAAAAAGACAGGAAATGCTCCTTATAAGCTGAGATCTGTAGAAAGCAAACGAATAGAGATGTGGAAAATATAAATTGGATACACACAAGCTGATATCCAAAGCCAGATTTCCAGTTTGTTCTATGATGCCCTCAAGTGTTTCCATTGGTTCAAGTCAGTGCCATAAAACAGCAAACAAAATAGGAACTAGAAAACACTATTATTTTATTCTAAAAATTCACAACAGCCATTTTGATATTTCTGAATTTGTGCTGCATATTGCAATCAATGGCATCTTAAAATATATTGATAGCATATTTAATAGGCCATGAATTCATAGTATTAATACATTGTGCAATTGAGGGCAGCTTAGAATCAATGAAATGCATTACTATTAACAATAATATTTAATAATAATCTTCCCTACCCAGGAATGATTTTCATAAACGAATCCATATTACAGGGGATTGGACAGTTCTCATTCCTCATGTGTCATTGGCTACTTAATAACTACAATTTCTTTCCAGTTTCAATGGCAGAAAAATCAACCAACACAACATGATTTCTTTTTCTCTTTAAGTAATCAGTTGTTTGAAAGAGTCTTGAAAATCAATTTGGATGAAGACTTGAAGAGCCTAAATTACCATCTCACCTGTGCCAGATGCCACTTCTGCATTGTTTTAGAAGCTCCTAGAGTGTATTTATAGATGTCTTGTTTGCTCTCAAGCCTGTTGCTCAGTTTCTATATGCTGCTATTTGGTAATTTTTCAAATGTGTTGTAGCAGCAAGCCACCCTGAAATTCAGCCTTATATTCCTTAAGAATGTGCTTTTGAGTTAAAAAAGAGAGAAAAAAAACTTTAAATGAATAAGCACGCATATGTTAAAGTAAAATGCAGCCAGAGATTGGCTGTGGAACCACAATTTCAGTGGCTCTGATTCTCCAGGGTCATCTTAATGCTATGTGAGCCGCAGGGTTAGTGATTCCAGGTCCCCCTGGGGTGGGCATGTATATGAGCTGTCATGAATTAGTGTGCCAAAAAGAAGGACTTATTCTAGATTATTAAAACAGCTAATTCTGTGATAAAGAGTGAATTATATTACTTATTACAAGTTTGTGTTTTTATCTAAATGAAATGACCTATATCTAAGAACCTCAGGGAGTATTCTGAATTTTAAATTCTCCTGAATCCTAATCTCTGCTATATTGAAAATGGAAAAAGAAGAGTATACCACCATTAGAGCTTTTGTTTTTTAAACTGTGTATTTTTGTCAATATTGGCTTTCATAGTTATTCTGAAAAGACTTGGAAGGCTGTCCTAGAAGATTTTATTAAAAATAGTCACTTCTGTAGAAGCTCAGTTGCTCAACATGAAAATATAATTATTGGGGAAAAATACTTTAAAATCATCAAAGTATATTGATGCAAATAAATTTTCAACAGGGCAAATTTTCAAAAACTTGAGTTTTCCTCTCACACCTTAATAAACGTCATTTCTATACATCTTTTAAAAGACCCATCTGACTATGAACATTCACAGGTGCCTTTAGGTAGAAATTATTCCATACTACTCTCACGGTGGACCTTTTAAAGGAACACATGAGACTTCATGTATCCCTGAATTAAATCAGTTCATGAAACAGTCCCTCTTTCTAGCTTTTGATTAGTTTATTGTGCGACTAGTCTAACCTTGACTATTAAGATATTTTCCTTGTAAGGTCTTTTTGTAACCTCTCATTTCTAAATGAACAACACAAGAAGAGGTAATGCAATCATTAGATAAAACACAAACTGCCTGCCAGGGAACGTGGGTTTATTCCAATTCTCCTCCTGGGCAAATCTTTCATTTCCCTTTGATATAGACCAGTGTTCTATAGAACACTAAACTAATGAAAAGGGGTTGTCTTTTTCTCTAATGTTATGACATAGAATTTACATGTGAAATTATAAAATTGTAGAGTTGAAGGACATTTTGTAGTCATGTAGTCCAACTTTCCAAGCAATGTAGGAATTCTGACCCAGAATTCTTTGCAGTGTCATTCAGCCTCTATGCAAATTTATCCAGATATATGAAACTCTTCTTTTCTAAGGATGAGCCTATTTCACTATGGGGCTTCAGTTACCAGTCAAGCTAAAATCAACTCTGTTATTTGTATCTGCTGTTCTTCTCTCTAGACTCTAAAATAATAATGAACAGATCAACTTTTCTGCATCTTGCTGCTGCTGCTGCTGCTGCTGCTAAGTAGCGTCAGCCGTGTCTGACTCTGTGCGACCCCATAGACGGCAGCCCACCAGGCTCCCCCGTCTCTGGGATTCTCCAGGAAAAAACACTGGAGTGGGTTGCCATTTTCTTCTCCGATGCATGAAAGTGAAAAGTGAAAGTGAAGTCGCTCAGTCGTGTCTGACTCTTAGCGACCCCATGGACTGCAGCCTACCAGGTTCCTCCATCCATGGGATTTTCCGGGCGAGAGTACTGGAGTGGGATGCCATTGCCTTCTCCGTTCTGCATCTTAAGACCCACCAAAATTTTGAAGCAACTTATCCCTCTTTTATTGTAGATAGATCCAAATCTTATATCCCAATTTATTTATTTATCTTGAGATCTTGTATTGTTTGTTCACAAAATTTGATACACAGATTTTTATATGGGCATAAGATTGCCTATATGTGGTCTGACTGTGAAAGACTTTTGAAGTCTTGTTTCTCATGATACAGGTACCAATGTATGAATTTATCTTATGAGAAGTATCACTGAAATATCTTACAGGAAAATACCATCTTAAACTCTGGTATATAGACTGAATATTGTGGGGATACAGAACACACATAAAGTAGTTAGGATAGATATCAGGATGTCATTCTATCTGAGTTGGTCCCTCAGGAATGCATTGAGTTTAAGTAGAATAAAGGATTAAGACTAACATTTTCTTTCTGTCTGACACAACACCTTGTGTTGATTTCTTGAATGTTATTGACCTCATGATACAGTAAGGACCTCAATCTTTTTGACATATACTTTGTCAGCCATATTTGTAGTCATATATTTAAGGTCACTTTTTTAATGCTATGTTCTGTACTTGGCATGAATTATTATCAACTTTTCTGTTGTTGATTTTGACCCACTCTTACAGACTTAAAATTGTTTCAAATTTCTGCTTTTATTTTTCATTGTTGCCATGAACTATGTAATACCTTCTGTTTGACATACAGGCTTTTCATATCTTAACTAATTTATTTATTTAATTTTTTAATTTTGCCTCACTGGGTCTTTGTTGTGGCACATGGTCTTTCTCTAGTTGTAGTACAAGGGCTTATTTGCCCCACGGCATGTGGGATCTTAGTTTCCAGACCAGGGATGGAAACTTTGTCCCCTGCATTGGAAGGTCAATTCTTGACCACCAGGAAAGTCCTCATATCTTAATTTAAACTGACTAAAACACAGTGAAACTGTGTCTTTGTATAGTCTTTGAGCTAAACTTTCATTCTGCGTAGATAGTGAAAGAGTAAACTCAATTGCCAACCTTCTGGAAAATTCTTAAAGAGATGGGAATACCTGACCACCTGACCTGCCTCTTGAGAAATCTGTATGCAGGTCAGGAAGCAACAGTTAGAACTGGACATGGAACAGCCTGGTCCAAATAGGGTAAGGAGTACGTCAAGGCTGTATATTGTCACCCTGTTTATTTAACTTATATGCAGAGTACATCATGAGAAATACTGGGCTGGATGAAGCACAAGCTAGAATCAAGACTGCCAGGAGAAATATCAATGACCTCAGATATGCAGATGACACCACCCTTATGGCAGAAAGTGCAGAAGAACTAAAGAGCCTCCTAATGAAAGAGAAAGAAGAGAGTGAAAAAGCTGGCTTAAAACTCAACATTCAGAAAACTGAGAACATGGCATCCAGTCCCATCACTTCATGGCAAATACATGGGGAAACAATGGAAACAGTGAGAGACTTTATTTTTTTGGGCTCCAAAATCACTGCAGATGGTGACTGCAGCCATGAAATTAAAAGATGCTTACTCCTTGGAGGAAAAGTTATGACCAACCTACACAGCATATTAAAAAGCAGAGTACATTATTTTACCAACAAATGTCTGTCTAGCCAAAGCTATGGTTTTTTTAGTAGTCATGTATGGATGTGAGAGTTGAACTATAAAGAAAGCTTAGCATCAAAGAATTGATGCTTTTGAACTGTGGTGTTGAAGAAGACTCTTGAGAGTCCCTTGGACTGCAAGGAGATCCAACCAGTCCATCCTAAAGGAAGTCAGTCCTGAATATTCATTGGAAGGACTGATGTTGAAGCTGAAACTCCAATACTTTGGCCACCTGATGTGAAGAGCTGACTCATTTGAAAAGATCCTGATGCTGGGAAAGATTGAAGGCAGCTGGAGAAGGGGACGACAAAGGATGAGATGGTTGGATGGCATCACAGACTCAATGGACATGAGTTTGAGTAAACTCTGGGAGTTGGTGATAGACAGGGAGGCCTGGCATGCTGCAGTCCGTGGAGTAGCAAAGAGTCAGACACGAGTGAGTGACTGAACTGAACTGAAGATGTTTCTAGCTGAAGAAATCAGAAAAAAATTCTTGAAAGGTATAATCTTTTAATTGTAGGGTAGAAGATGGGAAGGGGAATGAGGAGTATGTTTTAAGTAATTCAAATATATTCCTGGAGATGATATGGTACTAGGCAACATGGTTCAATGGGAACATTGGTTACAAATAAGAAAAATAAAAATTAAAGCTGAAGTAATATCCATTCTTTCCTTGTTTCCCCTGATCAGAAAGTCAACTTTAATTTTATAACTCTCTGATTTCTTACACTTCCATGCAATTTACCAATTAGAATGTATGTCATATCTATAGGTGTCTGTGTGTTAGTCACCCAGTCAGATCTGACTCTTTGTGACTCTGTGGACTATAGCCCTTCAGCTTTCTCTGTCCATAGAATTCTCCAGACAAGAATACTGGAGTGGGTTGCCACGTGCTCCTGCAGGGGATCTTTCCAACCGAAGGACTGAACCTGGGTCTCCTGCACTGCAGGCAGATTCTTTACCATCTGATCAACCAGGGAAGCCCATCTATAAGTACAGAAAGGAATTTAGTAGGTAATTCAAGCGGATTAAATGCTTGTGTTTGTAGTCTCTGTGAAAAGAGAGCATCTCTTCTTGAGAATGGCAGAAGTTCCAGATATGAACTTGATGTGGGCACACAGACTCAGACGTGCGGATAGTTGGGTGTACAGGGGTTGAGTTTTCATTGAAAGGTAGTTACCTGCAACCTAATCAAGAATGATACACAAGCCATTGCAAAACCTATTGTAGCTAGAATCTTATGTTTACTATATCCATAATCTCTTAAAGGTACTTGTCTAAACAACCCACTGTACGACACACTATTCCATAGCTGACATGACCCTTGGTGTGGAACTGAAAGATGTATGAAAATAAGATAAAGATATATTCATAGTCTCTTCAGAATGTCTTTACTGTTCCAACTTTGTATGAACTTCCCTTAATTTTTCTGCTAAATTTTCCTATAATTATTATTAATTCCTTCTAATAGCAATGGTGAAAAAATCATGAGCAAAAATAATCACTGATATTTTATGAATGTAGTTTTTTTTTCTATCCTAGCTTAACCTTAGAGGCAACAATTGTAGGGTTAAAAATCAAGATATCAACAAGTTCAGAAATGCACACAAAATGTTTAGAATAATTTGCCAAGTTAAATTGCACATATTGATACTTTAAGTTTAGGAATAATATTTGTAAAGTGTGCCTTTTTTTCCTTTCAAATCAATTCCATTTTCCAGGAGTAATATACTGGACACGGAGGGGTAAAGAATCTCTGACAATCAGTGGAGATTAATTTATTTCACATCCATCTCCAAATAGGTGGTATTCCTTTGATACAGACACTTTCTTGACCCTTTTTACAATCCCTCTTTTGTAATAAGTAACACATTGGAGACTAAAGGTCCAAATGAAGTTTAAAATATAGGTTAAAATTTCATATTAAATTGCAAAATATATCATTTGGCCCAAACTATATGTAACAGAAATAGACACAATTTGAATTAAACATTTAAATATCTGATCTTTCTTTTCATTGTTCTCAATTGTTATTTCTGTGTTTTAATCTGGCAGCATTTTATTATTTTAAATTAATACCTTACTTCAGTTTTATCACTGGAAAAAGCATAATAAAATATGAAAACTATTGTAATATCCTGTAAGCAATATACCCTTTTGCAGTATTAGATCTATGCATTTTAGATAATTCATACATGAAAAAAAAAGCTGAAGGATTGCTTTGTTTGCTACATTTAGAATTAAAGATTATATAATGCATGATAGTCATCTTATATTTTTGCATTTTTCTGTTTTGGTTTTATACGTTTATTCATCTTTGACATGTTTTGTTTCTACCAGCAAGATGGTATCAGAGATACATTGAAATAATCCTTTCCTGCAGAGCTAAGTAACTATATCTATCTCCTGTTTCTTTCTTTGTGTGTGCAGAAAGTGAAAATGCTCATTCATAATAAGAAAATGTAAGTCTGGTAGGCACCAAGTTTTTAATATTTAATTTTCTACATTATAAAGCAGACTCTTCTCTGCCTTCCCATAAATGCAGGAATGGATAAGATTAATTAAACATTAAACCATTATTCTTCATGAAAGAAAAGTCCATTGCTAGTCATATTTGATATACTTTCTTTCCAAGGTGATCTTTCCCAAGTCGAACTCTCATCCCTTTTTAATATTTTTAAAATTATTAATAACAAGGAATGCAGTAATTTTCTTGTCATTTCTCTCTTTTTTTCCTTGTATTATTGTGAGAGACTTTAATATAAATTGTGGACTGATTCCAGAATAGATCATTTATTTGATACTATCAGACCTAGCACTTATTTTGTAGTGTTCTTTTGTAGACTTGTCTGGCAGGATAGAAAAGCAAAATCCTTAGCTATAAGAAATGCATATATAATCTGTACATATGTATCCTCTGTAGGATAGAGAATATGTAGATATAAAAAAAGATAGGTAGATGGATAGATAGATTGATTCTAGGGAGGACCAGATGTTTGACTTAGTAGTCAATTATATAGAAATTTGTGACTATACTATTTTAACTAATGAGTCATTATCAATAGATTCACAAAGGAAAAAAAGCCAATATATATATCAGACCAAAATTCAGAATTAAAATAAGACCAGCAAATTGGATTGAAATGTACACGTGTATTTTTCATGCATACAATTTCCATCATGCATTATTATCTTCTAACATGTATAAACATAGCTCATAACTGCTTGCACATTTTCAACCATGAGCATAATTACCATGAACATAATTATAGCTTTTCCAGATTCTGTTAATCTCAGAGAAGTTTTTCTCTCCTTCTTCCTTACTATTGTTAGGCATAGTTATTAGCTACTTTTACTGTCAGATGATGATGATATACCTTCTGTATTTTACAATGATGTTGGAAAGGACTTATGAAAACATTCCTCATAAAATATATGTATATAAAACAGAACTACTAATAACTATTATTCATAGTTATGATATGGTTTTTCTCAGAGGATGGACTTGTGTCCTGAGGTGGCATTAAATAAAAAAAGGAAAACAAAACAAAATAGTCTAGTGGTTATCACTTAGCAGTAAAATATGTCCACTATTAAGAAGAGACAAAATGACTTAATAGACTAAGATCAAAATTATCTCTACCATCCCCTTCCTGAGTCTTTCTGAGAGTGGGTAAGTCTTCACTGGGCTTCCCTCGTGGCTCAGTGGTAAATGCCTGCCTATGCAGGAGATGTGAGTTTGATCCTTCATTCAGGAAGATCCCCTTGAGAAGGAAGTGCCAACCCACTCCAATATTTTCTCCTGGAAAATCCCATGGACAGAAGAGCCCGGCAGGCTACAATCCATTGGGTTGCAAAAAGTTGAACATGACTTGGTGACTAAACAACAAGAAACAACAACAAAGGGCTTCAGTAAGTCATCTAACTCATGTACTAGTGAAAACTTTTAGCAGGGTTGTCGATTAGCTGCTCCATCCTCCTCTCCTAAGACATATCCTGTATTGGAACATAATATTTCCTTGGGGAAGTGAGGCAAAAGAAAGAGATGTAATATAATACCAGTGTTAATACACAGAAGTCTCACTAACACTTCCTCCTTTTTAAAGGGTAATCAAAGTAAAGGCTTACAACCAGTAATACAAACTGGGACTTGAATTCTAGAGGAGGAAGGTAGAAGGGTGGCAATAGACCCACTGGGTGATATGAGTTAAATAAAATAAATAATTTAACCTAGGGAATACCTTTGTGGTACCCAACTGCCACAGCTTTGATTAACCCCGCTGTGTTTCAGCACTGGGTCCTGTAAGCCTTTTGACACCATTTCTTTGAGATGTCAGTCACATTTCAATAACTTTTCAGCATGGGCTTGTAAGTCCTGTCTCTTCATTGACTTTGAATGAGGCAGGTTGCTTATGAATGCAGCTTGAAGTGTCACTCAGAGGTAGTTGCATTGTGTTATCTTTGATTGGCATGTCTGGGGGTTGTGGAAAAATTCCATCACATCCAAATGTGCTCTCTAAACACTGAACGTCTTCACACAAGTGTTTTCTCTAGGAGAATCAGCTAAGACTCTTATGATGATAATCTGTTAGTTATTACACTGTTCCCTCTCACTATAGATGAAATAGTATATCCTAAAGGGGTAGATTCATGGGACTTGGGAACTCAGATTATGTTTGCAATTCTGATCCCACAAGCCTTTGGGGCTACAATTTAACTAATGTATCACATTAACTGCTACAGACAGAGCATATCTAACAACCTAATTACTTTGATAAAACTACCTGCATAATATCCTCCTACTTGGCAAAGACAAGTGACACTAAGAAGATCCCAAAGCATCTACTTCATCTGGGAAGAATTGTGATATTAAAGCATTCCTTTCATTAACAAAACACCAGACATATAGACAACTGATTTGCAAATGACCTCTTATGGACAAAGTGCTCTTGTCCCCTGTACTGACTCCCTTGCAACAGATGACGTGAGTTGCTGGTATTCACATTAGTGCAATTAGAAAGACTGTGGCTTTGATATATTACATATCCATATTTCCAATAAACACAAAATCCTTGAAATGTACAGGGGAGCCGACTCAAGAGGTAGCTGGAGGACAGTTCATAATGCCCTTCCCCACAGCATAAGCCTTTGTCCTGTTGTAGTGCAAAGGATGCACAGATGAACGCAGGAGCATGCATACACACATGCACATGTGTGCATACACACACACACACACACACACATGCAGAGGCACACTGCAGTGTATTAGGTTATCAGGAAAAGAGTTAGTTACTACCCAGATTTCTCAAACTCTTTTTATTCCACAGAGAAGGATGCATAGGTTACACATAGCTAGACCAGTCACAACAGAGAAAATGCCCCATGAGGATGCTGCCACCCCATCAATGCTTTATATAGCAGAGACCAAGGGACAATGTCTAGACAGCTGTGTACATCTAGAATTTCCTGTCAGCAAGGTGGCCTTGGAGGGTGATGCCTTCAGGAAGCTCCATGTCAGCCTGCCCTTCCATTCATCTCATTGAGTCTGTTGAGCCAGGTTCTTATGAAACTACCCAAAGCAGCAAGAAAATCTGCCTCCGGGGTCATCTGGATTTGTCTCTCCTCATTTAGAGACCAAATTCAATTAATTTACTACTGATCTTGGAAAGGAATAACTTTTTATAATACAAATATCTCGCGCCCATCATGGGATAAATATCATTTATATATTATTTTTCATTTAAATTCCATGTTCCGTACCTGACACATAGCAAAGATCAATTGACTTAAGGAAATTAAATTTTTGATTGCCATGAAAATGAAATACCATGGTCTAAAACAGCTTGAGGACACTGGGGATATTTGGGAAGCACCAAAGTCAGACTTCAACTATTTTAAACTTTTGCCTGAGTCAGCCCTATTCCTCCTTAGAAGAGGGAAGAAATGTGTCTGTGTTCTCTGCCTACTTGCCTCCCTGTTGGCAGGATACAGGAATATTAATGTCTTAATGATTAGTTAATATTAGATTAGACAGGCCTTTGTAACTATCATTGGTATCTAACCACCATTTATAATATTGTTTCCATATTTGAACAGCTGATCTACAAATTAAATCTTTAAAAAACCAATACATTTATAAACTTGGCTATATTGATATAATGAGTGTTTATTTAGAAGAGGTAAAATTTCACTCTATTTATAAGTGTACTTGAGTCCACTAGAGAATGATATTATTGGTTGATTAAAATAGTTAAATAAAATAGTTTCACTGTGATAATTAACTTACTATAGGGTAGTATCTAAAAGCCTAGGCTCTGGAACCACATAGTCAAATTTGAATCTCAACACTATTTATTAATACTAAATATATGACATGTCTACATTTTTTAAAACCTTTTTGTACCTCAGTTTTCTCATTTGGCAAATGGAGATAACTCCATGGACGTGAGTCTGAGTGAACTCTGGGAGTTGGTGATGGACAGGGAGGCCTGGCGTGCTGCGATTCATGGGGTCGGAAAAAGTCGGACACAACTGAGCGACTGAACTGAACTGATGAATATCAAATGAACTAGTACAAATAACAGACTTAAAAGAATGACTGGTGCATGATAAGCACTAATAAATGTGAGCTATATTTCATATTAAATACTGATAGAAATTTTGTAGATTATACTGAAGAATTTAGGGCTTCCTAGGTAGCTCAGCAGAAAAGAATCCACCTGCCAAGGAGGAGATGTGGGTTCCATCCCTGGGTTCGAAAGATACCCTGGAGAAAGAAATGGCAACCCACTTCAGTATTCTTACCTGGGAAATCCCATGGACAGAGGAGCCTTGTGGTCTACAGTCAATGGGGTCACAAAGAGTAAAGCACAACTTAGCTACTATAACAACAACATTGAGGAATTTAATATATTATGCACATATATTTAAATATATTTGTAAGTAGTACTAATATATTTTTAATACTAAGTTAACTTATTGAAACTATGTATATTTAATTTAAAAGTTAGGTTGCTCACTTTGAACTTGATACCTATTTTATTATGTAAATATTTTGGTTGTCATACTTCTCAAACTCTAAACTCTTTATATTTAAATACATGAAGGAAAAATGTATAAAGAGATGTTCTGATATTCTTAACTTAAAATATAAAAAATATTGTAGCAAGAGAAGATTGGAATATTTAACGTGTTAAATAATATTCCCTTTGTTCTCAACTCAGATTAATACTATACAAAATTATACATACATAGACATGAACTTTAAGAAGAAACTCTGTTTAATTGAAATATATTTGATATATAATATTGTATAAATTGAAGGTGCACAAAATGTTGATTTGATACATTTATATGCTGCAATATGATTGTCATTGTAATACCAGAAGAATCTTCCCAGAATGACCCTAAGAGGCAGAAAACATGTAAAAATGTCTGCTCAATATGAGACAAAGTAAGCAAAAATAAGTGAGAATATGAGAGACAAGCACATTAGAATATATTAGAGGTGATTATGAGTGACTTATCTACATTATATTGAGTTCAAAACTAAATAAATTCTGAGTATGTCATAAATGGATGGTAGAGATATTCATTGATTTTGAAAGAGGTAAGCAACACAGGTTCAAAAATTCCCAGAACTTATTCATTATCCTTCCTCATTATGCCATATCCACAATTATGTTGCGATTTTTCTGTAGTTTAATATTTCTGTAACAAAGAAATTTGTTCTGTTTTACCCCTGGCCAAAGTCACAGAGCTTTTATTTTAAGCCATGTCAGTCCTCCACACCACACCTATACTAAAGGTAGACAAGGAAGATATGGTTTAAGAATAAAAAGTAAAGAAAAAACATTTTATCATTCCTTAACAAGGTTGTTAGGGATGCATATACTGATGCGTATGCTCTATGTTCAGGGAGGAGGAGCTGTAAAAGATGACTCTGTAGTCATCTGAACGCACGTCCATCTGAGACTAGTGGCACACCATGAAGAGTACTGATCTAGAACTAGAAAAGAATGAGGGTTGAACATTTTATGAGTGTCTAGCCTGCCTCAAACACAGACACTTTACAGCCATTACTCCACTACATTTCCACAACTCTCGGAGAATCCCTAGTTTTGTAGATGAGGACCTATGGCTTCAAAGACTTGCCCAAAGTCAGAGGTTTTGTGAGTTTCAAAAGCAGGATTTGCATTCTGCACTGACTCCAAATCTAACACCCATTCACTTCTATATAATCTAATTTCTAGTTTCAGGCTTGTCATTGACTATACTGACATGGATTGGCTATACTACCAGGACTTCTCTGGTAGCTCAGCTGGCAAAGAATCCACCTTCAATACAGGAGACCCCGGTTAGATTCCTGGGTCAGGAATATCTCCTGCAGAAGGGATAGTCTACCCACTCCAGTATTCTTAGGCTTCCCTGTTGGCTAGAAGGTAAAGAATCTGCCTGCAATGTGGGAAATTTGGGTTTGATCCTTGGGTTTGGAAGATCCCCTGGAGGAGGGCATGGCAACCCACTCCAGCATTCTTGCCTCCAGAATCCTCATGTACAGAGGAGCCTGGTGGGGTACAGGCACGCGGTCACAAAGAGTTGGACACGACTGAGCGACTAAGCACACAGACATATTGATGTGAACAAGTCACTTTCCTAAAATGTTAATTTAGGGAGTTTACTGGGACTTATCTGGATCCTGGGACTATCTAAATTAGTAAAACTCAATGAGCTGAAACGGAATACATTCATGCCATCAACATGAATGCAACCCACAGAAAGTGTATGCACAGAAATCTCTTTCTTAACATGCGTGAAATGGTTCTCATCCCACAGGGATAGAACTTCCTTAACAATTATTACTCTGCCGGGATGACTGAAATCTACGCTATACAGCAATGACCTTAGGAGGCAAAGATGTAAAATCAGAAAGAATCCAAAATGTGTTTTCTATTCCCACTTCTTCTAATTCACTGTGTATTTCAAACAAAGACTCCTTTTGGTCCTCCTCCAAAAATTTAATCAAAACCAGAAAGAATTACTGCAGCTGAGGTCAATGATCTATATCAACAAATAATAGCACAAGAAAGGTAGGGGTGATACACTAGTAGATGTTAGGTTATTAAATTTAATAAAGAATAATGTAGCTTGAAAAATGCTTTGGGTTTGTCATAAATTAATACTGGGTGGCCAACAATATGTTTATTGTTTTACAGCTAAGAACTGATTAAGAAGCCCCGTAGGATCTTCTACCTTGTTACAAAATTAATTTTTAACATCCTTTTCTACTTTACAAGATTGAAAGATGCTTGAGGAAAGAAAACAGGTTATTTATACACTCATTTTTCATTATACCTATCATATTCCTTAGACATGTTGGTATCTAGTAAGTGTATATTAAAGTCTTCAGATGAATATATATGTCTGTTACATTTGAGATGCCTTCTCTAGTCATTTATCCAGTTGACTTTAGAGATTTCCTATGTTGTAATTTGAGCTTCCCTGGTGGCTCAGAGGTTAAAGTGTCTGCCTGGAATGCGGGAGACCTGGGTTTGATCCCTGGGTCGGGAAGATCCCCTGGGGAAGGAAATAGCAACCCACTCCAGTACTCTTGCCTGGATAATCCCATGGAGGGAGGAGCCTGGTAGGCTACAGTCCATGGGGTCTCAAAGAGTCGGACACGACTGAGCAACTTCACTTTCACTATGTTGTAATTATATGTCATGAATAGCAAAGACCTGAACATACTTAAATTCAGTTTATCTTCCTTGTCTCCAGGGGTGGCAGATGCCGTTGCTTTGATGACACTAGAAAGTGAAAGTGTTAGGCGCTCATTAGTGTCAGACTCTGAGATCTCATGGACTGTAGCTCGCCAGGCTCCTCTGTCCACAGAATTCTCCAGGCAAGAATACTAGAGTAGTTTGCCATTTCTTTCTCCAGGGAAACTTCTTGACCCAGGGATTGAACCCGGGTCTAACGCATTGCAGGCAGATTCTTCACTAAGCCACCAGGGAAGCCACGATACTTAGTGGTTATGAAATGCATGCATTTTACTCTCTTGAGAATATGGATTCACTGTCATTTAGTATTTAAAAACAAAAGTGACTCAAAAAATAATTCAGAATAATTGTGCAAATTACAATTAAAGACCCATATTCAGTTGGTCATGGTAGCAAGCTTTCTGTTACTTTTTCCTTTAACTCTTCAGATGACTCATATTTTGAAAATTAAGATACTGTTTGGGCTGATTCTTTAATGCTGTCTAATTAATTAATCTGAACTAATTTTGAACAATAATATACAACACATATACAACATACATGGAAATAACTATAGTGACTAGGTGTTTTATGAAAAAAGGTATGGAAATCAATTAACTTACTTAATTTTTCTCTGTTCACTACTTCTCATAAACTTTTAATTTCTTCTAATTATTCAGAAATCTGCCTGCGATGCAGGAGCTACAGGAGACACAGGTTCAATCCCTGGGTCAGAAAGATCCCCTGGAGAAGGGCATGGTAACCCACTCCAGTATTCTTGCCTGGAGAATCCCATGGACAGAGGAGCCTTATGGGCTGCAGTCCATGGGGTTGCAGAGTCAGACATGACTGAAGTGACTTAGCATGCATGCAAGTATTCAGAACAAGTTGGTTCCTTAATACCTTGCATTTTCTTTAGGTTAAACAAGAAGGAGATGACAGATATTAAGTTTAAATGTAGGCATAAATTCTGTCCTTGTCATACTTTCATAATTTAAAAGTGATACCAACCAATGCTGGATGTCATAAAATTGCTTTAGAAAGATATATATCTGAAAAAAAAAAGATTCAAAGTAAAGCTTTGGCTAGTATGAAAAATAAGGAGTAAAAAACATAACTACTGAAAGCTCTTCTCTCCTAACAAATGTATGTTTATAGAGGATGAAGAGCACCATTCTTCACCTTAGACGTGTGACAAGAGGTGATATGTTGAAGCACAGACAGGTCTTGATTTGCTTTTACTGGGGCCAGGTGAAGAGAGGAAAGGAAGGAGTTCTGGGTGGTTACATCTGTCAGCATTGGCAGGAAATATGCTGCCATATATGTCCATCTGAAAGTAGCAAACCATATAGTTTATTTATTTGCCTTCTGACCCTAGGAACTTATCTTTTGTGAATCAGGGAAGGATATAAAGAGCCCTTTACTACAATATGTCTTTAAAAGTAAATAGATTTTGTCCTTCCAAATTTGAAGGGATGAATCAAGCTAATTTGAAAGCATATTAATACATAAATGAAGGAAGGAACAAACCATTGATAAAGCCAAAAGTAAAACTAGGGAATTTGCCTACTAATTTTGACTAGCTGTATTGAGTAATATTTTTCAATGTTTGTGTCACTAAAAGTGTAATGACAGAACTGTTTCTCAGAAAGAATCACATTAACTTTATGGATGACCTAAGTTACACATTAAAAGCAATATTATTTGCCTGATCTCCTGGGAAATTTTCTGGTGTAGTACAATTACATTAAGTTGATCAGGATCTTTGCTTCCTAACTATTAATTTCACCCTGAACCTCAGCTTTCTCATTTGTAAAATGGTGATAACTTGTTTTTCATGAGGTTATTGCTAGAAATAACCTAGAAAATATGTATAACATACCATGGAGATGAAAAAACATTTAAGAATATTGAGGTCTTTTCACAAGCGTCTCTTCCATGTAAGAAAATGTTTTGTGCTTACAATTGAGTACTGTATCTTATTTATGTAGATGTTTCCCTAATGGCTCAGATGAAACTGTCTGCAATGTAGGAGACCCGGGTTTGATCCTTGGGTTGGGAAGATCCCCTAGAGGAGGAAATGGATATCCTCATCAGTATTCTTGCCTGAAGAATTCCGTGGACAGAGGAGCCAGGTGGGCTACAGTCCATGGGATCATAAAGAGTTGGACACGATTGAGCAATTAACACTTTCACTCATTTTTTCACTAATCTTTTAATTGCAGTTAAGGTTGTCACATATGTAATTCGGTTATCCATAAATAAGAAAGAACAAAAAGAAAACAAATCAGGAATTCAGACAATAGACATTGAGAGAGGCCTTGTCAGTAAATTCAATTGGCCATCTTAAGATACATGCAAGTTCTTTTTTAAGACAAAATGTTTAGAGTGTATTCATTGTGATAAACTGTAGCATTAAAAAACTAGCACTGAAACATATACATTACATATTCAAAATAGATGGCTAGTGGCAAACTGCTGTATAAGACAGGGAGCTCAACCAGGTGCTCTCTTGGACAAACTAGAGGTGTGGGATGGGAGGATGGCAGGGGAGGGAGATTCAAGAGGGAGGGGACATACATATATTTATGGCTGATACATGTTGTTGTGTGGCAGAAACCAATACAACATTGTAAAGCAATTATTCTCCAATTAAAAATATTAAAAAAAAACTGAGCAAAACAATTAATCTAGATATAGGTGAGGAAATTGAAGCCCAGGGCAATGATATGAGTTCATTTATTTAATGGCAGGGCCAAATAGTCCAAGTCTTTTGTACTTTCAAGTCCAGACCACTTTTCACTTTAAAACAAAGGAGTTTTCTTACAGACAGAAATGTTCAAATGATCTTACATCAAGAAGATTGTATTCATCACTGTAACACAAGTACTTTTCCTAACTGCAAATTCTGAAAGGGGTATAAGTTTAAGCAGCATTCTCTTGAGATTGCTGATAATATGTAAAAAAGATTAGAGAGTGCAATACAAAGTAATGTGGGAAAGGGCAGAGAAAAATAATTATTCCGTATGATGGGAGGAAAAAAAAGCTTAAGATACTACAACAAAGACATTAAAAGTTAACATTGCTTCAGGCAGCAATATGTTGTAATTCTCTCACAGAACACAGAGCAGATTTCCCCAGTCTCAACACAGTAACTCATGGGAGCTGCAGGTTCAATGCATTCTAAAATGACAGATCTTGCTCATTGTCTGCTTGTGGGACAAATAGTTGAAGCCTCCAGGAGAAGCAGAAATAAGAGTCTGTTTGTCCCAGACTACTCTTAGGGCCAAGATAAATTATATTTTTAAGTTTCATCGTATACAATGATTCTTATTTTTTATTCATTTTATTGAAGTATGACTGACATAGATTCTGGAGATCTTTTTAAAAAATTGGGATATCATTGCTTTACAATGGTATGTTAGTTTCTACTGTACAACAAAGTGAATCAGCCATATGTATATATGTATCTCTTCCTCTTGAGCCTCCCTCCCCACTCCCTATCCCACTCTTCTAGGTCATCACAGAACATCAAGCTGAGCTCCCCGTGCTATACAGCAGTTTCCATCTAGCTAGCTATTTTACACGTGGTAGTGTATATATGTCAATGTTACTCTCCCAATTCATCCTCTCTCTATTCCCCCAAAACGTGTCATGTCCGCAAGTCTGTTCTTTATGCCTTCATCTCAATTCCTGCCCTGCGAATAGATTTGTCAGTACCATTTTTCTAGATTCCATATATATGTATTAATATACAGTACTTGTTTTTCACTTTCTGACTTACTTCATTTTGTATGACAGACCTTAGGTTCCTCCACATCACTACAAATGATTTGTGTTTTATAAGAATTTCCAAATTTAAAAAACAAATGTTTATGCAAAGAGTACTCTAAAACAAATGAAGATTATTTTATAATAGTTTTCCCTGTCCCACTGCTCAATCCAAGTTGTTTGAGAGACTAACTTTGTCATTAATTGGTATCTTCAGAATCTAGCATAGTCTAAAGTAGGAAGTCAGTAGTTTTTAAGTAGATTAATAAATAGATAAATTTTGTTAACAATGGAGTGTTCCTTTTCAATGCAATAGCTTTACGCTCACTGGTCTAAATAATAACCTCAAATAAGATGTTTTATTCAGCTACTTAAGAATATATGCTGATTCCTTTTTTGCAAAGTCTATATTTTGTGTGTCATGATATAAAAGAAAGTATCACATAAATGGTAAATAAAAAAGCATTATTAATTTGTTTCTACTGGTTTTTAAAGATGGCTTAATATGTGACACTGAGGATTCAATAATGAAAATAGTGGTACAATCATATTGCACCAGATATTCCTGTGGCTAAACACTGATACAATGTAATTAAACTATGTGTAAAGAATTGTGTAAGCAATAATGAGAAAGCCATTGAGTTTGCTGTGCCAGGAAAAAGTTAAAGATAATTACATCAGAAGTCATACTTTAAACTGGATTTTAAAGATTGAGTGGTATTAATACAAAGATTAAAGGGGAGAAGTAAAAGAAGAATTAGGTAGGGAAACCAAGTTGTTGGGTGGCAGAAAAAGGAATAAAATCACTCAATTATAATCGTTATTCCAAGCGTTAGCCCTGAGTGAGACTAGTGAAGGCTCACATCCATGACAATACCTGGGTCCACAGGGGTGTTCTGGGTACAGAGAAAAATCTAAAGGCACATTTCATTATATAATTGCAATAGACTCAGACTAAGAACATTAGCATAAATACAAATGCCTTTTCCAGATGCACAATCAGCTTTCTTTGGGGCATTTGTATGGACACTTATTATCTCTTAAAGCGTAGGAGTGATAAACAGTAGATTTTTGAAGACTTTTAATTCACACACTGTGTACATAATATAGGCTTGGGGAAAAAAAAAGAGAAAGGATTCTAAAATTCCTCATATATTTAAATATATTTTCTGTTTTTAGGAATGGTATTTGAGTATTAAAGAAGTTGTACACAGAGTTAAAAATTTAGAGGAAGATGACTACATAATCCTTTTCTGCATGTATTTACATATTTTCTGAAAAAAATATAAACAGACCATAAAAGATCTGGCAATGTAAAGCAAAAGCCACACAGTGTTCCTTGCCCAGCCTACTCATGACTAAGTGGTGCAAGTTCCAACCTACTTGCACCATTCTTTGAGGTCCTCAAGATACTTATCTGGCTCCCTGCTCCATACTCTTTTCTCGTTGCTTAAGAACCATTGCAAACTGTTGCTCATGCATTTCTAAAACATGTAGATTTCTTTTTAAAAATGTAGGTTTCTGTCTCTGGGGTTAGATTACATTTTTTTGGCCAACTGATGCTTGGGTCTAAGTTCTATCCAGAGGAAACAAGTGAATTTGTGAAATTTCCCTATGTAAGTCTCCACACTTCAGATTTTGTCATCTCCACTCTAAATTTTGTTTCATGACTCTTTTCCATGCTAGGTTGTTGCTGAGCAGCACATTATTCATTTATCTCTCTTACATTAAGTAGCACAGACTAATCTTAAGTATCTGTTTGAAAGACATTTTAATAGTCCTATTTCATTTTTTAAAAGAAGTAAGATTGACATGGAAATGTGTGATCTTTCCTTACTTACTCATGCAATGATAGTGTGCAGGAAGAGGTGGAAGGTGCTGTGATGATCAGAATAAATATTTGTTGTTCAGTTGCCCAGTTGTGTCCGAGTCTTTGCAACCCTGTGGACTGCAGCATGCCAGACCTCCCTGTCCCTCACCATCTCCCGAAGTTTTGCCCAAGTTCATGTCCATTGCATCAGGGATACCATCTAGCCATCTCGTCCTTTGATGTCCCTCCTCTCCTTCTGCCCTCAGCAGGGACATTTCCAATGAGTCAGCTGTTCTCATTTGATGACCAAAAATACTGGAGCTTCAGCTTCAGTACGGGTCCTCCCAATGAATATTCAGGGTTGATTTCCCTAATATTGACTGGTTTGATCTCCTTGCTGTCCAGGGAACTTTCAGGAGTCTTCTCCAGCACCACAGTTCAAAGGCATTCATTCTTTGGCGTTCTGCCTTCTGTACAGTCCAGCTCTCACAGTCTACGTGATCACTGGGAAGACGTAGCCTTGACTATACTGACCTTTGTCTGCAGAGTAATGTCTCTGCTTTTCAACACACTGTCTAAGCTTGTCATAGATTTCCTTCCAGGAAGCAATCGACTTCTGATTTCATGGCTGCAGTCACCATCCACAGTGATTTGAGAGCCCGAGAAGAGGAAATCTGTCACTACTTCCACCTTTTACCCTTCTATCTGCCATGCAGTAATGGGGCCAGATGCCATGATCTTAGCTTCTTTTAATATTTAGTTTTAAGCCAGTTTTTTCACTCCACTCCTTCACCCTCAAGAGGTTCTTTAGTTTTCCTCTTTGCTTTCTGCCATTAAAGTGGTATCATGCATATATGTGTGGTTGTTGATGTTTCTCCTGTCTGTCTTATTCCAGCTTGTAACTCATCCGTCCTAGGATTTCTCATGATGTGCTCAGTGTATAGGTTAAGTAAACAGGGTGACAGCAGACAGCCCTGTTGTACGCCATCCTCAATCTTGAACCAATCAGTTGTTCCAAACAGGGTTCTTAACTACTGCTTCTTGATCCAAATACAGGTTTCTCAGGAGACAGATAAGATGGTCTGGTATTCCCATCTCTTTAAGAGTTTTCCACAGTTTGTTATGATCCACACAAAGGCTTAAGCATAGTTGATGAAACAGAGGTAGACGTTTTTCTGGAATTCCCTTGCTTTCTCTATGATCCCATGAATATTAGCAATTTGATCTCTGGTTCCTCTTGCTTTTCTAAACCCAGTTTGGACATCTGGAAGTTCTTGGTTTGCATAAGGCCGAAGCCTAACATGCAAGATTTTAAGCATGACCTTACTAGCATGGGAGATGAGTGCAATTGTCCAATGGTTAGGACATTCTTTAGTACTACCCTTCTTCGGAACTGGGATGAGGATTGACTTTTTCCAGTCTGTGGCCACTGTTGGGTCTTACAGATTTGCTGACATATTGAATGCAACACCTTGATGGCATCATCCTTTAGGGTTTTGAAAAGCTCTACTGGAATTCCATTGCATCCACTAGTTTTATTAAGAGCAGTGCCCACTTGACTTCCCATTTGACTTCCCACTCCAGAATGTCTGGCTCTGGGTGATTGACCAGAACAAGTATAAGCTCTCATAAATAACTGCTTAAGGAAAATAAAACGGCAGGTTATTCCAGGTTAAGGTCTGGGAATTCTAAGTCCATTTGATTAAATGATGATGATAATTACACCAACAATAATAATAACAACAACAAAAATCAACAAACCCAAAAAGGGAAAAGAAAAAACAAAAGCAAACCTCTAAACCTCATAAGATTTTTAAGCCCATAATGGATTTTAGGATGTAGCCTTTTATTTTTCCATTCTCTACAGCCTTGCAGAAGGACATTCTGTTTCTTACTTGATGTATTCTAAACATGATCTTAACTTTGTGCTTTAATTCACTGTTATAAACCACCTGCTATTGCAAAGATGTTTCAGATCCCAAGCACAACTAAATTAATAATCATATGATTCATGCCAGGTCATATAGCTTTTCTCTGACCAAATAAACTGATTCAAATAAATTACTTGTTCTACATTTGGATGCTGACCCTGGTAAACTATGGTGACATCCAGAAAATTACTTGTTATGAAAAGGTATTTAGGATAAATAGGTTTCAGTGTGAAGGTGCTGCAATGCCAAAGATATAAATATTTGGGAGCTTGATTAAATTTTGATTCTGAGTTCAGGCCAGTCTTCAGTTGATCATATTGTACTCTATGGCTTTTTGCTTTTCAAAAAGCTATGGCCACTTGGAAAGTTAATTTAAAGGTGTGTGTGTATGTTTCATCTTACTCGGCTTTCAGGAAATCATATTTAGAATAGATCTTTCACCAACAAGAGGAAATGCTGGGCGATCACTTTAATGAAGCACAGATAAACAAACAAATCCACTGTGCCATGTGGCAGTTGTATCATACAGTTAAATTTATCATCAAATAAAATGGTTGGCTTATTCATTTAATAGTTTTTTAGTATACATTGCCAATGTTTTTAGAAGTTTCCTGTAGGGTTATTTGGTGAGACTTCTAAAAAAATAACAATATGTTTTTGTTGCAGAAAGCATAAGAAAATGAAATCCAGCTAGAATAGTGAGCAAAATTATAGGCTAGTTCTCTCCCAATCCTGGTACAAGTACAAAGACCTATAAAGACATTTAATCTAGTGAATATGACATTCTATCTGTTCAGTAGTAATAAGTGAATTTTGTTGCCAATATTCACAGCAGAAGGTTTTGCAACATAAAATCCATAAAGAGAAAGTAGATACTTTCCTATCTTTAAGTTATTTAACATTATCTATATGAACTCTTAACTGCCAGCTAGGCAGGTAAATTTTACTGAGTTCAGACAAGCAGTGTTGAAAAGATAATGTCATTTTTCCTTTATAGAATGATGTGCTTTTCTCAAAATTTCACATATTCTAACCTTGTTCACCTAGTCAACTTACCCATGTTCCACATGGAAATATACAAGCGTGTCCTTTTCTTTGGGGAGTCATTGAACAGTTCTTGCATTTTATGTGGTCTATCTTCAAATCCTCAAATAAGTTATATTTGAGAGCTGATGTTTTTATAGCTCAAAATCCTTTTTAATTTACACCCTTAATTAGGTCACATTAAGGAAAGTGCTTTAAAAAAAAATCTAATGTAGCCATTCATCTGTGAAAGTGGACATTTATATTATTACTTCAAATAAGATTGTTGTCTGTGGTTCAGAGACTCGGATGCATTTAACAAGTGCAATTTCATAACATACATACATAGACAACATTATAAATAGCATTCAGTGTAACTTTTTTTCAGGCTATAAATTTGTACTTTATTTTTTTTCCTTTCTTACTCTTACTTCTCTGTTTCTTATTTTTCTTAAAGCTACTTTCAAAGTAAACTGAAAATGTGATGCTCTGAGATGCTTGTGTTTAGTACCCATCAAACTCCCCTCCCCCAAGAACAAAGCTGGATGTGAACCCCTCACTTCCACTTGGATATGCGGTTTGACTTTCTCAGTGAAGTTGGCAGTGATCCTTAAAGCTGAAAGGGAATCCTTCAAGGAGAACAATAGGGCTTTTCTTTGGCAATAGGAAAAGATGCAAGAGAACACAATTAATTCCCTACTCTCGCCTTCAATGGCTCAATTCAGCTGGGCCCGTTAACGGGCATTTTCAGTGATTGGCATGGAAAGGAATACAGAAAAACGGATCTACAAAATTGCTCCTCAAGAGAGACAGCTTACTTATCTCTAACCTGTCAAATTTACCGTCAATTAGTGTCAGTATCATGAATTCTTTACAAATTTGGCGAGACACTTTTTTCTTTTTTTTTTTTTTTCCTTTTAAGTTTGGCTCTGTTTTCAGAGTGTATCCTCAAAGTTCACCCTTCTCTGTTACATAAATTTCTTTCTTTTTTGAAATAGAAATTGTAAAATATGATAATATACATTTGTGAATAATATTTGGCCCAGCTCTTGTGGAAATATGAACGACCTGAGAGGTAACATTAATAATGGGCTGGCACAGTAAGTTTAATACAATAGGTTTGATGCCTTAATTGCATTTCTGAGGTGCATTTGTTGTTGCTTTGGGGAAAGTATATATACTGGATTCAATAGAGCACAGA
Organism: Bison bison bison; assembly: GCF_000754665.1. Classification (NCBI taxonomy): domain Eukaryota; kingdom Metazoa; phylum Chordata; class Mammalia; order Artiodactyla; family Bovidae; genus Bison; species Bison bison. Next base: position 2,179,193 of record NW_011494930.1, read on the forward strand.
ACGTTAAATTAACCTCTTATTTTCCACACCTTGAACATAATGGTTTTAAGTGTCTCCTTGACTATTTAAGGGGAGTAGAGCAAAGAATGTTTTCTTTTATCCATATCATTAGCCTTATTTCAGTCACTTCAGCTTAGAGTGAGAAAACAGCAATGACTACTCATGCATCTGTTTTTAAGTTGCTTGACTAAGCCTCATTCCCAAGAGGATTTTTTTTTTTTTGTCAAGTTTAATTCAACAATAATTTAACCTATTCACATCTAAGAGTGGGAATGCTTAGCACCATTTTTCCTCTGATTTTGTTAATCTTTTCTCCTCCTCCCCCTCCTCTTCCATCAGATAAACTTTTGAAGAAGCTGAGAAACTCATGAGTTGATTTTTGGAAATTGTAGCAAACTTATCAGAATCTCCTTTTGAACAAGAGATATACTTTTTAAAATAAGAGATATAATTAAAAGAAATTTATATGAGTAAATGCAATTGAACTATTTCACCCAACTTCCTCTGATGTGAGTCTATGTTTCTAGCAATCTCTGATTGATATTGTTAGCTGTATTAAGATATCTTGGTTTGGGAGTTTCCAATTAGGTTTGGGGAGTTTTTCACACTCCAAAAGAAATAAGACAGTCTTTGAATATCAGGATTTAAGAGAAAGAAGGTGGACAAAAGAAGTTATATGATTTGACAGATTGTATCATTCCTCAAAGGAGGTGAGCAACTTAAAGCATGTTGGAATAAGGCAAGAGAAAACAAAACCAAAATTGCGTTAGTCAAAAAATAAAGGGGGAAAAAACAAGATGATAGCAAATCAAATACTATTATTCTCTTTACTACTCTGAGTTGTTCCTAATATTCAGCTCCAACCATTTGCCAATTTAAGTCTGTTGCATCGATTTATCATTTACTCATCTTGAGATTCTGTGAGCTGGGAACAGTCTTTCCATTTTGTTGATAGTAAAAAAAGGCATATTGATTTTAAAAATGATAAGGAAGTTATATTATGTACCCCTTTTCTCTGTTACTGAAATGTATACTTGAAGGATATAAATAACTTGGCTAAAATCACATAGTTGGCACCATTCTGGATTCTAATCCATATGATCTCACTAGTGCCTTTGATTCTGATGACTATGCCATGTTACTATACCACATTTAAGTTCATAAAGAATGAGATTTAAATTAGGATATAATTATTACTCTCATCCAGGTATAAAATTAAAACATGCCTAAGATTTTATTTAATGCATTCCTTAAAGAAGGAATCGAAAACTTATTACATTTGGTCTAAAGGAGAACCCCAAATTTCACACATTAAAGTAAGATAAGGAATGCTGAAGTAAATTTATAAATGAATGAAAACCTGCCAAACAGGTCAATATCCTAAGGGCAGAATCAACTGTATTCTAGTGAACACAATCTGCATTTTTATGGACTGGAATTATATTTTACTATCTGTACTAATTACACATTAATCTCCTTTTAAGTGGCCCATTGCCTAAAGGACTTGCACGAACATCTTCCCTACAGACAGAAGACACAGAACAGCATCAGCAGAAGGATTTGCATTGAAAAGAGATTAGGCATTTTTCCTCCTATTCCTGGGCAGTTTGCACAAAACACACATGGTCTCCAGGACCACCACAGGGATATATGCAAAGTACCTCTATGCCAATAAGCCCACAGTCCATTCATAATGAGAGGCTTGTAGTTCACAAAGGCACATCCTTGCTGTATGACCAGCATTAACCTTTGAAGCCTCACCACAGCTTCATCAAAACTAGATGCAAAGCATAAATCCAATTTTATTTCTTAACAATGATAACAGCTTGATATAGCTGACTCCAAAACTCATATAGACTCATGATTATAGGATTTAGTTAAGATTTCTATTTAGTTAATAAATTCTGTTGCATTTGATCAGTAGCCATGGGAATCTGTGCATGGTCAAGCCAAAACATCTGAAATTAACCCATGCTATGCGTAATCATTTTTCTGCAGTTTAAATTCTGTTTGTACAAAACCGTTAAAAAAACAAAACAAAACATAGACAATGAGATAACAGTGAAATGGAAGTAATGCAGATGGATGAGAGTTAGGACACTAAGCAAATTTCAAAGTCTTTCACAATTTTTTCATAGAAATTATAATAAAAATTAGACAATTTCTAACAGTATTGTAACTAAAGTAAAAATTCCAGTTAATCTTTGTGTTTCTACTGATAAAGTTTCTGATACATAGATATATTCATAATTAACTTTCTCTCTCTTTTTTTTTTCTTTTCTTCCTCCACCTCTCCTATAGTTTGCAAAATTGGAATGTGCAGGAAGAGACCTTTTTTTGAATAGTTCTAATTTAAAACTCTTTATTTTTAAATATAGCTGAAATCTTACATTCAGAAATATCTTGGTTTCCTGGAATATTGCTTTAAAGTTGGTTTAAATAACTGATTCTCTGCTTTTCTTCATTTCTCTTATTCTTTCAGTTAAAAAAAAAAAAACTGTTGAGAACAGTTTAAACTATATAAACTGGCAAATACCTCACCAAAATTAAATTAAAATGTATTTTCTACAATTTGAAACTTTGAGTTTTGTCTACAGCATCCATTTTCAATAGGAGATATAGCCCTCATGGGACTAAAACTGGTTCCAGGAATAGAAGGGTGAAAATTTTTTACTCTTTGCATGTACAAAGTGTTACCAAGTTCACACTCATACTGCTCCCCATAGGACAGGCCAATCAATTAATTGAGAGATGAGATGTTGGGGCAAGGACTAGTAACTTTATTCAGAAAGCCAGCAGACTTAGAGCATGGTGGACTAGTGTCCCAAATAACCATCTTTTCTGGGTTTGGATGGTGGTTTCTTTTATAGAACAAAGACAGGAAGCTGAGGAGGTAAAGTAAAAAGGATAAGTTATTGCAAATATTTCCAGACTCTAGAGAGGATCTGTTAATTTCTTATTTTCCTACAGATGGGTCTGACCAGGATGTCTCCTGTGAGTTAAAAAAAATGTGCTGTGCTTAATCACTCAGTCATGTCCGACTCTGCGACACCGTGGACCATAGCCTGCCAGACATCTCTGTCCATGGGGATACTCCAGGCAAGAGTATTGAAGTGGATTGCCATGCCTTCTTCCAGGGGATCTTCCTAACCCAGGGATAGAACCCAGATCTCCTGCATTGCAGGCTGATTCTTTACCATCTGAGCCAAGCCCAAGAATAATGGAGTGGGTAGCCTATTCCTTCTCTAGGGAATTTTCCTGACCAAGGAAATGAACTTGGGTCTCCTGCAGATTGCAGGCAGATTCTTTACCAGCTGAACTACCAGGGAAGACCCCCCCAAAAAAGGTATTTTAGCTTAATGCTTAGGCATGGAGGCAATGTTCCCAGAGATGGACCATGGTGTATACTTTAAGCTATTGAAAATATCCTTTTAGTGAATAACACGTCACAAAAGCAATAGAATGTGAAATTTAAAGTAAAGAGAACATATCCATTATGGAGTCAGGTTTATTCTTCCCTATTATAAAAGCACAGATCTATACACTTTACAGAAACATACATACTTTATAGTATTAAAAGTCATGGAGCTGAAAATTAGGAAAAAAATGTCTTAAAAGGCTACTTAAGGAATAAATGAATTGAAAAGATTGACAATCAGAACGCTCTTGTAATTCACAGAATAGTAAACTATAATATAGTCAATAAATAAGTTTGTCCACTTTTTTTTACATTGAATTAATCAATTGTTTTAATTTTAAGAAGAATGAACTCAGACTTTTCTGATAAATTATAATTATGCTATGTTATATTCTCTAATTTGATTCATAAAAGTAAATAAGTAAAGCTTGGATTACAGGGTATAAAGCATTTCTCTCTGTGATATTCCATATTGAACACCTTGACTTTTAATTAGCTCTATCCAGCAAAACAAGTACATTCTATTGCCTCCCTCAGTGACTGCATTTTTCAGTATGATCCAGGTGTTTGATGGGTGACGTTCTGGCAGTTACTCTATCAGAAGGAAACATCACCTGGCAATGCATAAACTCATGTAAAGTGTTCTTCCTGTTACCATATGGAACAAAAGTAATTATTAATGATGGAAGGGAGAGCAATTTTATCATTTGCAGTTTGTTGAGGAATATTCCCCAAACCTGACTGTGTTTTGAAGTTTTAAGACATAGGAAACCTGCATTACGAATGTAAAAAATATTTTGCTTTGCCATTTTCTATGGATAATGGCAGAAGAAAAATCATCACAGTTATTTTGTGTGGTTTTTGCTTGGATAAAGTCGTATCTATCTAATTAAGATACAGGCTGATTTGATCTACCTTACTACATCTGGGTACTATACTTTTACTCAGTATTATATTGTAGATGCAAAATTCTAATAAAGTTTCAGCCCAAAGGCAAAATATTACTAGAGAACTAGAGTCTTTGAGTAGGGAAAAAGATCACACAAAGATCAGTAATATGATTTTAACTGGAAAATTAAATATTCTAGAGATTGGGCTGAAGTCACAATTCAAAGGAGACCCAAATGGAAGCAAGATATTATCTTGCATACGCCTTACACATTTTTGCATTTTAGTCATACAACAGGAACTCTTATTCATTATTGTAAAGAGCTTTTGGAGAATTTGTAGCTTCACTTATATTCTTTGATAGATACTTAATTAGTTAACATGTCTTATTAGGCACAGGAGATCAAGACACATGAAAATTCTTTCCCTGGAAGAATTCTAATGCTGAGAGTGAAAGAGCAGTGCTCATAGAGAGTTAAAATAGGATGGACCTGCTGTGGATAAGGGATTCCCAGGTGGTGCTAGTGGTAAAGAACTAGCAAAAAGTTGGACACAACTGAAGCAACTTAACCTGCACATATATCATGGACAAGGATTCTGCTCCTGAATGCAGCAACACATGATTCAAATATGGATCTTCCATACATTATCTGCAGCATGCCAGTCCATGTGTTACTAGACTCATTTTTTCCCTTATTTTCCATCTGAGGTGTATGTAATTTACTTGTTATGCCTGCTTTACAAAAAAGTACTCAAAAATATGATATATTTATATGGAGACTCAGAATTTTAACTCACCTTAGTTAAAGAAGTAAGTAAATGCTATTTCAAGAAGCCATCTGAAAGAACTGAAAGGGGCATGAGATTCAGTTAGTTCAAATTGTTTATTTAGACACTCAGCTAACCAATATGCACTGAGTAATCTCTGTGTTCTAAATTTTAGTTATACAGAAGGTATTGACCTCAAGGAATTTGCATTCCAGTGGAATGCTGTGAATGAATACATTGTATAATTTCAGACTGTAGTCACTATAAAGAAAATGAAGCAAGATCACAGGATAAGAATGAACTGGGTGAAGTGCTTTACTGAGGGAAGTAGTATAAAAACAAGCATAGCTCTAGAGTCAGAGGAGGTCAACAGACATACATATGTATCTATCAAGGCTCAGCCATTTCCTGAATGTGTATGTTACTTAGGCTCAGTGAACCACTGCTTTGTGATCTGTAAATGAAGGATCAGACCAACCTTGGGGAATTGTCCTGAGATTACAGATTTTATGTGTATACATACACATATGTATGTATACATTTTGGAGAAGGAAATGGCAACTCACTCCAGTATTCTTGCCTGGAAAATCCCATGGACGGAGGAGCCTGATGGCTATATACAGTCGATAGGATCACAAAGAGTCAGACACAATTGAGTGACTACACTTAACAGATTTTATGCCTGTAGTATCTATTGCATAGGAGGCCTTCAATAACTGTCAATTAAGAACCATTCCTCATGTGGCTGTGTCTTTATAATGTCTCTTTCTCTTAGAATTGCTTTTTCAAAGGCCTCACAAGCTGAACATACAGTCAGGTGTTTGTACTTAACTTTTAATTCTCATTGTAAATAAAGCAATTGTTCCTTGGTCAAGAGTGTTTATTCCTCTAACACGGAGAAGGGAAGGTGGGCACATGGCCACTGTGGTATTTTGAGAAATTATCTCAGTGAACCTGGTTCAAATACATTACTGCTGCTGCTGCTAAGTCGCTTCAGTCGTGTCCGACTCTGTGCAACCCCATAGAAGGCAGCCCACCAGGCTCCCCCGACCATGGGATTCTCCAGGAAAGAACACTGGATTGGGTTGCCATTTCCTTCTCCAATGCATGAAAGTGAAAAGTAAAAGTGAAGTCCCTCAGTTGTGTCCGACTCTTAGCGACCCCATGGACTGCAGCCCGCCAGGCTACTCCATCCATGGGATTTTCCAGGCAAGAGTGCTGGAGTGGAGTGCCATTGCCTTCTCCAAAATACATCACTACCAGCTTACATTTCAGGGCCACTTACTCATCATCTGACAACAACATGCTATATAACTTGAAAAGAATCATTCCTATACTTTAATTTTCTGTAAATTAACATATTTGCATTGTAGTTTTCCATCTGAGTAGCTAACACCTAGATTACAAGGGCTCTTATAATGCGCATTTGCTTAGATGTTGCTTTGTCAGTCCATGTATTATTAAATTCTTTTGTGTGTGTGTGAAGCCTCCTCAACTAAATTGTCAAGTCCTTGAGATCAAGGACTCTTCTACTTCTTTATGCTGTTACGGGAATGTGGTACACAAAATAAGAGTTGTGTACATAGTGAGGGTTATTTGTTATGTTTAAATATAATTATGTTATACAATCCACTTCAAGAGGTGTACTGTCATTTCACTAGTGATTCATCACAAAAGCTTTGACTTTTCATCTTATAAATGTGAAATCAAAGTTTCAAGATGCAAAATAGCCTTTCCAAACTTAAAGAAATGTAACAAATATTGAACCAGGTTTTAAAATTAGTTCTAAAATTATTTTGATAAAAAATGATTTCACTATTTCTTGAATAGCATGAAAATCAGTTTTGCCTTGCTGGAAATGAGTTTTGAAACAATTCTCATGTCATTATGATACTAAATACTAGGATTTTATAGGACTTTTATTCAAATGTATAATATAAATATTGTTTAAGGGTTAGAAAGTATTGGATTCAAATTTTGGCAAAACTTTTATTTATTTTTTTTTGATTAATTGACATGTGCTCATAAATAGGGAAGGTGTCCAGACTTGGGCTGATTGTGTAAGCATAGCAATTGAAGACAGATGCATTTTAAAAATGAAATATGCCAAACTACATGATTAGGCTACATTATTGGCTTACTTAGGAAAATTAATTTGATCATTCTCATAACACATCATTACCTAAATTCCACTGCCAAGATAGAACTTCAAAATAAATCAAGATCATAACTGGTAAAATATTGTTAGGTTATGGACATGAAATAGGAAGAGGATGGGAAAGTATAGAGGAAGGAGAAACAAGGGAAAATCAGAGAACTCTCTTTCAATTAGTCAAAAAAAATCATTTTTTGCTTTTCTTTTGTGAGACCATGATTAATCATTACCTCTTTAAAATTACAGATGTGTGAGAGTTTGCAGTGGATTAGTTATTATTGAAAAAAACTATACAATGTATGCTAAGTCACTTCAGTCGTGTCCGACTCTGTGCGACCCCATATACGGCAGCCCACCAGGCTCCCCTGTCCCTGGGATTCTCCAGGCAAGAACACTGGAATGGGTTACTATTTCCTTCCCTAATGCATGAAAGTGAAAAGTAAAAGTGAAGTCGCTCAGTCGTGTCCGACCCTCAGCGATCCCATGGACTGCAGCCTTCCAGGCTCCTCCATCCATGGGATTTTCCAGGCAAGAGTACTGGAGTGGGGTGCCATTGCCTTCTTCTAAAATGTATATATGTTTTTAATTTGTTTTTCAGACATAGGACTGAGTACACTTATTTCAAATAAACCACTTGATTTTGACTAAAATTGACTGAATTTGACATGGCAGTGGGATAAAATTATGCTAAAATATTTCAGTGTCCAACTAATAGTTCATACTGCAGTATTATTCTTTATAACATTATTAAAATGGAAAGTAGTGCATATTTTCTCAAACATGCATTCACTGGAGCAAAATTGATATATATTTATTCAAATTTATTAAAATATTCACATTGTCCCTACCCATTTATTTAATATAATATCCAGTATAATTAATATTATAGATTTGTTTGATGAAGAAATGGTGATTTTCATATTTATATGTGTGAATTTAATTAGTCTCACTCTATCCTTGTGGATTATTCTTTATTCTTGTAATAAATGTTGTATCGGGCTATATACTATATAATAGAAATGGTACAAATGGAGATTAGCTTTTCCTCTAAAAAGGGACTTTATTATTGCCCTTAACTGGATTTGTCCCATCACTTCATGGGAAATAGATGGGGAAACAGTGGAAACAGTGTCAGACTTTATTTTTCTGGGCTCACTACAGATAGTGACTGCAGCCATGAAATTAAAAGATGCTTACTCCTTGGAAGGAAAGTTATGACCAACCTACATAGCATATTGAAAAGCAGAGATATTACTTTGCCAACAAAGGTTCGTCTAGTCAAGGCTATGGTTTTTCCTGTGGTCATGTATGGATGTGAGAGTTGGACTGTGAAGAAGGCTGAGCGCCGAAGAATTGATGCTTTTGAACTGTGGTGTTGGAGAAGACTCTTGAGAGTCCCTTGGACTGCAAGGAGATCCAACCAGTCCATTCTGAAGGAGATCAGCCCTGGGATGTCTTTGGAAGGAATGATGCTAATGCTGAAACTCCAGTACTTTGGCCACCTCATGTCATTGGAAAAGACTCTGATGCTGGGAGAGATTGGGGGCAAGAGGAGAAGGGGACGACAGAGAATGAGATGGCTGGCTGGCATCACTGACTCAATGGACGTGAGTCTGAGTGAACTCCGGGAGTTGGTGATGGACAGGGAGGCCTGGCGTGCTGTGATTCATGGGGTCACAAAGAGTCGGACATGACTGAGCGACTGATCTGATCTGATCTGATCTGGATTTGTCTTTCTTGAAATTGGCAAAACAAACTGTTTTTATCTTTGGCGTGAGTGCCTTTTGAGTGCATTGGCTTAAATTACCATTAATTGTCTTAATTTAAAACATTATATATTGATTATTATGAAAAATCTTCAGGCCAAATAATTATGCTATCATATTGCTAGTAAATGATTTCTCCGTATCATTTAATAACTTTAAAAGATAATATCCCGAAATGAAAAATCACTTGTTCTTTTTTTTTTTTTTTTCCTGGAGATCACATGTACAGAGGAACTTTGCATGTTTCAGTCCA
>NW_011494930.1:2188540-2193663 GCF_000754665.1 Bison bison bison
TACTTTTTTTTTTTTTTTTGCCTGGAGATCACATGTACAGAGGAACTTTGCATGTTTCAGTCCATACAGTTTCTCAATGTATGACACGACTGAAGCAACATAGCATGTACATCCTGAATCAGAACAATATTATCCTTTATATACACTATTAAGATTAGAAGGCAGAGGAACCAGAGGTCAAATTGCCAACGTCCTCTGGATCATTGAAAAAGCATGAGAGTTTCATAAAAAACATCTCAGTTTAGTTCAGTCGCTCAGTCATGTCCTACTCTTTGAGACCCCAGGGACTGCAGCACGCCAGGCCTCCCTGTCCATCACCAACTCCCGGGCCCTACTCAAACTCTTATCCATCACGGTGGTGATGCCATCCAACCATTTCATCCTCTGTCATCCCCTTTTCCTCCTGCCTTCAATCTTTCCCAGCATCAGGGTCTTTTCCAATGAGATGGTTCTTAAAATCAGGTGGCCAAAGTACTGGAGTTTCAGCTTCAGCATCTGTCCTTCCAATGAATATTCAGGACTGATTTCCTTTAGGACTGACAGGTTGGATCTCCTTGCAGTCCAAGGGACTCTCAAGAGTCTTCCCCAACACCACAGTTTAAAAGCATCAATTTGTCAGTGCTCAGCTTTCTTTATGGTCCAACTCTCACGTCCATACTTGACTATTGGAAAAACCATAGTTTTGACTAGATGGACCTTTGTTGGTAAAGTAATGTCTCTGCTTTTTAATATGCTGTCTAGGTTGGTCATAGCTTTTCTTCCAAGGAGCAAACATCTTTTAATTTCATGGCTGCTGTCACCATCTGCAGTGATTTTGGAGCAACCCCCCCCCTAAAAATTCTCTTACTGTTTCTATTGTTTTCCCAAGTATTTGTCATCAAGTGATGGGACCAGATGCCATGATCTTAGTTTCCTCAATGTTTAATTTTAAGCCAACATTTTCACTTTCCTTTTTCACTTTCACCAAGAGGTTCATTAGTTTTTCTTTGCTTTCTGCCATAAGGGTGGTGTCATCTGCATATCTGAGGTTATTGATATCTCTAACGGCAATCTTGATTCCAGCTTGTGCTTCATCCAGCCCAGCACTTCACATGATGTACTCTGCATATAAGTCAAATAAGCAGGGTGACAATATACAGCCTTGACATACTCCTTTCCTGATTTGGAATCAGTCTGTTGTTCCATATCCAGTTCTAACTGTTGATTTCTGATCTGCATACAGATTTCTCAGGAGGCTGGCCAGGTGGTCTGGTATTTCCATCTCTAATAATTTTCCACAGTTTGTTGTGATCCACACAGTCAAAGGCTTTCACAGAGTCAATAAAGCAGAATAAGATGTTTTTCTGGAACTCTCTTGCTTTTTTGATAATCCAGTGGATGTTGGCCATTTGATCTCTGGTTCCTCTGCCTTTCCTAAATCCAGCTTGAACTTCTGGAAGTTCACGGTATATTACTATTGAAGCCTGGGTGGAGAATTTTAAGCATTATTTTACTAGTGTGTGAAATGAGTGCAATTGTGCGGTAGTTTGAGCATTCTTTGGCATGGCCTTTTTTTGGGATTGGAATGAAAACTGACATTTTCTAGTCTTGTGGCCACTGCTGAGTTTTCCAAATTTGCTAGCATACTGAGTGCAGCACTTTCACAGCATCATCTTTTAGGATTTGAAGTAGCTCTACTGGAATCCCATCACCTCCACTAGCTTTGTTCGTAGTGATGCTTCCTAAGGTCCACTTGACTTCCCATTCCAGGATGTCTGGCTCTAGGTGTGTGATCACACCATCATGGTTATCTGGGTTGTGAAGATCTTTTGTGTACAGTTCTTCTGTGTATTCTTGCCACCTCTTCTTAATATCTTCTGCTTCTGTTAGGTCCACACCATTTCTGTCCTTTATTGAGCCCATCTTTGCATGAAATGTTCCCTTGGTATCTCTAATTTTCTTGAAGAGATCTCTAGTCTTTCCTATTCTAATGTTTTCCTCTATTTCTTTGCATTGATCACTGAGGAAGGCTGTCTTATCTCTCTTTGCTATTCTTTGGAACTCTGCATTCAGGTGGGTACATCTTTCCTTTTTTCCTTTGCCTTTTGCTTCTCTTCTTTTCTTAGCTATTAATAAGGCCTCATCAGACAACTATTTTGCCTTTTTACATTTATTTTTCTTGGGGATGGTCTTGATCTCTGCCTCCTGTATAATGACACAAACCTCTATCCATAGTTCTTCAGTACTCTCTCTCCCAGCTCTAATCACTTGAATCTGTTTGTCACTTCCACTGTATAATCATAAGGGATTTGATTTAGGTCATATGTGAATGGTCTAGTGATTTTTCCCTGCTTTCTTCAATTGAGTCTGAATTTGGCAATAAGGAGTTCATGATCTGAGCCATAGTCAGCTCCCGGTCTTGTTTTTACTGACTGTACAGAACTTTTCCATCTTCGGCTGCAAAAAATATAATCAGTCTGATTTTGGTATTGACCATCTGGTGATGTCCATGTATAGAGTCTTCTCTTGTGTTGTTGGAAGACAGTGTTTGCTTTGACTGGTGTGTCCTCTTGGCAAAACTCTGTTAGCTTTTGACCTGCTTTATTCTGTACTCCAAAGCGAAATTTGCCTGTTACTCCAGATTTCTCCTAACTTCCCACTTTTTTTCCAGTCCCCTGTAATGAAAAGGACATCTTTTTTGGGTGTTAGTTCTAGAATGTCTTGTAGGTCTTCATAGAACCCTTCAACTTCAGCTTCTTCAGCATTACTGGTGGGGGCATCAACATGGATTACTGTGATACTGAATGGTTTTCCTGGAAACAAACAGAGATCATTCTGTCATTTTTGAGATTGCATCCATATACTGCATTTCAGACTCTTTTGTTGACTGTAATGTCTACTCCGTTTCTTCTAAGGGATTCTTGCCCACAGTTCAATTTCAGTTCAGTTCAGTCGCTCAGTCGTGTCTGACTCTTTGCGAGCACACCAGGCTTCCCTTGCCCACAGTAGTAGATATAATGGTCATCTGAGTTAAATTCACCCATTCCACTCCATTTTAGTTCACTCATTCCTAAAATATCAATGTTCACTCTTGCCATCTCCTGTTTGACCACTTCCAATTTGCCTTGATTCATGGACCTAACATTCCAGGTTCCTATGCAATATTGCTGTTTCTAGCATCGGATTTTCCTTCCATCACCAGTCACATCCACAACTGGGTGTTGTTTTTGCTTTGGCTCAATCTTTTCATTCTTTCTGTAGTTTTTTCTCCACTGATCTCCAGTAGCATATTGGACATCTACTGATCTGGGAGTTTGTCTTTGAAGTGTCATACCTTTTTGCCTTTTCATACTGTTCACGGGGTTCTCAAGGCAAGAATACTGAAGTGGTTTGCTATTCCCTTCTCCAGTGACCTTGTTTTGTCAGAACTCTTCACTGTGACCCGTTCGTCTACGGTGTCGCTACATGACAAAGCTTGTAGTTTCATTGAGATAGACAAGCCTGTGGCTTTTGTGCTCAGTTTGGTTAGTGTTCTGTGATTGTGGTTTTCCTTCTGTCTGCCCTTTGTTAGATAAGAATAAGAGGCTTATGGAAGCTTCCTGATGGGAGAGACTGAATGAGGGGGAAACTGGGTCTTGTTCTGATGGGTGGAGTCATGCTCAGTAAATCTTTAATCCATTTTTCTGTTGATTGGGCTGTGTTCTCTCCCTGTTGTTTGACCTGAGGCCAAACTATGGTGGAGGTAATGAAAATTATGGCAACCTCCTTCAAAATGTCTCACGTATGCACTACTGCACGCAGTGCCTTCGATCCTGCAGCAAGCCACTGCCAATCCACGCCTCCGTCAGAAACTTCTAGACACCCTTAGGCATGTCTGGGTCAGTTTCTTGTGGGGTCAACTCCTCCTTTCCCTAGGGTCTGTCTAGGGCAGAAGGTTTTCTTATGCCCTCCAAGAGTCTGTTTCCTCAATCCTGTGTAAGTTCTGGTGGTTCTATGGTGGGATTATTGGAGAAGGAAATGGCAACCCACTCCAGTATTCTTGCCTGGAGAATCCCACGGATGGGAGAGCCTGATGGGCTGTGTCTATGGGGTTGCACAGAGTCGGACATGGCTGAAGCGACTTAGCAGCAGCAGCAGCATAGTGGGATTAATGGCGACCTCCTCCAAGAGGACTTATGCCATACCCAGGTCTGCTACAGAACAGAGCCCCTGCAGCAGGCCACTGCTGACCTATACCTCCATAGGAGACACTCAGACACAGTTCTGGCTCAGTCTCTGTGAGTTGGGTGTGCGTTTTGGGCTCTTCCCTGGTCTGAGCAACTCAGGTGACTAGGTGCTTGGCGAGGGCACTGTCCCAGGTGGACCATGCATCTTAATCACCTCCTGGGTCCCGGCCGCTCAGCTTCTCGGGTATGCCACGAGCGCACCATCTCAGATGTGCAGTATGTCTCCTCTCAGGGAGCTGATCTCAGGTTGCAACCCTCCTGGTGGATGTCAACCATCCAGGATCTCAAGAAGGTGTGGTTAGCAGCTGGGAGCCTGCTCACAGTTTGGTGGAAGATGCCATCTCTGGGGCTGAGATTGTAGCACCCTCTTGCCTTCCAGCTCTGGCTGTCCCAAGCTTACCTCTCTGACTCTGGGAGGGTAGGGGCTGGTATGCAGCCTCCTAGCTCTCCTTTGGTATTCACTCAATCTTTTGTTGTGTGAGCAGGTCAGGTTGCACATTACATAGTAAAAGAGCCTTTCACGGGAAAGTTCTCTTTTCCACAGTTGCGGTTAGGCTTGTATTCTGTAGTTTTTCTTTCTTTTTTTTTCTCTCCCAGTTATGTTATGTTGCCTTCGTAGATTCCAAAACTCCACACAGACCCGCCAGTGAGAGGGTTTCCTACTGTGTGGAAACTTCTCCTCCTTCAGGACTCCCTCTCCAGGATGGGTCTCCATCCCTAACTCTTTTGACTCTCTTTTTGTCTTTTATATTTTGTCCTACATCCTTTCAAAGAGAATGGGCTGCCTTTCTGGGTACCTGGAGTCCTCCACCAGTGTTCAGAAGTTGTTTTGTGGAAATTGCTCAGCATTCAAATGATCTTTTGATGAATTTGTGGAGGGAGAAAGTGGTCTCCCCATCCTATTCCTCTACCATCTTG
>NW_011494930.1:2193763-2194348 GCF_000754665.1 Bison bison bison
TCTTGAAGGAGAAAAACATCAGGCCTGGCATGCTGCAGTCCATAGGTTTGCAAAGAGTTGGACACCACTGAGCCACTGAACTGAACTGAACTGAACTTGCTTTATTGACTATGCTAAAGCCTTTGACTGTGTGGATCACAACAAACTATGGGAAATTCTTAGAGATGGAAATACCAGATCACCTGACCCACCTCTTGAGAAATCTGTTTGCAGATCAAGAAGCAACAGTTAGAATTGGATGTGGCACAGCAGACTGATTCCAAATTAGAAAAGGAGTACGTCGAGGCTGTATATTGTCACCCTGCTTACTTAACTTATATGCAGAGTGCAGCATGAGAAATGCTGGGCTGCATGAAGCACAAGCTGGAATCAAGATTGCTGGGGAAAATATCAATAACCTCATATACTCAGATGACATGGCCCTTATGGCAGAAAGCAAAGAAGAACTAAAGAGCCTCTTGATGGAAGTGAAAGAGGAGAGTGAATATATTGGCTTAAAACTCAAAAAACTAAGATCATGGCATCTGGTCCCATCACTTCATGGAAAATACATGGAGAAACAGTGAGAGACTATTTTTTTTTTGG
>NW_011494930.1:2194674-2199100 GCF_000754665.1 Bison bison bison
GTAAAGAAAGCTGAACACTGAAGAATTGATGCTTTTGAACTGTGGTGTTGGAGAAGACTCTTGAGAGTCCCTTGGACTGCAAGGAGATCCAATCTGTCAGTCCTAAAGGAAATCAGTCCTGAATATTCATTGGAAGGACAGATGTTGAAGCTGAAACTCCAATACTTTGGCCACCTAATGTGAAGAACCGTCTCACTGGAAAAGACCCTAATGCTTGGAAAGATTGAAGGCAGAAGGAGAAGAGGACAGCAGAGGATGAGATGGTTGGATGGCATCACTGATGCGATGGACATGAGTTTGAGTATGTTCTGGGAGTTGGTGATGAATAGGGAAGCCTGGCATGCTGCAGTCCATGGGGTCACAAAGAGTTGGACATGACTGAGTAACTGAACTGAACTGAACTGATGGCAAATTAAGTTTCACCATAAAATATGAAATAATCATAACTATGGTTAACCTGCTTCTTTTAGCTTAAAGATGTTATAATCCTGTTACATTAAATACAGAGCAAGTCCAAAACTGCAGTTAATGTTTGAGATAACCTTGGTGATCTTCCATTTATCTTGTATTTTATATAAAATACTCATTTTTTTTTAGAATAGAGCACTTAAAATGTCTAGCACAAAATAGGTATAATTGACCCTTGAACAACATGGGGTTAGGGCTGCCGACCCTCATGAAGTGGGTATCTGCAGACTTGCTAAATCAGCCTTTAATCCAAAGAATTGATCAATGACACACCCAAATACAGAAAGCTAAATTGTTTGAATAGAACAGGACTGAAACTCTAATTCTTTTAATTTCACATATTATAATCTCAAATCAAACACAAATTTTCCCCCATACCTAGCTAATTTAAAGGTCTGTAATATGATAATACGTGAACTATATTTATGAAAAAAATCCATGTACAGTGGCCCCATGCAGTTTCAACTGATATTGTTCATGGGTCAGCATGTACTTAGCATGTGTATGTTTCATGAATGAAGATATGTGTATACAGATACCACTTGTGAAGCAAGACCCCAGGAGTTTTCATAAATTATCCAGTTTAATCCTCACAATACCTCTGCAATAAGCAAGGTATTGTTATTGACTGGCTTCCATATATGAGGAACTTCATATACTTATTTTTCCTTAATTCTAATAGCAAATTCTTCATTTTACTAATGGAAGAACAGAGATTTAGAAAGTTGGGTGACTTAGTCAATGACATCATTATCTCAGTGGCCAAATGAGTATAGGTGAAAGTTCTGGCTGACTCAGAAGTCCATCATAATTTTTGCCCTATACTGCTATTTATATATGAGATTATTAACTTTAATGATGCATATAATTCAATATTATATATCTGATTGGGCTATTAATATATTGTACATTCAAGCAAATGTGAAGATATAAGCTTTAGAATTTAATAAATACTATTCTTCAGATATGTATAAATATAATGATGAGAAGAACATGAAAAGCTGCTTATTTAAATAAGAGAAAAATAAAACAAAGACAGAAAATGTATTTCATCCCTTAAAAGATGCTGCATCTTTTCTCTTCATACTCATCTTCTAAGGAGGCTACTTTTAATCTGGAAAATTTTCTGAATGATTATAGTGTATTCCTTCCAAATTTTAATAGAATTTTATTTTAAAAATAGGTAAGTTTTGTAATAGTTAATTCATGTGATCAGTTTATCTCTGAGTACACAGAAATATTGCAGTTAGAATTATTTATTCCAGGATTTTCCTGTCAGTGACTCATTCTTTTTATGGTAATCTAGAATGCAATTCTCAAAACCTGTAGTCCAAGAATATGGTCTTTTATGGTCTAAAATAAAGTGTTCTGCTTCTTATGTTATTATTTCTAAACTTTAGGGTTTCTTTGTCCAACTGCATTATTTTAATTTATTTGATTACTGACAGATGAAGAAAGACTTTCCATTTTACTTTTTTTTTCCTTACAACAAAAATAGTACAATGCTGTATATTTTTGTACTTTTACCAAAAACTGTAGGCAATTTCCCATGATCTTTCCACATCAGTTTGTGGAAACTATTAGAAAAAAGACAATCCCACTGCTGAGCATACACACTGAGGAAACCAGAATTGAAAGAGACATGTGTACCCCAATGTTCATGGCAGCACTGTTTACAATAGCTAGGACATGAAAGCAACCTATATGTCCACTGGCAGAGAAATGGATAAGAAAGCTATGGTACATATACAAAATGGAATACTACTCAGCTATTAAAAAGAACGTATTTGAATCAGTTCTAATGAGGTGGATGAAACTGAAGCCTATTATACAGAGTGAAATAAGTCAGAAAGAAAAACACCAATACAGTATATTAATGCATATATATGGAATTTAGAAAGATAGTAACAATGACCCTCTATATGAGACAACAAAAGAGACAGAGATATAAAGAACAGACTTTTGGACTCTGTGGGAAAAGGCAAGGGTGGGATGATTTGAGAGAATATCATTGAAACATGTATATTACCGTATCTGAAATAGATCACCAGTCCAAGTTCGATGCATGAAATAGGGCACTCAAAGATGGTTCACTGGGACAACGCTGAGGGATGGGATGAGGAGGAAGGTGGGAGGGGGTTCAGGATGAAGGACACATGTACACCCACAGCTGATTCATGTAAATGTATGGCAAAAACCACTACAATACTGTAAAGTAATTAGCCTCCAATTAAAATGAATTAATTAATTAAAAAAAAGAGAGACAGAAGATACTGAATGAATGAAAAGAGAACTCTAAGGCCAGGAGGTTTCAATTAAAACAGTGTTAGCAGCAAAACTGTGACTATAGACAAAACAGTGTGAGTGATGACAGAAGATTTGAGTTCAAAAATAAGATAATCTTGTGAAGGAAGTTTCAAAGAAACATTCTAGAGAAGAAGAGATTTTAGTTCAGTGAAGCTATTGATTGAAAAGGAGATTATGGATACTCTTTTAGAAAGATAGAGACCCCAAAATCTCAAACCATTACGTTGTATAACCTGATACAATTTGTATGTTTAGTAATCCAAAGGGATCATTTCTAATGCTAAGCATGCTAAACAAATTTGCAATCAGTTTAAATCCTATAGCATAATGGGGAAGAATGATAACTCCAAAGAAGTGGGCACAGGAGAAATGGCATAACAACACCTATCATTGAAATAGGTAGCCTGACAATGCTCTAAGTACCTAAGAGTCCTTTTAAGATGCCATGTGAAACTATTATTTTGCCATAGAACTCTGAAATATTTGCATTTCTAGCAGTTCAATCAACGGACAGCCTAGTTAGAAGTCAGATCAGTTCAGTTCAGTTCAGTCGCTCAGTCGTGTCCAACTCTTTGCGCCCACATGAATCACAGCACGCCATGCCTCCCTGTCCATCACCAACTTTCGGAGTTCACTCAAACTCACGTCCATCGAGTTGGTGATGCCATCCAGCCATCTCATCCTATCGTCCCCTTGTCCTCCTGCCCCCAATCCCTCCCAGCATCAGGGTCTTTTCCAATGAGTCAATTCTTTGCATGAGGAGGCCAAAGTGTCGGAGGTTCAGCTTTAGCATTAGTCCTTCCAATGAACACCCAGGACTGATCTCCTTTAGGATGGGCTGGTTGGATCTCCTTGCAGTCCAAGGGACTCTCAAGAATCTTCTCCAACACTATAGTTCAAAAGCATCAATTCTTCGGTGCTCAGCTTTCATCACAGTCCAACTCTCACATCCATACATGACCACTGGAAAAACCATAGCCTTGACTAGATGGACCTTTGTTGGCAAAGTAATATCTCTGCTTTTGAATATGCTGTCTAGGTTGGCCATAACTTTCCTTCCAAGGAATAAGCGTCTTTTAATTTCATGGCTACAGTCACCGTCTGCAGTGATTTTGGAGCCCAGAAAAATAAAGTCTGACACTGTTTACACTGTTTCCCCATCTACTTCCCATGAAGTGATGGGACCAGATGCCATGATCTTAGTTTTCTGAATGTTGAGCTTTAAGCCACCTTTTCACCCTCCTCTTTCACTTTCATCAAGAGGCTTTTTAGTTCCTCTTCACTTTCTGCCATAAGGGTGGTGTCATCTGCATATCTGAGGTTACTGATATTTCTCCTGGCAGTCTTGATTCCAGCTTGTGCTTCTTCCAGCCCAGCGTTTCTCATGATGTACTCTGCATATAAGTTAAATAAGCTGGGTGATAATAGCCTTGACGTACTCCTTTTCTTGTTTGAAACCAGTCTGTTGTTCCATGTCCAGTTCTAATTGTTACTTCCTGACCTGCATACAGGTTTCTCAAGGGGCAGGTCAGGTGGTCTGGTATTCCCATCACTTTCAGAATTTTCCACAGTTTATTGTGATCCACACAGTCAAAGGCTTTGGCATAGTCAACAAAGCAGAAATAGATGTTTTTCTGGAACTCTCTTGCTT
>NW_011494930.1:2199200-2213039 GCF_000754665.1 Bison bison bison
AGAATTTTCCACAGTTTATTGTGATCCACACAGTCAAAGGCTTTGGCATAGTCAACAAAGCAGAAATAGATGTTTTTCTGGAACTCTCTTGCTTTTTCGATGATCTAGCAGATGTTGGCAATTTGGTCTCTGGTTCCTCTGCCTTTTCTAAAGCCAGCTTGAACATCTAGAAGTTCACGGTTCACGTATTGCTGAAGCCTGACTTGGAGAATTTTGAGCATTACTTTACTAGCATGTGAGATGAGTGCAATTGTGTGGTAGTTGAGCATTCTTTGGCATTGCCTTTCTTTGGGATTGGAAAGAAAACTGACCTTTTTCAGTCCTGTGGCCACTGCTTTTTCCAAATTGCTGGCATATTGAGTGCAGCACTTTCACAGCATCATCTTCCAGGATTTGAAATAGCTCAACTGGAATTTCATCACCTCCACAAGCTTTGTTCGTAGTGATGCTTTCTAAGGCCCACTTGACTTCACATTCCAGGATGTCTGGCTCTGAGTGGTCACACCATCGTGATTATCTGGGTCATGAAGCTCTCTTTTGTACAGTTCTTCTGTGTATTCTTTACACCTCTTCTTAATATCTTCTGCTTCTGTTAGGTCCATACCATTTCTGTCCTTTATCAAGCCCATCTTTGCATGAAATGTTCCCTTGGTATCTCTAATTTTCTTGAAGAGATCTCTAGTCTTTCCCATTCTGTTGTTTTCCTCTATTTCTTTGCATTGATCGCTGAGGAAGGCTTTCTTCTCTCTCCTTGGTATTCTTTGGAACTGTGCGTTCAGATGCTTATATCTTTCCTTTTCTCCTTTGATTTTCACTTCTCTTCTTTTCTCAGCGGTTATAAGGCCTCCTCAGACAGTCATTTTGCTTTTTTGCATTTCTTTTCCATGGGGATGGTCTTGATCCCTGTCTCCTGTACAATATCATGAACCTCTGTCCATAGTTCATCAGGCACTCTGTCTATCAGATTAGTCCCTTAAATCTATTTCTCACTTCCACTGTATAATCATAACGGATTTGATTTATTTGGAAGTAACAGAGATAATAATTTATTTTATCCTGGCCTTGAAATCTAGCTTAAACTCAGTGCATGCCTGTGTGCTTGCTAAATTGCTTCAGTCATGTCTGACTGTTTGCGACCATACGGACTGTAGCCCACCAGGATCTTCTGTCCACGGGATTCTCCAGGGAAGAATACTGGAGTGGGTTGCCACACTCTCCTCCAGTGGATCTTTCTGACCCAGGGATTGAACCTGTGTCTCCTTCGACTCCTGCATTGCAGGTGGATTCTTTACAGCCGAGTCACTAGGGAAGACCTTAAACTCAATATGTTATGTTTAAAACTTCAGGACCTAAATTTCAGGCGAGGTCCTTATGACATCTTCTTCATAAGAATCACATGAACTTGATGCCAGTATTTTCAAGACATTATGTTGAAGGGAACACAAAGCTTAAAATGTTGCTGCATCTTATGGTGGTTGACAGTAAGGCCTTACTTTGAATATTTCACTTGAAAACTATGTATTAGTGAATTGTGTTTGATTTTCTTGAAATGTCTGGTGTTACATTAAGACCGCTAAACTCTAGCAACACTATAACTACTGTAATTTGATCTCAGTTGGCTTCTTTGCAACTAGATTCAAAGTAGTTCACTTAGCCCTGCACATAACCATTAAACTGACTGTGTGAATTCCCTACTCAAAGAACTTCACTGGCTCCCCACTGCCTATTCAATGACAGAAATTCCTTAGTCAGGCATTTAAATCCCTGTGCAATCCACAGCTCCCTTACATATTTCTTTGAGTGCAAACTAAATGATCTTGCTTCTTGTCTATCACCCGTCATTTCTGTTTCGTCATAATTTGCAATACTTTTCTTGACTGTATAACTTATAAAGTTTTATTGTATCAGATCAGATCAGTTGCTCAGTCATGTCCGACTCTTATATAGGATTAGGAAAATATAGAAAAGGGGAAAAAAAAAACCAACACTTGCTCTTCTGCCACTTGAAGATTACTTCAAGTAGCAGAGATACACTTGATTTAATTAGTCTTAAATCTTACATGTACAATTAATTAACATTAATTGCTGATATAGTAAGCACATTTGAAACTGTTGAATTAAGAGATTTAAAATCTGAATGCTGCATATTTGTCACTTGGTGATATTTGGGATGTTACACAATATTATTAATATATTACATAATATACACCTTTTGTGTGTATCTCTAATAGTAACTTGTAAATAAATTCTTGAAAATGGGATTACTGAATTACAAAATAAAAATGTTAAAACTTCAATTTTTTACCAACAACTTTGCCTGCAGAGAAGTCATACTGATTTAGCCTCTGAAAAGGCAAATGTGACATGCCCATTTCCCCAACCCTACTCATACATGTGGCGGCATCTGACATTTTAAATTCATGAGTATTTTATCATGGACTTTATTTTTATAGTACTATTAATGTATTTTTATTGATTTTAACAATCCCAACTTATATGTACAAATAACATTTTGTCATATATTGTGACATTACTCCCAATATTTTATTTAAATTTTGCTATATTTCATAAAAATTTAAAAACATTTATGTAGTGGAGCTATGTCTTTTTATTTTATAGATGTCTTCTTTATCATTATGCTTAGAAAATATTATAGGTAAATATTGACTTATACTTTTTCCTTTATATTTTAATAGCTATTAAAGTATTCTTGTCCTACTCTACAGACTAGGACACTGCTATTTCATATGATGAGAGAGAGAAATACAGCATTATTGTCTTTCAAGAAAATTTAACCATTGTCTAGGTACTATTTAATAAGCTAATGGTTTTATTATTAATTTAATTATAAAATAAGTTCATATATATACAAATCTCTGTTTTTATTATTTTTGCATTATTACTTTCACTCTATTAATTATTCTTTCAGTAGTTCAGTGAATTTATATTTTGTTTGTATCCAATAATTCAGATCTAATCACTATTTCTCTTTCCAGGAGTATCTATTATTCTTCACTGTTTAATGTTTTAGATTGAATTTAGAATCTTCACTCGCAGGGAGAAAACAATAAATAAATAAAAGTTTGACTGTTATTTTTTGTTTACTTTGAGAGATATAAAGGATAAATAAATGTGATAATTTGGGTGGTCAGAATAATTCTATTCTATTTGAAAGTGACTACTTTCATCTTTTAGAACTTTTAATTTTGTTATTTTATATGTAAAAACACAGATGTTAGAGCACATCTATTATCTGTGCTAGTTGTGTGTTAGTGTTGTTATTCAACAACAGTAATATTTCTGAAATTTAATGTTTTATATTTGCATATAATTCCATGTTCAGAATACGCTGAGTTATGGGTGTAGTTTGTCTACTTTATGTTTTTTTTTTTTTTGTCTACTTTAAAGATGAGAAAGCTGAGGCTCAGAAGACCCTAGGTTTACAAAATCCAAATAAAATAAGAAAGGATACATTGCCCACCTGTGTACAGAGTCTGTAACTACTTTGGTTTGCAGCTGCTAAAAATCAGAGGTCCTGAGGTGTAATCTAGCAGTTTCACTGCTGCACTGTTCAAAGCCCCTGACAGTCTTCCTATTTTATGCATTTTAGCTGAAGTTCTGGAACACTTGCAGTGTTTTGAGTTTTTAACGTAGGAGAACGACTTTTGAAAAAGGACCTATCTCTCTTTTTATAAAAGAGAAGGCTTATAGAAAGTGACATAAGTAATATGACTACAATAGAAAGAAACATTCTTATAAAGACTGAGTATTGGGATGGAGACATGGTGGAGACTTAGAAGTTTTCAACTATTTAACAGCATTGCTATTCCATAGCGGAGAAGGCAATGGCACCCCACTCCAGTACTCTTGCCTGGAAAATCCCATGGACGGAGGAGCCTGGTAGGCTGCAGTCCATGGGGTCGCTAAGAGTCGGACACGACTGAGCGACTTCACTTTCTCTTTTCACTTTCATGCATTGGAGAAGGAAATGGCAACCCACTCCTGTGTTCTTGCCTGGAGAATCCCAGGGACGGCGGAGCCTGGTGGGCTGCCGTCTATGGGGTCCAACAGAGTTGGACACGACTGAAGCGACTTAGCATAGCATAGCTCTTCCATTGAAGCGTTCCATTCTATTCTGTAACAGCACTGGTATTCTTTTTAACAGTTATGGTTATCCACTGTTTCTTTTTATTCTTTTTGCAACTCTTTTTTTCCCCTTCATTGATGTTTACCCTGAGACAAAACTTTGTCATAACTAAAGATATTGTAACATAAACCTAGAGTTAAAAATCAATAGATTATTCATTCTGGGCTGAAAATGCTCATTGAGTGATACACAAAAATATTAGCTAGGATTGCACAACAACAAATTCTTACCACATTTTAAAGTTATATTATTCTATACTGGCTTACATTTTCATTTCTATGGATACACTTAATGAAGATCATGGCATCTGGTCCCATCACTTCCTGCCAAATAAATACATGGGGAAACAATGGAAACAGTGAGATACTTCACTTCAATGGGCTCCGAAATCACTGCAGATGGTGACAGCAGCCATGAAATTAAAAGATGTTTGCTCCTTGGAAGGAAAGTTATGACCAACCTAGACAGCATACTAAAAAGCAGAGACATTGCTTTGGCAACAAAGGTCCATCTAGTCAAGGCTATGGTTTTTCCAGTGGTCATGTATGGATGTGAGAGTTGGACTCTAAAGAAAGCTGAGCACCAAAGAATTGATGCTTTTGAACTGTGGTGTTGGAGAAGACTCTTGAGAGTCCCTTGGACTGCAAGGAGATCCAACCAGTCCATCCTAAAGGAAATCAGTCCTGAATATTCATTGGAAGGACAGATGCTGAAGCTAAACTCCAATACTTTGGCCACCTGATGTGAAGAACTGACTCATTTGAAAGGACCCTGATGCTGGGAAAGATTGAAGGCAGGAGGAAAACGGCATGACAGAGGATGAGATTGTTGGATGGCATCACCAACTTGATGGACATGAGTTTGAGCAAGCTCTGAGAGTTAGTGATAGACAGGGAAGCCTGGCGTACTGCAGTCCATGGGGTCACAAGGAGTCGGACATGACTGAGCAACTGAACTAAACTGAACTGAGCAGATAGGTGTATATCTATGTAGATTATATAAAGTATATATTAGTAATATATAATATTAGTATATATAAATTATATACACATTTGTACATATATACTATATATAACATACATATATATATATGAGTGTATATATACATATATATATATATATATATATTTAGAGGATGCTGAGTGAGAAAAATTTCACAATTTCCTACTTCACAGGCAACGTGCTTTTCAAATTGTTTAAGAAATCCTATTTTTAAAAAGAAATTGCTATTACATTGTATTTCAGAAGGAAAGATGAAATATAGAATCCCAGATTATTTACTATTTTCACATAAAATATACTTGCTTAGAGCTTCTCAGGTGGCGCTAGTAGTAAAGAACCCGCCTGCCAATGCATGAGATGTAACAGACAGGAGTATGATCACTGGGTCACAGATGCCCTGTGAGAAGAGCATGGCAACCCACTCCAGTATTCTTGCCTGGAGAATCCTATGGACAGAGGAGCCTGGCAGGTTATAGTCCCTAAGGTCTCAAAGAGTCGGACAGGACTGAAGTGACTTAGCACGCACACATGCACATACTTCCTTCTTTTTTCCCATTGTACAGAAACTGATTCAGAGAATGATGATTGTGTGGCAGTACATGCTGCAATTACAGTTTTTGAATAACATGGTCCTGCTTGTAATCTTTTTGGAAAGTGAAAGTTGCTCAGTCATGTCCGACTCTTTGCGACCCCATAGACTATGCAGTCCATGGAATTCTCTAGGCCAGAATAATGGAGTGGGTAGCCTTTCCCTTCTCCAGGGCATCTTCCCAACCCAGAAATTGAACTGGGATCTCCTGCATTGCAGGTGGATTCTGTACCAACTGAACTATCAGGGAAGCCAATCTTTCTGGAATCATGGATGAAAAGTAGGATTTGGTGTTTGCTCTTTTGTTTACACAAGCAATCTCCAGGACTGGGTGACAGCAGTGGGGCTAAGAGTGAGGGAGAGCCTTGCTCTGGGGAGCTGAGAGGACAACACGCTGTCAGTGGTTCTTGGCTTCTGCTGGGAATGGTGCTTTTCCAGTGTGATGGACATGGTTAGGCCTCCACTGACTCTCTTCAGGAGTAAATCACAGATTCCATTCCTGAGGCACTTGGCACTCTAGAGAAATGCACCCATTTTTGTGTGATTACATTTCTTTCCCAGTGGTTTTTTCTCTTAGCTCTCTTTCTGTACTTCTCATTGTTCTACTTCTTTAGAGACCTTTTCCCATAGATATCCTGTGAGCAGACCAAAGTAACTAAAGAAGATGAGAAGGAATGAACAGTTTAGAGCAATTTTTAAGCCACCAAGGAAATATAATTCTCAAAGTATGTGCTGATATTAGAAGATGATAAGTGAGTGAGAGAAAAATCAGGCTGTGAAAAATCTCTGAGGTAGAATGGAACTGTTAAAAGAGCCTTTCTGAAAGAATTTTTGATAAAGCTGGGGTAACTTCAGTGATTACTTTTTGGCACTTATTTCTACAATTTTTCAGTTTCTTAGTACTAATTCTTATATTAAGAGTATCTCTTAATTACACACATGTAGTTCAAGATAGAAAAATTCCTTGCATTCCACTTTAATCAACTTTCTGTGATTCAAGATATAAACATTGCTAAGTGTCAGTTAGCTCTGCTTTATATATAGTGTGTGTGTCTGTGTTCATAAAATACTGCACTTCAAGTAAAATCTAAATAATCCCTGGTACATGATGAGCACTCAGTAAATTAGCTCATTATATTTTTACTAAAAGAATGTGTACCATTAGTTCCTAATCAATAGTATAATGAGGATTGAAAGAAGCCCATGGGTTATAATTTAATTAATTAATATGTCATGAGTTGTCTGACCCAAAATGCAGTCATGGCTGAAGCCCTGCCAGGTTCCATACGAACTGTGAGACAGGCACTAACGAAGATGTCAACTGCTTCAGAGGCAGGGGCAAAAGCCAGAGACTTAGTGACACATCTACTCTAATGTTTTCTTTTATTTTCTTTTAAATGTAGTTCAATGATTTAAAATCACTAGGGAGAGTATGTTTGAACTCCTAGGTATGTGGAATAGATGTTATACAGTGCCATGGAGCACAGGGACCCATTATTATATTTCATTGTCTCTATTATTACCTGAGGGTAAGTGCAGGCAATAGAACAAGGTGTCAAGCTTACTTTTAACCTGTGCTAGAGGAAGGAGTTAGATGAAGGGTTGAAAGGTATTTCTAAGTTATTATCCTTAGAGACACCTCACTCACTGTCCCTTTGCAGCTATAAGCGTGAATGTTATCTAGCCTGTAGTGTCAACCCCTCATATCAAATTCTACTTAGTCCTGTTGTGTTCTCCATGGGGCCTTTCACCTGAAAGCCTCTGTTTTATCTAATGCATTGTAAATGAGGGCACTCTTCCCACAGTGCAGTCTAGTCAGATGAATTGTGTTTGAAAACATAAACTCATTTCTGAATATTTAGAAAAAGTTATTTCTTTACATTATTTCAGTTAGAATATTCTGGATCAAATGTCAAATTTACTGACTACAGTATACTCCCTTAAAGTAAATATTTATGATTAAATGAATAAATGAATATTGGAATTCATTGATATTTACCTCATTTATTTGAAGTTTTTCAAATTTAATGACAGATTTTCAAAACCTCACTGACTTTTGACTTCAATTGATGGTTCCATGTGGGCCGCTTTAGTTACTAGACTTGTAGTATTTATAAAAGGGTGTAGAAAATATGGCCATTTAGATCTGTCAAGCCAAACATATTGGGTGAGTTCTCCATTAATCTTTCTTGTGACCCCAAAACAGGAAAGCTGAGGCAGGAAGCCAATGCTCTCAAAAGTCTAACTAATGGCCACCACAGTATTGACAGCACTCTCTGGTTTACATAAATTGATTCTATCCCATGGTGACTTTGTTGTTGCCTCTCTCTCTCTCCCTTTAGTCTCTAAGTTGTGTTGGACTCTTGCGACCCTATGGATGGCTCTTCAGTCTGTGGGATTCTCCAGGAAAGAATACTGGAGTGGGTTGCCATTTCCTTCCGCAGGGGATCTTCTTGACCCAGGAATTGAACCGGGGTGTCTTGCACTGCAGGCAGATTCTTTACCAACTGAGCTTTGAGGGAAGTTCTGTTGTTGCCTAGCTGACTAGAATGATTCGAGCAAGAGAAATGACAATTGAATCCACAGGTTTGGGTGTAAAATTTTAAGTTCAGAGGGTACAACTTGTGATCAGTCTTAATGATGAATTGCCTAACATTTATTTAGGGCAAATGCTTTGGGATCTCTTAAATACCTATTTTCCTTCTAGAAACAACTGGAACAACTAGTCAACTCATACAATTCACTTCTAGTCAGGAATAAGTTATCTTGTTTATATTTATTTGTCTTTTTCACTTTCTTACTTATACTGGTTTATTTGCTTTTAATGCAATATGTAGGCCTCTTTATTCTCATTTCCTAACAAAGATATTTTAACCATCATTCCCATCACCTAACGATAACAAATCTACTTCAAGTAAGAGCAGGTTGTGGAAATACAATATTTTTTTCCTATCTCAAACTCTTTCTTTGTATTATTCTAATTAATTATTATTATTATTATTATTTTGCTAGAATTTTGGCATGAGGTAGCCACACAAACTATAAAGCCTAAAGAAAATTTTGGTTAAATAACCTTAACTGGAAACAGAATTTTGATAAATGATTTAAAAGTAATTTTGGACAATAAAATACACTATTTATAATAAGAAGAAGTAAAAAAAATGATACTTTATTTAGGAGACTTAGAAAAAGACCATCTTTAGTGCAGTAAAATTCTGATTTTTAAAAATTTTACTTAATTTTAGGAGGCATTTTCTCTAAGCATTTAAACATTTTTTAACGTTGTATTATTTAATCCTAGATGCATAGAATTACAGAATTGGGCAATGCTTCAAAGTAAGCCCCATTACTTAATAGATGTGAATGCTCACAGATTATCATGATTCTGAGATAAGTATTCTGATATTCTCAAGTTAATATTTGTGCATTGCATACTATTTTCTAGCTTATTTAATTTGGTTTTTTAGAGTCATCTGTTCCTCCTGTATCTTTTGTTTTTGTTGTTTCTGCTACTTGTATTTGTTTTAAATCTTGGTGATGTTACTATTTATGGTATTTCACTGATATGCTTAAGGATGAGAAATTATGTGATTGGTGTGTGTGTGTGTGTGTGTGTGTGTGTGTGTTACCAAATCTTCAAGACTGGCTTCTGAAGGAAGAGATACTTTACCTTCTGCAAATATTTTTAAAATATATTTATTCATAAATATGGAAAACACTTATCAACTTCACAAGGACGTTTTTGGGGTTATTGAATTAAAAAGCACTTTCACATTTATATAGTACTCTGAGGCCCTTATCTGATAATATCTCCCTGCAACAGTAAACTGCTTAGGTCCTTATTGGTTGTGCTCGTTGTTTCTATCAGTTCCAGGTGTATAGTTTTTCTTTATATCAAGAATTTATAGGTGCTTTTTACCTTAAAAATTTGCTTTGTAGGGGTTCCAGGATGTTAAAATTAAATTACTTTTTTATTTTACTGAAAAGAAAAACTATATAACAAATGGTCATGAGAGTAGAAAGTTCACTTAATGGTAGATTATAGAAACTTTTTGCATTACCCTTGTCCTAGAGGCTCAATTCGGAGAAGGTAATGGCGCCCCACTCCAGTATTTTTGCCTGGAAAATCCCATGGACGGAGAAGCCTGGTAGGCCACAGTCCATGGGGTCGCTAGATTCGGACATGACTGAGCGACTTCACTTTCACTTTTCACTTTCATGCATTGGAGAAGGAAATGGCAACCCACTCCAGTGTTCTTGCCTGGAGAATCCCAGGGATGGGGAAGCCTGGTGGGCTGCCGCCTATGGGGTCGCACAGAGTCGGACACGACTCAAGCGACTTAGCAGCAGCAGAGGCTCAATTACTATCTTAACCATAACGAATCTCTTTTTTCTAAAAGTAAATGGCTTAAAAAAAAAAAAAAAGTATATTTTCATTTAAAAATATTCTTGTGCCTTGCATTTGGTAGTTTATTTTCCAATTGGTCCCTAAGGTAACTATTTATAATAATAGAGGTAAAATTCTTAAAACTAAATAAAATGAACTAAAAAGAGAAATTAGTAGGATAATATTTTATTAAACCTACATTTATATATTGAAAATATTCCAATTCTAAAATTCTTAGAAATTTTAACAATGATCCCAGTCATACATTTGATAATGAAAGTACTGAAAAATTATCTTCTCATCTTAAGTTTGCATAGTTTTAAAAAATAGACTTTATTTTTAGAACAGTTTTAGGTTCACAGCGAAACTGCACAGAAAGTACCGAGAGTTCTAATATCACATTGGTCTCATAAGCACAGTCTCCCTCACTACTACCATCCCACACGAGAGCTTTACAGATTTTTTACATTTACTATTAAAACAGAAGGAAAGACAGAGATGGATAAGTAACGCAGTAACTCAAAATCTATACCACTACGATCTCAAATATGTTTGCTCTATTACATACTATTGTGATCTTTAGCCAGTAATATAAAAAAGAACTTCTGGTAAGAGAGATTAAAAACATCTAAAAGTTGCCTTTTAGCCAACCTATTGTAATTAATGAGGATCCTGTCCCTTGAGGTGCTGAAGATTCGTGTGGTATTGCTGAGAACTAGATCCATCTAGGGGGAAATTATCTACAGAAAAGTAAATTCAGTTTTTCCATCTCTTAATTGGAGCAATGAGAATATATCCTAAGGAGATAGAATTTAAATAAAATGAATATTTTAAAATAAATTCTGAAATTCTTCTGAGTCTAAGAAATGGGATGTTTTTCAAATGATTTGGTAGAATTTTATCAGACACAACTAAAGTGACTTAGCGTAGCGTAATGTGTACATATATTATTTTTTCCCCCAAGACAGATTAAAATCTGTTATAGTACTTATGACAGTTTCATTCTTTACAATATATTAACAATTTTTTGTAAAAAAAAAAAAAGGTTGACTATTATGTGTTTCTCTTTACCAACATAGTCCACAAAATTTAAAAGGTTAGCATTTTTATTCCTTACAGATCATGAATAACTACAGCTTGAGCTCTGGCTCAAGGAATGGTGGAATGGAGGAATCAGATTTGCCTTTTAGTCTTTGGCCACCTCATGCTAAGAGTTGACTCGTTGGAAAAGACTTTGATGCTGGGAGGGATTGGGGGCAAGAGAAGAAGGGGACGACAGAGGATGAGATGGCTGGATGGCATCACTGACTCGATGGACATGAGTCTGAGCGAACTCCAGGAGTTGGTGATGGACAGGGAGGCCTGGTGTGCTGCGATTCACGGGGTCGCAAAGAGTCGGACACGACTGAGCGACTGATCTGATCTGATCTGATCTGATTTACCTTCTATCTGATTGTGGCTTTTTTGTATAAAGATTCAAACTGCAGTTATTTGGACCAGGTTTTATATAACAAACCCAACAGTTCATGATAAATAAGATACTGTCTGAGACCTTATTTTAGATTCATTTAGCCTGGGAAAAGAACTAATCATTTATTTTTGACAAAGATTTAATAGGTGACAAGTACCATGATAGCTACTTTGTGTACATTATCTCATTTAATCTTCCCAACAAGGAGCCCCATTAAAGTGAACTGAAGAGCAGAAAGCTAATCACATCTCTGAAGTCACACAGCTATGCATGGCAGAGGCAGAATTCAGTAAAATATACTGCCCTGATGATTAATTTGGTAGTGTTTTATCCTGGGAAAATATGCATCCTCTCTTTTGCATTGAAAGAGGTTATGAACTGTGTGATCTGACATTGTTTTTCTACTGTATCACTTACCACACATGTACATATGAACTGATCCTGAGGATCTTAAATATATTGCCTTTTAAAAATATTACACTGAATATCTTCTCTGAATTTGGCAATGATTTTAAATAATCCATGACTTTGAAATAATAACCAAGAAATCCTTCAAGTCCAAATGCAAACTGGAATAGTTCATGTACATTGAAGTGAATTTTATATCACCATATATAGTTTTTTAGGAAACTTGGAAAAACTTTTTGCACACAGCTGTATTCCATGCTGTCTGAGTAATTGGAATGCAAGCAACACTTGATTGAATCACACACAAGCCAAAGACTAATGCCTACTTCTGTGCTATTCATGCTTCAGTGAAGGTGGTAAAAATGAACAAAACAATTTGAAAGAATATTTGTCTTTTGGGGAAAAAACCCTCAAGCCTTTAACTCAAAATATATATGTCATAAGGAGAGCCAAATTTTTCGGTTTTCCCATCAGCTGAGGGAGACAACTTGATTTTCAACTAAGGATTCCTTTTCAGTTCTTAAAATATTATTGTTTTCTGATTTTAGTTTTGTGATTTTGGCCATATTCCAGGATGGGTAGCAAAACTGATAAGGCACGCTGAGGGTTAGATATCCTCAAGAACTGAATTCAGAACATGTGTAAGATTTGGAAATTGGATAGAAAAGATGCATGGTGCAAAGAACTGGCTTGACATTATACATTAGAGAGGGAGAGGAAGAGATTCATTCCTCTTTTATTAAGTGTGTTTATGTGGGCAAAATGAAGAAACAACAACAAAAATCAAGGTAAGAGTGTCTGAGGTCTTTTTTGGTAGAGCAACACAACAACGCTGGATATGGGTTTGTATCTTAGAATTCTTATGTCACCTCTGTCACATTAGGAAAGTTACTTAATCTTGATTCCGTCATGTGTATAAAGAAATACAGGGTTTTTTAAGAATAGGAATCAGAGTTAAATACCACAAAATATCTCTAGCATAGAACAAACTGAATGCCTTCTGTAAATGTCTTCATTCTTTCCTTGTCTTATTAAACCATGGCTATAGCTTTGTTAATAAAACTACTTCGATTATATTAAGCTAATTCTAGCCTAGAGGTAGAAATGATAACATCAACAAGAAGGGTTTTGGGGTAAAAATTTTAGGTTACAGGAATGTGAAATTGAAATATGAGACATAAATAGGACAAACACTGAAATGCTTTTCACCAAGTGCTCTCACTAGTCCATCATTTGAATTCAAGTCCGTGATTCCTACAGTTATTACTGATGAATGTACTATTCTGCTCTTGAATACCTAGGAGCAGTTGAGTCCTTGCTTGGCAGTGGATTTCTTATGTTTAATATCACAGGTGTAGATTAGTGGTGTATAAATATTTTCAATTATATTAGCAAATTATTTTTATAGTCAATAGGAATCTATGGAATGGAAGTATTTAGGAAAATTCTTTTTCCACTTTCCGTTTCTCACTAAATACCCTTCCATATGTTGTGTATTTTCTCACACCTCATCTTCCAGTCTAAAGTCAGAAAATAAACTTACAAAGATAGGTTGAATAAATAATATTGGAACTAGATAGTAGATGGCAGCCCCATTTTATGGAACCCTTGTCTATAACTGTGGCCAGTCTACAGGCAGGTCTTGACTGCAGGGACTAGAATTTTTGAAAAATCTGCAGTACTTAAGTAAGTGCATTGGTCTAATGGAAGAAAGTGAAGAGGAACTAAAAGGCTTCTTGATTAAGCGCAAAGAGGAGAGTAAAAAACCTGGCTTAAAACTCAACATTAAAAAAAACTAAGACTGGTACATGATGAGCACTCAGTAAATTAGCTCA
>NW_011494930.1:2213139-2219119 GCF_000754665.1 Bison bison bison
AAAAAAAAAAAAAAAAACTAAGGTCATGGCACCTGGTCCCATCACTTGATAGCAAATAGATGGGGAAAAAGTAGAAACAGTGACAAATTATATTTTCTTTGGCTCCAAAATCACTATGGATGGTGACTGCAGCCATGAAATTAATTGCTCCTTGGAAGAAAAGCTATAACAAAATTAGACAGCATATTAAAAGCAGAGACATCACTTTACTGACAAAGGTCCATGTAGTCAAAGCTCTGATTTTTCCAGTAGTCATGTAAGGATGTGAGAGTTGGACCATAAAGAAGGCTGAGTGCTGAAGAATTGATGCTTTCAAATTGTGGTGCTGGAGAAGATTTTTGAGAGTCCCTTGGTTTAAGGAGATTAAATCAGTCAATCCTAAACGAAATCAACCCTGAATATTCATTGAAAGGACTGATACAGAGGCTGAAGCTCCAATACTTTGGCCACCTGATGTGAAAGTCAACTCACCAGAAAAGACTCTGACTCTGGGAAAGATTGAGACCAGGAGGAAAAGGGGGTGATACAGAATGAGATGGTTGGATGGCATCACTGACTCAGTGGACATGAGTCTGAGCGAATGCTGGGTGATACTGAAGGACTGAGAAACCTGGCAGGCTGCAGTTAATGGGATCCCAAAGAGTCAGAGACAACTTAGCAACTGAACAACACCAAATTGGTCTTCTAAAGAGAAAAAGAAGCAGGGTATGCTAATTATCAGTCAAATTATTAGCATATTTTTATTTGATATCCAATATTCCCATCCTGGAATGCAAAGTCAGGTGGGCCTTAGGAAGCATCACTACGAACAAAGCTAGTGGAGGTGATGGAATTCCAGCTGAGCTATTTCAAATCTTAAAAGATGATGCTGTGAAAGTGCTGCACTCAATATGCCAGCAAATCTGGAAAACTCAGCAAACACAGGAATGGAAAAGATTAGTTTCTATTCCAATCCCAAAGATAGGCAATGCCAAAGAATGCTCAACCTATTGTGCAATTGCACTCATCTCACACATTAGTAAAGTAATGCTCAAAATTCTCCAAGTCAGACTTCTACAATATGTTAACCATGAACTTCCAGAAGATCAAGCTGGATTTAGAAAAACAGAGGAACTAGAGATCAAATTGCCAACATCCATTGGATCACTGAAAAAGCAAGAGAGTTCCAGAAAAAAACATCTATTTCTTCTTTATTGACTACACCAAAGCCTCTGTGTGGATCACAAGAAACTGTGAAAAATTCTTAAAGAGATGGGAATACCAGACCACCTGACCTGCCTCCTGAGAAATCTGTATGCAGATTAAGAAGCAACAGTTAGAACTGGACATGGAATAACAGACTGGTTCCAAATCGGGAAAGGAGTACGTCAAGGCTGTATATTGTCACCCTCCTTATTTAACTTATATGCAGAGCACATCATGAGAAACGCTGGGCTGGAGGAAGCACAAGTTGGAATCAAGATTGCTGGGAGAAATATCAATGACCTCAGATATTCAGATGACACCACCCTTATGGCAGAAAGTGAAGAAGAACTAAAGAACCTTTTAAAGAAAGTGAAAGAAGAGAGAGAAAAAGCTGGCTTAAAACTCAACATTCAGAAAACTGAGATCATGGCATCCAGTCCCATCACTTCATGGCAAATACTTGGGGAAACATTGGAAAGAGTGAGAGACTTTATTTTAAATCACTGCAGATGGTGACTGCAGCCATGAAATTAAAAGACGCTTACTCCTTGGAAGAAAAGCTATGACCAACCTAGACAGCATACTAAAAAGTAGAGATGTTACTTTGCCAACAAAGGTTCATCTAGTCAAAGCTAAGATTTTTCCAGTATTCATGTATGAATGTGAGAGTCGGACTGTAAAGAAAGCTGAGCGCTGAAGAACTGATACTTTTGAACTGTGGTTTTGGAGAAGACTCTTGAGAGTCCCTTGGACTGCAAGAAGATCAAATCAGTCAATCCTAAAGGAAATCAGCCCTGAATATTCATTGGAAGGACAGATGCTGAAACTGAAACTCCAGTACTTTGGCCACCTGATGCGAAGAACTGACTCCTCGGAAAAGACCCTGATGCTGGGAGAGATTGAAAGCAGGAGGAGAAGGGGACGACAGAAGATTTGATGCTTGGACGGCATCACCGATTCAATGGACATAAGTTGTACCATCTCCAGCCATTGGTGATGGACAGGGAAGCCTAGTGTGCTGCAGTCCATGGGTTCGCAAAGAGTTGGACACGACTGAGTGACTGAACTAAACTGAATCCCAGGAGTTTTTGTTTCATTCAGAACCCTGAGATTATAGATGACACTTTTGCTTTTGTAAAGACAATTTAAGTGAATCAACTTTTATTTTTAATCAGGCAGTGAAATTAAACTTCCCTTATAGCTAATTCCTTGGGGTTTCAAATGGTAATGCTTCTCTTTTGGGGATCAGATCATTCTTAGCTCAGATCTGACTAACGTAATACCGATACTGTGTAATTACTTAGTTTTGAAGTTACTATAGACTTTTTTTCTTTACCTCGTGCCGTAGTAGTCAGCATCACTTAATAGCTTAAATTCCAGTGAGTAAGTGAATCTGATGGCTGGTTGGGCCACAGAAATTTTGAAGCCAGCATGAGAAATAGATTCACATTGCCCACATGATTATTTTTCTGTAAGAAGCCTAACGATGTTATAAAACTGAACATTACAGTTAAGAGTAAAGGCTCTGGCTCCTTGGATATTTCTCATTGTGCCTTTTATGGAAAATAAAATGAAATAACATAGGGGAGAAATCATGTGGTTTAGGGCTGTTGAGATGACAACTTTAGCAAACAAGATATGTTCCCATCAAGAAAGGCTGAATGGCATTACGCATTGAAACTGTCTCCTCAGTCAAGGGCATAAACCATGGTGAAAGAGTTATGACCACTGAAGTAGTTTGAATCTCTATGGGCCCTTAAAAATCTCATTTTTGCCTTTTCTCTTATGTCTTTGTCTGGATTCTAATAGCTCTACATACATCTAGGTACATTGTTATTGAGTCATTTTCTTTACAATTTGGTACAGGTTTAAACAGGGAATTAGTAACAAATCATGATGTTGAATTTGACTTTGCTACAAATTGAATACTATTAATTTGTAGTATTAAAAGCAAAATATTGAAAGTAAAAGTCTGCTGATGGTGAAAGACTGGGATCACTTTCCATGCATATTTCATAAGATATATATATATATAATTGATTTTTAATATAGATATTAAGTTATTTTAAATCCATAAAATAAGAGCAACCCAACTAAGGGACAAATGTCTTTGTTACATTAAAGGTAAGAGCACAGTGAAAATAAGCTTATTTAAAACTGACAAATCAATATAGAACAGCAAGTGAAAGCAATGTAGAAACTATATAACTGTTTTTAACATATGTCTAAAATCTTCAGTGTTATTTTTGTATTTTAAATATAAGTGAAACATATTCCCTTTAAAAGATTATTTAAATAAAATATTATAAAATAACATATTTTGTAATATTATAAAATATTGTAAATAAAATAGCATAAACATCAGAAAATAATAAATATATTTAAATATCAGCCATTTTATTGGGAATGAAATCACATTAATTAAATGTATTTCTCATGAATTACTTGTGAATTGACACTGTAAGTGTTATCAGGAAACAATGATAAATTATCTAAGATACACCTGAGGCAATATTAACAGTAAATTCTTACCACAGCTTGAATCATGCTATAGTGTTACATAATTTATTGACTTTTATATACACCTTGTAAAACTTGCTATGAGTATAAATATCTTCATTATGCAAATGAGGGAAGTTATTAAGGGTATAACAGGACTGGTTGTGTGATATTTCAATGGCAAGGATCTCACAGCATCAGTATAGTGTGTATTTGCAGGGATTCTGAAGTCACAATCATATTGGTTATAAGTAGAAAAATCATGTTTAAGTAACTTTGTATCTAATCTAAGTAGGATTTCAAATAAGCAGAAAAGATAACGATGGTGTAATAAAAAGAGTGCGATATTGATTCACAACCCTTGAGTTCATTGTATTTCCCTCTGGACTAGTAAGCCACAGTTTTCAAAACCTTTAAAGACAATAAATATTAATATCATCTTCCCATTGATATATGATAGTCATATAAGTTGATGTGTATGTTTTGTAAACTACACAGCAGATACAGATATTGATTTTTGATTCTTTCTGTATCTATTAATTATCCTGGAGAAGCAGAAGTTAATAAGAAGTATTAAAAATCATTGAAATCCTGCTGCCTAAAATTGAGCCTGTAGTCATTCTATTTCTCAAATTACTTTTTAAGATGATTGAAATGTAGGGCATTTGTTCCTGAAATCTGATTATGTTCAGTTCAGTTCAGTCGCTCAATCATGTCCAACTCTTTGTGACCCTATGGACTGCAGCATGCCAGGTGTCCCTGTCCATCACCAACTCCTGGAGTTAACTCAAACTCATGTCCCTTGAGTCAGTGCCATCCAACCATCTCATCCTCTGTCGTCCCCTTCTCCTCACACCTTCAATCTTCTCCAGCATCAGGGTCTTTTCCAATGAGTCAGTTCTTCACATCAGGTGGAAAAAATATTGGTTTCAGCTTTGGCATCAGTCCTTTAGGAAGGACTGGCTGGGTCTCCTTGCAGTCCAAGGGATTCTCAAGAGTCTTCTCCAACACCACAGTTCAAAAGCATCAATTCTTTGGTGCTCAGCTTTATTTAGAGTCCAGCTCTCACATCCATACATGACCACTGGAAAAACCATAGCTTTGACTAGATAGAACTTTGTCGGCAAAGCAATGTCTCTGCTTTTTAATAAGCTGCTTAGGTTGGTCATAACTTTACTTCCAAGGAGCAAGTGTCTTTTAATTTCATGGCTGCAGTCACCTTCTGCAGTGATTTTGGAGCCCCCCAAAATAAAGTCTCTTACACTTTCCATTGTTTCCCCAAGTATTTGCCATGAAGTGATGGGACCAGGCACCATGATCTTAGGTTTCTGAATGTTGAGTTTTTTTTTTTTTTTTCTGGAAAATGAATTATTTTTATTTTTATTATTTTTTTTTAAATTTTATTTTATTTTTAAACTTTACATAATTGTGTTGAGTTTTAAGCCAACTTTTTCACTCCCCTCTTTCACTTTTATCAAGAGGCTCTTTAGTTCATCTTCACTTTCTGTCATAGGGTGGTGTCTTCTGCATATCTGGTTATTGCTATTACTCCTTGCAGTCTTGACTTCAACTTGTGTTTCATCCAGCCCAGGGTTTTGCATGATGTACTCTGCGTATAAGCTAAATAAGCAGGGTGACAATATACAGTCTTGATGTAGTCTTTCCCTATTTGCAACCAGCCTGTTGTTCCATGTCCAGTTCTAACTGTTGCTTCCTGACCTGCATACAGATTTCTCAGGAGGCAGGTCAGGTGGTCTGGTATTCCCATCTCTTTAGGAATTTTCCAGTTTGTTGTGATCCACACAGTCAAAGGCTTTGATGTAGTCAATAAAGCAGAAGTATATGTTTTTCTGGAACTCTCTTGCTGTTTCAGTGATCCAGCTGAAGTTGGCAATTTGATCTCTGGTTCCTCTGCCTTTTCTGGAACGCGGGTATACCTGTGGCAGATTCATTTCGATATTTGGCAAAACTAATACAATATTGTAAAGTTTAAAAATAAAATAAAATTTAAAAAAAATAAATTCAGGTTGAACATCTGTAAATTCAGGGTTCACGTACTGTTGAAAAAGTTGGCTTGGGGAATTTTGAGCGTTACTTTACTAGTGTGTAAGATGAGTGCAACTGTGCAGTAGTTTAAGCATTCTTTGGCATTGCCTTTATTTGGGATTGGAATGAAAACTGACCTCTTTCAGTCCTGTGGCCACTGCTGAGTTTTCCAAATTTGCTGGCATATTGAGTGCAGCATTTTCACAGCATCATCTTTTAGGATTTGAAATAGCTCAGCTGGAATTCCATC
>NW_011494930.1:2219219-2226422 GCF_000754665.1 Bison bison bison
AATTCCATCACCACCACTAGCTTTGTTCATAGTGACTGTTCCTAAGGCCCACTTGACTTCGCTTTCCAGGATGTCTGGCTCTAGGTGAGTGGTCATACCATCGTGATTATCTGGGTTGTGAAGATCTTTTTTGTATAGTTCTTCTGTATATTTTTGCCACCTCTTCTTAATATCTTCTGCTTCTGTTAGGTCTATACAATTTCTGTCCTTTATTGTGCCCATCTTTGCATGAAGTGTTTCCTTGCTACTGCTGCTAAGTCACTTCAGTCGTGTCCGACTCTATGCGACCCCATAGACAGCAGCCCACTAGGCGCCCCCCCGTCCCTGGGATTCTCCAGGCAAGAACACTGGAGTGGCTTGCCATTTCCTTCTCCAGAAGTGTTCCCTTGGTATCTCTAATTTTCTTGAAGAGACTTATAGTCTTTCCCATTCTATTGTGTTCCTCTATTTCTTTGCATTGATCACTGAGGAAGGCTTTCTTATCTCTCCTTGCTATTCTTTGAAAGTCTGCATTCAAATGGGTATATTTTTCCTTTTCTCCCTTGCTGTTTGCTTCTCTATTTTCTCAGCTGTTTGTAAGGCCTCCTCAGATAACCATTTTGCCTTTTTGCAGTTTTTTCCCCCTTGGTGATGGTCTTGATCCCTGCCTCCCGTGAAATGTAATGAACCTCTGTCCATAGTTCTTCAGGCACTCTATCAGATCTAATCCCTTGAATCTATTTGTCGCTTCCAGTGTATAATCATAAAGGGTTTGATTTAGGTCATACTTGAATGGTCTAGTGGTTTTCCCTACTTTCTTCAATTTAAGTCTGAATTTGGCAATAAGGAGTTCTTAATCTGAACAACAGTCAACTCCCTGTCTTATTTTTGCTGACTTTATAGAGCTTCTCCATCTTTGGCTGCAAAGAATATAATCAATATAATTTCGGTATTGACCATCTGGTGATGTCCATGTGTAGAGTCTTCTCTTGTGTTGTTGGAACAGTGTGTTTGCTATGACCAGTGTGTTCTCTTGGCAAAACTCTACTAGCCTTTGTCCTGCTTCATTCTGTACTGCAAAGCCTAATTTGTCTGTTATTCCAGGTATTTCTTGACTTCCTACTTTTGCATTACACTCCTGTATAATGAAAAGGACATCCTTTTTGGGTGTTAGTTCTAGAAGGTCTTGTAAGTCTTCATAGAACCCTTCAACTTCATCTTCTTCAGCATTACTGTTCAGGCGTAGACTTGGGTTACTGTGATATTGAATGGTTTGCCTTGGAAACGAACAGAGATCTTTCTGTTGTTTTTGAGATTGCATCCAAGTACTGTATTTGGACTCTTCTGTTTATTATGTTAGAATGTTAAAAATATGAAAATTAAAGTAAAAATAAAGAAAAAACTGTCACATTCTTTAGCATGTAAGCTAAAATCTGTAGATAATAGGAATAGAATAACATTGCCAGCAAGTCCTACAAGTCTTGGCAATCCACATAGTCAACAAAACGTGACAATATTTGTAGTCAGAGTTTCATAAAGTTTAGCTTTTTAAATTTCTGACAGTATAGATTTCAGTTTGAAAAATCTACACTGTATTAGCTTCCTCTGTTGCATTTTTCATGAAGATTTTCATGTAGATAAAACATAGACTATATTTTGAAATTCAATTTTATGTACATCATAATATTTAAGTCATTTAAATAAAGAACATATGGGATTTTAAATTCCACTGCACCAAAGGGATATAGAATTTATTTAAATTAATATTTGACTTCAACCATGTTATGAATTAACAAATTTATTGGGGGAGGAATAAGTGAAACATTTTAGGAAGCATTCAAATGAGAAAGACAAAAGATTTGATTTTTCCAGTAGTTATGTAAGGATGTGAGAGTTGGACCATAAAGAAGGCTGACTGCCGAATAATTGATGCTTTCAAACTGTGGTGCTGGAGAAGACTCTGGAGAGTCCCGTGGACTGCAAGGAGATCCAACCAGTCAATCCTAAAGGAAATCAGCCCTGAATTATTCATTGGAAGGACTGATGCTGAAGCTGAAGCGCCAATACCTTGGCCACCTGATGTGAAGAGCTGACTCACTGGAAAAAAACCTGATGCTGGGAAAGATTGAATGCAAAAGGAAAAGAAGGCAGCAGACGATTAGATGGTTAGCTTCACCAATTCAGTGGACATGAATTTAAGCATACTCTGGGAGAAAGTGAAAGACAGGGAAGCCTGGCATCCCGCAGTCCATGGGGTCGCAAAGAGTTGGACACGACTAAGGGACTGAACAACAACGATCATATATAAGATCAAGATTCAGGAAAATACAATGAAATTCTCAAAATAACGGGACATTTTTAGTTCTGCACTGTCTCTAATGTTAAATAATTTCAGTGACGGTTCTTGAATTAGGCTCTATACGTTCCTAGCCACATGACATAGGTTAAGTGACCTAACCTGCCTGAGAGTCTGTTTCTTCATCTATGAAACTGTACCCATCTCAAATTATTCATAAGAGATAATGAGCATCTAAAATGTGATTGATTCAAGCTGTTTGAAATATATTCTCAATAAAATTCTTCTGCATTCCAGACCTTCATTGTGATTTTACACAACCTGTGCTTTTATAGCTGTTATTGGTTAATTCCATTACTGCTATATTTTCCTCTTCATTTTGTACAACATTCTTCATTCACCCTCCAGTGAACTTATAAATTCCTAACTTATAAAAGTACCTGCCCTGTGGTAATCACATAGTAATCATTAAAGAAACAAATATTGTCATTATTTTTCACTTCAATGCAGTAGTATGCCTTATAATAGCCTTTGAATCTAAATCTTTATAGTCAAAAAAACGTACTCATGAGTGAAATTTTACACGATATCCTAAATTTTTCCTAGTAAAAGTGTTGTCTGGGGACCAGAAGTATTAGAATCACCTGGAAACTTGTTAGAAATGCAGGCAATTGGGTCCCACCCCAGAAGTAATGAATCAGAATCTGTATT
The DNA here is from genome assembly GCF_000754665.1 of Bison bison bison. Lineage (NCBI taxonomy): Eukaryota > Metazoa > Chordata > Mammalia > Artiodactyla > Bovidae > Bison > Bison bison. The sequence goes on from NW_011494930.1 coordinate 2,222,206, forward strand.
TTCATGTTGCCATAGATGATTCATGTAACGGCCCTTGAACAATATGGGTTTGAATTGCAAGTATATAGTACGTATTAAAATTTGAGGACTGCTTTAAAACATTTTCTTCTAATTGTAGCCTTCAATAGTAATCATTTAATCCATTAATTCAGCAGATATTTAGCAAGTGCATTTTTTTTTAATTCTTCTATTCTAATGGTTTGAGGTTATGGTCAATTGCAAAGAGGTAAAGTCAGTTTGGAATGACTATACTAAGATCTTGGCAGACAAGTTAGTATCTTAACTCTGTCTAGGGGAGTGGTCACAAAAGAATTAAGAAATATAAGGAATGACAATTCAATGTATTTGGTTTATGGAAACTGTGCCCATTATACTTATGGGTACACTAAAAACTTTAAGAACAAGTCGGGTAAAGAAAATGACACTCAAAATGAACTCTTTACTTATTGCCCAGGAATAGCTCAGAATATTTTAAAAAAGATATATAAAAAGAAGTTGTAATATAGGTAAATGTAAGGGAAAATATTCTTGTTCTAGAGGATCCACTATTTGATCAAAGAGATCCTTTCTTTGTATATTTAGAATAATTTTATTTATAACTGTGACTAGGTAATTATATTTCAGAAGCTGGTTATTTGTCATAGTATAACATTTTATAAAAAGAAATGACAAAATTTTCACAAAACTCTGTGTTTCTTTAAGGCAGAATACAATGTGTTTATCCTTATATCTTCATGTCCTTATATTATACATGTATAAGATATATGTCAGAGAAGGCAATGGCACCCCACTCCAGTACTCTTGCCTGGAAAATCCCATGGACAGAACAGCCTGGTAGGCTGCAGTCCATGGAGTCGCTAGGAGTCGGACACGACTGAGCGACTTCACTTTCACGCATTGGAGAAGGAAATGGCAACCCACTCCAGTGTTCTTGCCTGGAGAATCCCAGGGATGGGGGAGCCTGGTGGGCTGCTATCTATGGGGTCGCACAGAGTCGGACACGACTAAAGCAAGCGACTTAGCAGCAGTAGCAGCAGTAAGATATATGTTCAAAAACAATTGTTAGATAAAAATGTATTGGATAGAACTTGACTGAGGCCTTTGAATTCATTCAGGAAACACATAAACTTCTTCAGATGAATCACTGCTGTCTCGTCACTGAGGGAAGTACAGTTGAGGTAACATATCTTGGGCTTGTAAAATAAATAGCAAACTCAGAAAAAGCCAAATAAAAATACAATCTTACATAAACAGGCAATTATATTTCTGTACTTGTATATAATTAAAGTGGGGAAAAAAAGAAAAATGATGTTTGAATCTCTAATTATATATCCTTCACACATACTATTTTTTTTGTTATAGTATTCTGTCTCTGAGTGTGGAATTGGATATTAGAAAATTATGCATACATTATTAATAATCTTTACTCTTTCTCTTTTTAGCATATGTAGTCTGAAACTGTCTTAAAATTTCATTAGTGAAAAACTTTTGGATAAAGTCAGTGAATACACAAGAAAAATAGAAAAGAAAATAGAATGTTTACTTATAAACTTTTACATGAAGTAAATTTTGTCATCTCTTTTAGTTACATTTTTTTAATCTTAAGAGTTATTATTCTAAGCCTTCTCCATGCCACAAATTAAATATGACTCTATTAATAATATTAGAAATACTAGAAATATTAATTCAAGTGTCAGAGACTTGAGTGACAATCATTGATTTCCTTACAATGCTCTTTTGGTTAAAATAAAGATAGAATTGTATTTTTGAAGTGCTCAATAATATTGTAAACATATATGTGATAAAGCAAAAGATTTCACAGTGTTTAAAACTCCAGTTTTCAACTCATGCACTTTAACCCTGATGTTGTTTATTCTTCAAATTATTAAACATTTTCTTTTCTGTTAGATGAAGTGACAATTATATTATTTGTCTTTTATTAGCTCTTCTTAAGACCTCCTAAGAAAAAGTGAAAACTCTCCCTCTGCAGCAGAGAACAAGTTGGCCAGTTTGTCAAAATTTTAAACATCACTAGTTGAAATATTCTACTTATCAGAGTTTTCTTATGACATCTGCCAAAAATTTAAGTTATTTTACATCTATATTACAAGGAAAAAATCTAGAAGGAATCAGAGGGAAAAAATTGTCACTGTTGAATTATCCATGCATATATTGTTGGCACATAGTAGATGCTTGATAAAATTTGTTGAATGAATAGATGGCCTATGGACTAATCTCAATTTAGGATTATCTAAACTTGTTTGCATACTGACTCTAGAAGCTGGGTAAAACTTAACTTCAGTCTAAAATGATTTGAGAGCCAAGACACATGTGTTAATGTAGTGTATTAAACACTGTGACCTCATCCATGAACTAGAGATAAATGTCACATCAAGCCATTCAAGCAGAAATTCTTGTTCTTTAGGCAGTAACTCTGGGAGGGGAAGAAATGATGAAATAGATCAAATCCCCTATCTTTCACATTGCAGAGTAGCTGCAATTCCTAATAGTGAGGCTCAGCAGCTTTTGGGCTGATCAGGCTATTTTGGTGCTTTATCAAGAGAAAATTTTGACAGTCTTGGCTTGCAATTTAACCTCCTTCAGAACTGTTACAATCTGGTGGGGGAATATCCACAGAATACTAAACATCTATCTTATTTTACAACCAGCCATTCTCTCATAAATAATAGCTGTATTTCATGCATGATCCTTTTTGTTGTGTTGCTGCAGAAGCAGCCAAGTAGGCAACAGAGGAAGCAAAAGTAAACTAACATATTCCCAGTTCTCTTGCCATCACTGATGAAAATGTCTGTTATGCTTATGATGATCCAAAAGACATCACAAGAAAAACCGTGCTGGTTCATGTTTTGTAAGGAAAGTGTGTGTAACAGGAGGATGGGACATGGATGTTCAATGTTTGCCTATTGGAAAGAACAAAGCTTGTATGGGAAATGTGTCATAGCTCCCAGGCACAATGCAGTTCATGGACACTAAAAGATGAGCATTTAAAATATTTTAACACCCAGAAGTTGCATTCACCATTTATGTTCTAGTAATAGTTGAATTACTTAGTATATTAAAATCTATTTCTTAAGGAAGATTAGAAAGTATAAACCTTTCTCTCTGTAGATTAGAATGAAATTGGGTTTCAACATATTTGTAAAATTGGTACTAAGAAGATTTATGCTTGTATCCTTTAATCTTTGCTCCCATAAAGCATAGCAAATTCTTTTTCAGGCCTAAAACTTGAAAGCCTAGTGGAAGGTTTTAGCACAGGCACCAGTAAAGCCTCTTCCTTGAGATACGGGCTGTCCTGGTGTTGGATACTAGAATCTTAAAAATGGTTGTGCTGGCTGAAACCATGCAGGGAGATCTTAAAAACTGTTGGGGGAAATTACAGTTATTCTGTCACCTTTAAATTTTTTTAAAAAAACATTGAAAATCCTCTTCCTGATAATTACATATATATGGAAAAGAGCAAATAGTAAAACTAATATTTATTTAGTACTCTATAATTTAAAACGTGAGAAACATTAAGAATTATTTTATTTCTTTGTAAAGACACTTATCAAGAGTAGTTTAAAATAGTGCTTGCCCTTTTTTTCTCATCATGTAATTTGCAGTATGGAGCAAGCATCCTTTCTATGCCTTTGTAAATTGCCATACTACTTTCTAAGTTTGAATCAGCTAGCAACATTTTATCCTTTCAGTGTTCTGAGATATTTCTGATAGTTCGATTATTGTGATGTTTTTGCTAGAGTCGCTTTTTCTGGGAAATCATCTCTCTTTTTGTCACAGCCAATTTATTAGGTTATGTCAGTAACTTTGCCTCCATTAAATTCTCTTGGCTGCAGATCTAAAGTCTGTTTAACAGAAATAGGATCAACATTCCCACACTGTTATTTCTTCTATAATTCACATTTATTCTATCCTAGTTTTTCCTGCAATGGTAGCTCTCTATTTTTTGTTTCTTTGCTGCACTTTCATCTTTGTTGGCTAATTACCTCTTTTTATTATCCTCTTTTGTAAAATATCCTATAGGTTTATCACCTAATACAATATACATATTATGCTGCTGCTGCTGCTGCTAAGTCGCTTCAGTTGTGTCCGACTCTGTGCAACCCCATAGACGGCTCCCCCGTCCCTGGGATTCTCCAGGCAAGAACACTGGAGTGGGTTGCCATTTCCTTCTCCAGTGCATGAAAGAAAAAGTGAAA
>NW_011494930.1:2226522-2263364 GCF_000754665.1 Bison bison bison
GGTCCGACTCTTCGTGACCCCATGGACTGTAGCCCACGAGGCTCCTCCATCCATAGGATTTTCCAGACAAGAGTATTATTATGCAAATACTTGTAAATACAATGTTGCTGCCATGTGGCAGATTTAAGGTTTGTTTTTTAGAATTTTCTGGATTTTTTTTTAAATTTTATTTTATTTTTAAACTTTACATAATTGTGTTAGTTTTGCCAAATATCAAAATGAATCCGCCACAGGTATACATGTGTTCCCCATCCTGAATATTTTTTTTGATCTGCATTTGGTTGAATCCAAGGATGTAGAACCTGATGACAGGGAGAGCCAAAGGCATATGCTCTATAGACTATGCATTTTCAATGAAATGCCAAGATTGTTCACTGATACATAGTAATATGTGAACTGGACAGATAGCAGCAAAGTTTGTACTGTGTAACTGTACAAAAGGTATATGAGCCACTATTAATACACTGTGGTAACTAAAATTTGAACCCTATTTTTGGTGTTATCTTACTAAGCCCTTGTAACTACAATTTAGGCTTCCCGTGTAGTGGAAGTGTAAAGAACCCACTTGCCAAAGCAGGGTACATAGAGACATGGGTTCAGTCCCTGGGTCAGGAAGATCCCCTGCAGGAGGGCATGGCAATCCACTCCAGTATTCTTGCCTGGAGAATCGCATGGTCAGAGGAGCCTGGCGGGCTACAGTCCGTAAGGTCCCAGAGTCAGATGTGACTGAAGCGACCTAGTATACACGCATACATTTTCTATATGTATGTGCTAATAAGCCTGCCTGTATAGATAATTGGTTAATAAGTTACATAATTTAAGATGATTTATACCTAAATGATAAGTTATTTTAGGTTCTTTATCGAAAAGGAAAACATTAAATGGTCTACAGTGGAGGTATGTTTTGTTTTCATCCACAGTTATATTGTACAGAATTTGCCTAAATGGAATTTGCCCTTCATGATGAAGATGGTTTGACTTGGCTAGTAGGCTGCTTTTGGGTCAAGGTGCTTTTTTTTTTCTTCTTCTTCAACCTTTATATTGTGGAACTTCATATGAACAAATCACCTATAGAGACGGTGAGGCTCTGGGACATTCATTCTTGTTCACTAGGTTAACAAACACTAATTTATATCTGGAGCTTTAGCTACTGTAACTAGTCATCGGCATCTGGAAGAATATTTGGACAAGTTCATTCAGTCAAGGGATGAACACATTTCTTGGAATGTTGCAAAACAAAACATAATAAGAATTAAAGTATTTTTTTCAATGAATAAGTTTATTCAAAAATTTGCTTCTCCGAATTTGAGACATATGTCTCTTTAGATCATGAAAAGTGAAAAAGTGAAAGTTGCTCAGTTGTGTCCGACTCTTTGCGACCCAATGAACTATACAGTCTGTGGAAATCTATAGGCCAAAATATTGGAGTGGGTAGCCTTTCCCTCCTCCAGGGGATCTTCCCAACCCAGGGATCAAACCCATCTCCCACATTGCAGGTAGATTCTTTACCAACTGGGCTATTAGGAAAGCCCCATTTGAATCATTACTTATCATCTCATTGGAGTGAAATGAATATTGACAAATTTTGTTTCTAATGCTTATTTGTCAACAATGCATATTATTGACCAAACAATTTATTTTTTAACTCATCCTTTATAAATACTTGAACTTTGTTGTTCCTATAGCAATATTCTGCACATATTTGAAAATAGTCAGCACATAGTATGTACATATTAAATATTTCTTTATCTTTTCTGTTCCTCTCATTAGTTATTTTTGCTATTTTTGTTGATAATCTCACTTTAAGAGCATTCAGTGTTGCTCCTTGTAGAGATTAGATTTTCAGGGCAATATTCGCAAATCACCACCTGGATTAGTTTTGTACTGGGAACAGTTGCATCAAGAAGCCATTTAATATTGTTAGGAGTAAGTCTTCATTCATAGGATGAATATTTCCCCTTAAAGAACAACACAGAAAGTGGTATCCTTACATTTGATCCCCAACAGGAGGATATGTTTTAATAACACGTGTAGCTTCTCATCAGTAAATGCACTCTCACTTGTAAATTAAATGACAAAATGCACCAGGAACTAGTTGGGTATTAACTTTTAATACAAGTCCTACATTTAGATGAAATTTTGGATGGGTTGGAAAATTAAAACAGACTACAAATCTCTTTTAAACTAAATTGTCACTCTGTTTCAAAATGAGTGTTCCCACATCATGCTAATAAACTGTACTGTGTCATGTTTATGTTTGAAATCTCATAGGGCTGATTTCAAAACAGCTCTCTCTGGTGGTACACAGATGCAACTCTCAAAGTATTTTATTAACACCGTGTTCCATTTAAGGAGTCCTTTGTGCTCTGTGCTCTTTTTTCTGCTGACCATCTCCTTGTCAATTTTTTTTCCCTCTTATTTCTGGATGATCAACACTTTTGACATAAAAAAAAAAAAAACATATTGGGTTCATGAGGTCTCATAAGAATAATTAGTAATGGAAAGCTATAGTGCTGATTATTTTCCTGTAACTCTCTGAGTATACATTATTTTAAATTGTTGGAATTTCCTTTTCCCAGTTGTAAGCTAATTTTTAAAATTAATATGTAGATCCTCTTTTCTTAATAATGCTAGTGACACACATTTTTTGTTGCTCTATCTAATTACTTATTTAAGGCTGATATAAGAATACCTCCCACAAGACATCACTAATTGTACCTAACCCAGTTATTTCTAGACTGACTTTTGTTATTGTAACATGATTAAAATATCACATTAATTATGCAGAACTTTATAAAATGGAACTCAACAGAGGTAATAAATGCATATTAATAATACCTAAGTTATTAGTCTATATATTTGGTTGAATGAGATGCAGAATATATTTTCAATTCATAGAAATTAACTGTACATTATATATGATAGATGCTGGGAGAAATATCAATAACCTCAGATATGAAGATGACACCATCCTTATGGCAGAAAGTGAAGAGGAACTAAAAAGCCTCTTAATGAAAGTGAAAGAAGAGAAAAAGTTGGCTTAAAGCTCAACATTCAGAAAACTAAGATCATGGCATCTGGTCCCATCACTTCATGGCAAATAGATGGGGAAACAGTGGAAACGGTGTCAGATTTTATTTTGGGGGGCTCAAAAATCACTGCAGATGGTGATTGCAGCCATGAAATTAAAAGACACTTACTCCTTGGGAGGAAAGTTATGACCAACCTAGATAACATATTAAAAAGCAAAGACATTACTTTGCCAACAAAGGTCCATGTAGCCAAGGCTATGGTTTTTCCAGTGATCATGTATGAATGTGAGAGTTGGACTGTGAAGAAAGCTGAGCACTGAAGAATTGATGCTTTTGAACTGTGGTGTTGGAGAGGACTCTTGGGAGATCAGTCCTGGGTGTTCTTTGGAAGGAATGATGCTAAAGCTGAAACTCCAGTATTTTGGCCACCTCATGCAAAGAGTTGACTCATTGGAAAAGACTCTGATGCTGGGAGGGATTGGGGGCAGGAGGAAAAGGGGATGACAGAGGATGAGATAGATGGCTGGATGGCATCACCGACTCGATGGATGTGGGTTTGGGTGAACTCCGGGAGTTGGTGATGGACAGGGAGGCCTGGCGTGCTGTGATTCATGGCATCACAAAGAGTCGGACACGACTGAGTGACTGAACTGAACTGAACTGATATATGATAGCTTTGGGACCAGGGACCAGGTTGATCACTCAAGGTCTACTTTAATAAAAGGTACAGAGAAAGCTTCTGACATAGACATCAGAAGGGGGATGGAGAATGCCCCCCTAGCTATTCTTATCAAGACCTTACATACTTTTTTCAGACCCACTTCCATAACATACATCTTAAGTTAACAAGATTAGAATGAACAATAGAAAGATCTTACCAGATCCACTCCCATAGAAAAGAAAGAAAGTGAAGTCTCTCAGTTGTGTCAGACTCTTTGTGACCCCGTTAACTGTAGCCTGTCAGGCTCCTCTGTCCATGAGATTCTCCAGGTAAGAATACTGGAGAGGGATACATTTTAAGATGACAGGATTATTCAGAAGGTGCTTGCTAAGGAGAAACATGTCTTCGAGCAAGATACATTGTTATATTGACTAAGACAAAGCAATGTAGAAAAGAACTTTTGTCCTTTTCTCCTTGAGAGACCCAGACCCCTTTCTCCTCCTTGGGAACCCCGGAGTTCTTATCAACCTATCTAGGAGTTGACTCTCATTTACAGTTATTTTCTTTAATCTTGTCCAACTAAAAACAGGGGAAAAAATTTAAGGGTTAACCAGGATTCAAAATCCTTTCCTTTAATTTTATTTTAGCTTCATAATCTAATTTGAATTAGTATTTGGTACATTGGAAAGTTCCAGAGATATTCTAATTTTTTTGGACTTGAGTTTTCGTTTAACAAAACAAGTAGAAATGAATGTTCGGAAAACTAAAGTTTTAGGAGAATTTCCTAGTGGTTAAGTGGTTAAGACTCTCAGCTTTCAATGCAAGGGGCTGTGGTTCCATCCATGGTCTGGGAACTATTACATCTTCTTTATCCATTCACATCTTCTTTATCTATTTATCTGTTGATGGACACTTAGATTGCTTCCATACCTCAGCTGTAATAAATAAGACTTCTGTGAACACTGGGGTGCATGTTTCAGTTTGAGTTAGTGCTTTTATTTTTTAATATATATATATATATATACACACACACTCACTTGTGGAATTTCTGGGTTATCAAGTAACAGGGATGATAAAATACCATTTATAAATATGAATTTTTAATTAAGCATGTTTTTCTCCAAATGATTTCTGAAAAAAAAAATGGAAATCTGGAATAAGTGATGATAGAACATAAGGAAATAAAATTAGTGGTGAAGACATGATTTAAACAATTAAATCATGACTCAGGGGAATATTAAGCAAAGTGTGTGAATGTAAAGGACCTAAGGTATGTCTTGTCAGAAAGCGAACAGCATCTCTAATTAAATGAAAGTTAAGAAAATCTACAGAATGAAAATGGTTGAAGTCCAGTCAGTCACCAGGAAACCCTCAAAAATAGCATAGAAACATTATATTTCAGATATTAATAATATATTTAATATGAATATGGGATAGGGTTTTACTGTTTTATAAACAGAAGACTTTTGTACTCTGTACTACAGTACAGAGCAGAGTATACAGATTAGATTTGTAGGGTTTCAACATACTGCAAAACAACCATATAAAACAACCTCTGAGACAGTGTTAAAGATGACATTTGGTTAAAAGCATAACAAATGAAAACAGACAAATCCAACATTGCTTAAAGTATTATCACCACAAATAACCATTTATTACATGTGATTCATTCTGGAATTACCATTGTTCTCTATATCCTTGGCTTTTCTTATCAAGTTGATCTCCCTATGCCCAACATAATAAATCGAAAATGTTTAAACTATAGGACAATTAGGAATGGATATTTTTTTTTTCAAAATTAAATCAAAAACTCCTTTTACCACCACTATTGCCCTATAAGAATATCTCATATTGTTAGATTTATTGGCAGAGGTTTAGTGGTTTGTTAATCAAAAGTTACTACACTTTTTTTTGCAAAATAATGAAAATCATTCCATTAGATTTCATAACAAGATCATACAACTAATCATAGGTTTATTTATTATGCAGCAGTACATGAGGTCATAACTAATATAACCAAATATTCTTCACAAAGAGGTTAAATTGTCCTTCTACTGATCCTTTTGCTATCCTTTCAGAACATAAACTGTATTTGTCAACTACCATCCTAATGGGCAACTGATTCTAATGCTTTGCCTAAGCATTAATAATTTGCTTCTATATTTAATTCCTTCTGAAATCCCAAATTGTTTTATTGATTTTGATTTGTTAATTCTCTTTAATGTAGAAGTGGTCATAACTAACTGAAAACAGCATTAGACTGAAAACTAACAATTCATAGGTAAATAGTGTACTAAATGGCTAATCAGAGTGACACATGGCTAACCAAAGTGACCTTTGGACTTTGACTACTAGGCAAAATATGGTGCAAATATAGCATGTGTCCATTGGACTTGGAATTGCTGAAAGGTTTCACTCAAATAACTTTTTATACATTTGCCATTAAATTTATAAAATTGATGTTATGATATCTATATGAAATATATAGATAGGAATAAAATATTTATCACAGCTTAGGGGTCAATAGATTAAAATTTTGAGAGCTTTGATAATAATTTAGAAAATGATAAAATCATGTTTTAAATTACCATATATTCTGTTATTATACCAAGATAATGCTTTTTTTCCATTTAAGAAAACTCATTTAGAAACCATTTTATGTTTCATTCATTTCATTATATTTTTAAGGATAAATAAGAATAGATTTCTGAATATTTTAATATCTTAGTATGGTATTTTCTTTCCTATCTATATCCTAAATGCCTAGTCTTTTGGTCTCTTCAGAAACTCTTAATTCCAACTCCTTTACACTGACGCTTAGTGCTTATCTAACATATTTTAGGGTCATGGTTATTATAGTACTTACATGTGAATTTCATTAACTACCCATGAGTCTTGGGATTTTCTCACTATCATATAATGACATTTCTTAGTTTCTTATTTATAGACCAGATCTAGACTGGCTACTGCAGAAATAATAATCTAATAATAATAATCTAATCTAATCTGCAGTACACTATTGCTTTCTGATTTATTGGAATGTTATAAAAGATTTAGATGTAAATGTAAAGAGGGGCTTTAGATCATAAATGGTACTTTATTTTGATAACCCTGCCTCAATCTTTTCTAATAAAGCACATAATGAAATAAAGCAATATAATTCATCAAATACATATTGAATTTCTAGAACTTTCAAGATGCTATGTTTATACTTTATGAAGATAAGACATGTTTCTTCCATCAAGAGGCTTGAAGTCCAATGGGAAGATGAGGTATTGTACAGAAAGAGCTATAACAAAAGCCTTTTTTTTTAATTTTATAAAATTCACAAGTTGAAAAGATTATGGAAGGTACATATATGAGGCATGTTTGAGCTTTGATAGAGTTTGCCACTTTACGGCCAGCAAGATTTAGACAGGTAGAAGGAGAAGAACACTGTAGGAAGAACAAGTACATAGTTGAAAAGCATGTACCTTTTTTGAGAGCAGTGGGTTGGTTCAAATCCTCCAAGAGAAGAAGACAAGGTAGAAAATGATCTACAATAGATTTGTTGAAGGGTAAAGGGAAGGGAGGGCTTTCCAGGTGGTGTTAGAGATAAAGAACCCACCTGCCAATGCAGGAGACATAAGAGACACAGGTTCGATCCCTGGGTCAGGAAGATCCCAGGGAGGAGGAAATGGCAACACAGTCCAGCACTCTTGCCTGAAGAATCCGTGGATAGAGGAGCCTGTCAGGATACAGTCCATAGGGTTGTAAAGACTAGGATATGACTGAAGAGAACTTAGCATATATGCAAAGGGGACGGAACTGGAAAAGGCAGGGAGAGCATGAGACCAGTACAGGTCTCAAGCTTGGGAAAAAAAAGGTAAGGGAGGATTAGATAGAGGAGGCTCAGGGAACAGTGCAGGTCTGAGGAAAAATTTGGCCATGTTGATGGTTACAATAGGAGTCAAGGTACCAAGGCTGGTTAACCTGGCATTCTTAGACTTTGGTGGAAAGCAATGTGGGGAATGTGGCTTCAGGATTTATGGCTGGTCACTGAAGGCTCTGCCCAATTATGGCTCCTGAAAAGTGTTTAAAGGAGACGCACACTGATAGCATTGTCCATTGATATCACAGACATCTGCAGGTAATTCAAATAGCTTCATTGGCTGGAACATATAAGGCAGGGAGGAAGTAGAGACTTCATTATGAGGGGCCTAAAATGTCAATTTGGAATGTGTACTTTATCTAATAGAAAGACACTGCAAAGTTTTGAAGTATCATTTAGAAAGAATTAATTTTTAAAACTATATCTAAATTAATGCATACATGATAGATTTTTTTAAAGGGTGCAAATTGGCTAGACTAACATTATACACTGTACTAATTCAATTAGAAAAAAATGCACCCTAAATGTTGGCTGATTCATATTGAGGTTTGACAGAAAATAGCAAAATTCTGTAAAGCAATTCAGTTCAGTTCAGTTCAGTTCAGTCGCTCAGTCACGTCTGACTCTTTGCGACCCCATGGACTGCAGAACACCAGGCCTCCGTGTCCATCGCCAACCCCCAGATGGCTTCCTTAGCCATCTTACTCAAGTAAGTGGGCCTTGAGTAAGGCCAGCTTACTCAAACTCATGTCCATTGAGTTGGTAATGCCATCCAACCATCTCATCCTCTGTCACCCCCTTCTCCTCCTGCCTTCACTCTTTCCCAGCATCAGGGTCTTTTCAAATGATCAGTTCTTCAGATCAGGTGGACAAAGTATTGGAGTTTCAGCTTCAGCACCAGAACTTCCAATGAATTTCAGTATTGATTTCCTTTGGGATGGACTGGTTGGATCTCCTTGCAGTCCAAGGGACTCTCAAGAATCTTCTCCAACACCACAGTTCAAAAGCATCAATTCTTCAGCGCTCAGCTTTCTTTATAGTCCAACTCTCACATCCATACATGACTACTGGAAAAACCATAGCTTTGACTAGATGGACCTTTGTTGGCAAAGTAATATCTCTGCCTTTTAATAAGCTGTCTAGGTTGGTCATAACTTTTCTTCCAAGGAGCAAGCATCTTTTAATTTCATGGCTGCAGTCACCATCTGCAGTGATTTTGGAGCCCCCCAAAATAAGATCTCTCACTGTTTCCACTGTTTCCACTGTATCCCCATCTATTTGCCATGAAGTGATGGGACTAAGATTGCTAAGAAATATCAATAACCTAAGGTATGCAGAGGACACCACTCTTATGGCAGAAAGTGAAAAAGAACTGAAGAGCCTCTTGATGAAAGTGAAAGAGGAGAGTGAAAAAGTTGGCCTAAAGCTCAACGTTCAGAAAACAAAGATCATGGCATCTGGTCCCATCACTTCATGGCAAATAGATGGGGAAACAGTGGAAACAGTGGCTGACTTTATTTTTCTGGGCTGCAAAATCACAACAGATGGTGATTGTAGCCATGAAATTAAAAGACGCTTACTCCTTGGAAGGAAAGGTATGACCAACCTAGACAGCATATTAAAAAGCAGAGACATTACTTTGCCAACAAAGGTCCATCTAGTCAAGGCTATGGTTTTTCCAGTGGTCATGTATGGATGTGAGAGTTGGACTATGAAGAAAGCTGAGCACAGAATAATTGATGCTTTTGAACTGTGGTGTTGGAGAAGACTCTTGAGAATCCCTTGGACTGCAAGGAGATCCAACCAGTCCATCCTAAAGAAGATCAGTCCTGGGTGTTTGTTGGAAGGACTGACTGATGCTAAAGCTGAAACTCCAGTACTTTGGCCATCTGATGTGAAGAGCTGACTCATTTGAAAAGACCCTGATGCTGGGAAAGATTGAGGGTAGGAGGAGAAGGGGACAACAGAAGATAAGATGGTTTTATGGCATCACCGACTTGATGGACATGGGTTTGGGTGAACTCCAGGAGCTGGGGATGGACAGGGAGGCCTGGTGTGCTGTGTTTCTGGGATCTCAAAGAGTCGGACGTGATTGAGCAAGTGAACTGAACTGAACTGAACTGATGGGGCCAGATGCCGTGGTCTTACTTTTCTAAATGTTGAGCTTTAAGCCAACTTTTTCACTCTCCTTTTTCACTTTCATCAAAAGGCTCTTTAGTTCTTTTCCACTTTCTCCCATAAGGAGAAAGTGTTATCTGCGCATTTGAGATTATTGATATTTCTCCCAGCAATCTTGATACCAGCTTGTGCTTCCTCCAGCCAAGCGTATCTCATGATATACTCTGCATATAAGTTAAATAAGCAGGGTGACAATATACAGCCTTGAAGTATCTTTCCCTATTTGGAACCAGTCTGTTGTTCCATGTCCAGTTCTAACTATTGCTTCCTGACCTGCATACAGATTTCTCAAGAGGCAAGTCAGGTGGTCTGGTATTCCCATCTTTTCCAAAGTTCATTGAAGTTCACACAGTCAAAGGCTTTGCCATAATCAATAAAGCAGAAGTAGATATTTTTCTGGAACTCTCTTGCTTTTTTGATGATCCAATGGATGTTGGCATTGTGATCTCTGCTTCCTCTGCCTTTTCTAAATCCAGCTTGTATATCTGGAAGTTCAGGTTCATGTACTGTTGAAGCCTGGCTTGGAGAGTTTTCAGCATTACTTTGATAGCGTGTGAGATGAGTGCAATTGTGTGGTAGTTTGAGCATTCTTTGGCATTGCCTTTCTTGGGGATTGGAATCAAAATTGACCTTTTCCAGTCCTGTGGCCACTATGGAGTCTTCCTAATTTGCTGGCATATTGAGTGCAGCACTTTCACAGCATCATCTTGTAGGATTTGAACTACCTCAGCTGGAATTCTATCACCTCCACTAGCTTTGTTCATACTGATGGTTCCTAAGGCCCACTTGACTTCAGATTCCAGGATGTCTGGCTCTTTGTGACTTTTTTTTTCATATCATTCTTCTGTGTATTCTTGCCACTTCTTCTTAATATCTTCTGCTTCTGTTAGGTCCATACCATTTCTGTCCTTTATTATGCCCATCTTTGCATGATATGTTCCCTTTATCTCTAATTTTCTTGAAGAGATCTCTAGATTTTTGCATTCTATTGTTTTCCTCTATTTCTTTGCATTTATCTCTGAGGAAGGCTTTCTTATCTCTCCTTGCTATTCTTTGGAACTCTGCATGCAAATGGGTATATCTTTCCTTTTCTCCTTTGCCTTTAGTTTCTCTTCTAATCATGGCTGTTTGTAAGGCCTCCTCAGACAACCATTTTGCCTTTTTGAATTTCTTTTCCTTTGGGATGGTCTTGATCCCTGCCTCCTGTACAATGTCATGAACCTCAGTCCATAGTTCATCAGGCACCCTGTCTATCAGATATAATCCCTTGAATCTATTGGTTACTTCTACTGTATAATCGTAAGGGATTTGATTTAGGCCATTCCTGAATGGTCTAGTGGCTTTCCCTACTTTCTTCAATTTAAGTCTGAATTTGGCAATAAGGAGTTCGTGATCTGAGTCACAGTCAGCTCCTGGTCTTGTTTTTGCTGACTGTATAGAGCTTCTCCATCTTTGGCTGCAAAGAATATAATCAATCTGATTTTGATGTTGACCATCTGGTGATGTCCATGTGTAGAGTCTTCTCTTGTGTTGTTGGAACAGGGTGTTGGCTATGATCAGTGTGTTCTCTTGGCAAAACTCTATTAGCCTTTGCCCTGCTTCATTCTTTACTCCAAGGCCAAATTTGCCTGTTACTCCAGATATTTTTTGACTCCCTAATTTTGCATTCCACTCCCCTATAATGAAGGGGCCATGTTTTTTGGGTATTAATTCTAGATGGTCTTGTAGGTCTTCATAGAACCATTCAACGTCAGCTTCTTCAACATCACTGTTTGGGACATAGACTTGGATACTATGATAGTGAATCGTTTGCCTTGAAACAGAGATTATTCATTTTTGAGATTGCATCCAAGTACTGCATTTTGGACTTTTTTTTTTTTTTTTTTTACCATGATGGCTAGTCCATTTCTTCTAAGGGATTCTTGCCCTCAGTAGTAGATGTAATGGTCATCTGAGTTAAATTCAACCATTCCAGTCCATTTTAGTTCACTCTTGCCATCTCTTGTTTGACCACTTCCAAATTTGCCTTGATTCATGGACCTAACATTCCAGTCTCCTATGCAGTATTGCTCTTTACAGCATCAGACTCACTTCCATCACCAATCACATCCACAACTGGGTTCTTTTTTTGCTTTGGCTCCATCTCTTCATTCTTTCTGGAGTTATTTCTCCACTGATCAGATTTAAATCTAGATTTCTCGAAGAATGTCAATGTCATCATTCATTTAGCCATTTAAAAATAGTTAATGAGCATCTACTATGTGCCAAATACTATTTTAGAGAATACATCAGAGAAGAAAAAGGAGAACAATTCCTTTTAAAATGGAGTTTACATTTGATTGGATAAGGCTGGAAACAAAAGTAAGAGTTTTACCAAGCAGTGCTAAGTCTTATAAAAAAATTAGGTGGAAAGTGCAGAAGATATGAGAGGAACCAGGGAGGTGAGGAGATTAGCTGTTCTTTTAAAAAATGTGATCACGGACAACTCATCAAAAAGATATTTGGAAGTCATGTGTATGTCTTCTTTGGAGAAATGTCTGTTTAGGTTGTTCCCCCATGTTTTGATTGGGTTGTTTGTTTTTCTGGTATTGAGTTGTATGAGCTGCTTGTATATTTTGGAAATTAATCCTCTGTCAGTTGTTTCATTTGTTATTATTTTTCCCATTCTGAGGGTTGTCTTTTTACCTTGCTTATAGTTTCCTTTGCTGTGCAGAAGCTTTTAAGTTTAAGCACGCCCCACTTGTTTACTTTTCCTTTTATTTCCATTACTCTAGGAGGTGGGTCATAGAGAATCTTGCTTTAATTTATGTCATCGAGTGTTTTGCCTATGTTTTCCTCTAAGAGTTTTATATTGAAAAGATGCTCAACATCACTCGTTATTCAGTTCAGTTCAGTTCAGTCGCTCAGTCGTGTCCGACTCTTTGTGACCCCATGAATCGCAGCATGCCAGGCCACCCTGTCCATCACCAACTCCCGGAATTCACTCAGACTTATGTCCATTGAGTCAGTGATGCCATCCAGCCATCTCATCCTCTGTCGTCCCCTTCTCCTCCTGCCCCCAATCCCTCCAAGCATCAGAGTCTTTTCAAATGCGTTATTAGGGAGATGCAAATCAAAACTACAATGAGATATTGCCTCACACCGGTCAGAATGGCTCTCATCAAAAAGTCTACAAACAATAAACGCTGGTGAGGGTGTGGAGAAAAGGGAATGCTTTTGCACTGTTAGTGGGAATGTAAATTGATACAGCCACTATGGAAGACGGTATGGAGATTCCTTAAAGAACTAGGAACAAAAGCACCAAATGACCCAGCAATCTCACTCCTAGGCATATACCCTGAGCAAACCAAAATTGAAAAAGACTCATGTATCACATTGTCCATTGCAGCACTACTTACAATAGTTAGAACATGGAAGCAACCTAGATGTCCATAGACAGATGAATGGATAAAGAAATTGTGGTATATATACACAATGGAATATTATTCAGCCATAAAAAGGAACACATTTGAGTCAGTTCTAAATGAGGTGGATGAATCTAGAGCCTATTATACAGAGTGAAGTAAGTCAGGAAGAGAAAAATAAATTTTGTATACTAACACATATATACAGAATCCAGAAAAATAGTAGTGAAGAATTTATTAGCAAGGCAGCAATGGAGAAACGGACATAGAGAATAAACTTATGGACATGGGGAGAGGGAAGGAGAGGGTGAGATGTATGGAGAGAGTAACAAACACTTACATTACAATGTGTAAAATAGATAGCCAAGGGAAATTTGCTTTATGTCTCAGGAAACTCAAACAAGGGCTCTGTATCAACCTAGAGGGGTGAGATGGGGAGGGAGATGGGAGGGAGGTTCAAAAGGGAGGGAATATATGTATATCTATGGCTGATTCATGTTGAGGTTTGATAGAAAAAAACAAAATTCTGTAAAGAAATTATCCTTCAACTAAAAATTAAACCAATTAAAAAATAACAAAAACAAACAAAAAAAGACATTTGGAAAAAATAACCATGCAGAAATACGAGAGGAAGCAGGCAAATGGGACCTGAGGTAGAGTGCAGGACAGAGGGAAAGCAACAAGGGGAAAAGCAAGGTCCGGAGTAAGAGTGTTCCCAGCATTTTCACTAAACAGCATGGGGCCAAGGAGGCTGCAGAAAAGAGTGACAGGAAAGTGGCCAGAAGCACTGCCAAGGATTAATCAGCGATGATGAGTAGGGGGTGTGGGCAGTTATCTTTTGGACATTGCATAAAATTAAAGGTCACTGATACTTTGAACAGAGAAGTGACATGATTTCACACTGATCTTCATTCTGCTCACTCTTTTGCAAATAGGCTGTAGGAGAGCAAATTCAGAAACAGGAAAACTTCACGTGAGCATTTTCCAATTACAGGTGAGTGAAGTTAGCAACAGACAAAGTAGGAAGAATTCAGACTCTGGATAATAATCAGGCATAATTAAACCCTGCTACCTGCCGTGAATATGCATATTTACTTCTTGAAGTTGGAAGCAATAGTAATAAACATATGTCCTCTGTCATTTTGAATAGGAAAATTCAACTCTATGTAGTGCCTGTATTGAGTGTAACTGGCAGACTGTTTTGAATAAGATGTACTATCATTTCTCTTCCTGTAATCTCCAGAAAAACTGTTTTATTTCACAAAGTTGTAGGATCACTTTTATTAATAGTTTTATACAAACTAAAGCAGACTTTGCAGATGCTGATTCATCTGTCAAAAACAGTTTCTCTTCCTCAAAGTTTAGCTCTTGGTTTAAATATCCCCTCAGCTGAGAAGTTACATGTCTGCATTTCCACTCTGCTCCCATACCCCTTTCTCTCTCTCTTTTTAAAAAATTAATTAATTTATTTTAATTGGAGGCTAATTACTTTACAATATTGTGGTGATTTTTGCCGTATTTCTCTTTTATCTGCTATCGCACCTATGCATTGTAGTGCTTGCCAGTTTAAACATCTGCCTTCCTCTTAGCCAATAGCCCTTTCCATGGAATGAAATTTCTTCTGCTATTTCATTATACAGCCATTTGATAAACCAAACAATGATGAATGTTTCTAGTCATTCTTATATTGAAAAGACATAGCTTCTCACAAACTTATGAAACACCATCATTTCCACAAACTCAGATGCCTGTTATCCTAAATCTCTTCATATGAACTCTCTCTTCAATTGGAGGTTTGCATTTATCTCTGTTTATTAAAGATCTGTAGCTGAAATAATTCAGGTAAGGCACTGAGATCAGTATATGGCACATAGAAAGTTCTCCCTCCCCCCACTGCTATGTCATAATGACTCTATTCATTATACTCGGCTTCTTTTTTAGAATGGTTGGAAGAATAGATGTTGTAAGTGGAGTACTTTAGACAATCCACATTTATTTCCTTGAATGTTTCTTTTTTCTTTAAATGTTTATTTTGATTTAGATTCAACCTTCTTATTGTGAAAATCATTCATATTACTGCTTTGCCAATATTTTTGTCAATTCTTTCCAAATTCTTTCTAAATTTATAGAATTACATGATGGTACTAAACAGTACTCCACTAAGTAGAGTAGGATTTTCCAACAGTTTTCACATATTATGATACATAGTTATTTATTTCTATTATTACTTGTAGTGGTAATAGTATTGTTATTCACTTGTTACTTTCTTAATAAATAAAAAGCACATTTGAACAATTATAAAGAGTATTCAAATAGAAAAGATAAATGGATCTTGTTGAAAAGATTTTTAAATCTGAAGCAGAGAATATATCAGACTATGTCTAAAAATAAGAAAGAGCATAGAAATAAATATATACAGATGATGAGTAAGTGGAGTACTGTAAGAAGGTGTGATGGAATTTTAACTAGATGTGAAAATAGATGGAACAAGGTTATGAAACTGAAAAACACCTGCCATAATGAAGGAAGCATTACTGAAGCCTCTGTCCCTCTGGAAGAAGGCATCTTTACTACAGAGAAGCTAGAGCTAGAGATGACAAAGCAGGTATAGGAAAGCTTCCTAGGTCCTCCACCCTCCTCCCTTATGAGATCCAGGTTTTAAAAATCCAATTTTTCCTTTAAAACAATTAGTTGAATTAACTCAAATGTTATACGATATAAGACAAGTAGGAATTTAAAAGTAGGAAGAGTATAAAAAGGAATGCCCTAGAATCCTCTTGTACCCTACCCATTGAGCATGAATAAAAACTACATCTGTCAAAGTATTTTTCACTTCATGTTTATGTAAAATCAAACTATTCCCAGTTCCTTTCCTCTTCTTTCTTTCCCTCTTTCATAACTGACTTCAGTAACCTTCCTCTTTATGCACCCACAATAAAACAACAACCATGTTCCCCAAGGAAAAACAAATGTACTAAATTGAGAACTTTTCAGCAAAATGAACTCCTTCATAAAAGAGAGCTAAAAGTAGAAAATGATACATGTGGGTGGATTATACTCCTTGGTGTCCTGAAATACTTTCATCATTTGGAGATCTGCTTCTAAGCATTTTATTTGAAACAAGATGTTGCATTGTTTTTTCTTATCTACATCACACTAATACACTAAGGTATTGCAAATGGGCATGCACCTGACAACTGATTCATTCCCCATTGGGAAAATGCATGGCACCTAAAAATGTCTACACTAAGGACAAGCAAATCCTGGCTCCAATAGTGTCTGATCAGGTATCAGGGGATTCTGTTCTCAAGTGTAAGAATAAAATATGTTGAGAAGCATAGTCCTCATAAAAGCATTTCCTTTTCTTTGTTTTGAGTCCAAAGCAATCTTTTATATATTAATACTAATGAGGCTGCACTCTTGCTCACTTCCTTTTTATTCAGATATTATACATCACACATTAAAGAAACATTAGACTACAGTACAACCTTCAAATCGTTTCTCATTTTTGCCAGACGTTTATATTTTTACAGTTGAGTAGAATGCCGTCTATGGGGTCTCACAGAGTCAGACACGACTGAAGCGACTTAGCAGCAGCAGCAGCAGAACTATTCTATAGTACCTGTCTTTGAGTTTCCTTCTCCTGGATAAACTTATAAATGAAACTACCTGCAGATACATCAAGGAATCAATATCCTCTAGGTTGGGTTTCAAGATAAAACTACCTTGTATCAAATTTTATTCTGTAACATTTGCTATTAAAGGGAGGTAGGGAGATAGGTATACACACACACACACACACACACACACACGCACACATATATATATAGAGAGAGAGAGAGAGAGAGAATTTCATTTCCATAAAATAAAAGAATACGGAGTAAGTCTTGCATCGGGACATTGCTATATTGCAACACTGGAACCCAGAAGTTGAAGTCTAAAATCTCCCACCAGAAATTAAGAGCACATTAAAGCAACTCAATAAATGAATTATATTAGAAGTCCTTCATTTTTGTGGAAATGAAAAAAATAGTTTTATATTTAAAACCAGAGTGTTTCATGTATTATATAATATGTATGTCTGTGTATGCAGTTGCTCAGTCACTTCCAACTCTGTGACTCCACAGACTGTAGACTTCCAGGCTCCTCTGTCCATGGGATTTCCCAGGCAAGAATATGGAGTGGGTTGTTATTTCCTTCTCAAGGGGATCTTCCTGTCCCAGGGATAAAACCCACATCTCCTGCTTGGCAGGCAGATTCTTTACTACTGAGCCCCCTGGGAAGATTTAATGGCATATTAATCCACTAGCCATCAAAAAAGTTTCCAATTGTGTCCAGTAACTTTCATGTTTTTTTCTTGTTGTTTATAATATGTAGTCCCATGCTTTTCTGCAACATCTCTTGTCTTTCTTCCTAATTTGTAAACCCCTTGTTTACAAATAAGGTCATAAAGAATATTTTCATCAACTATAGCATAATCTCTAGTGGAATAAAATGACATATTTAGTTCTTTGCAATTTCATACAGTTAAATTAATTGAATATATACATTTCTGTAATAGCAAATTTTAAGTCATTGATGGCATGAACCAAAAGTAGCTTATATTGATATATGCCTTGATATTTACTGTCAGATCATATGACTCAATATTCATCTGGTAAAAAATATACATATTATCTTTGATAAATTATTTTCCAAAATTTAATTTGTCAACTTTAAACAATCTAACATATGATCATTTGAGTATACTCTGTGACCATCACTTTCCATTGAAGTCTGGAACCCTATGCTGCTTGGTATATGCAGTTTCATCATAATATTATTGAAGATTTACTATAGTTGAGGACGCCAATAGGAGCACCTCCTTGGATAATCATCTAGACCCATCTATTTTAACTTTATTCTGGGGCAGGCTTTCTCAAATTGTGAGTCCAGATGACTTAAATAAGAATGAAATTGGTTACTTTATAAAAATTGAAATCCTTAGGCCACACCCCAGATCCTTTGGGCACAGATATCCACAAATTTGCAATTTTAACAGGCCCCTTGTGTGATTATTGAATGTCTAAAACCTAAAAATCACTGCTGTATGACCTGAATTTTAGAGACTCATATGAGCATCTATAAATGTGCTTGTGTAGAACCAAATCACTTTCTTCGAAAAACTTACTATTCATTTTTGCATGTGGTCAAACATTATTTTACTTTTTTTGTTGGATGTAAAAAAATTAAAGCAGAGAGAATTATCTTGTATACAATCAGCACTTAATAGATATTTCTAATGCAGTACAAATCCTGAGATTTATTTAAAATTTTAATATACATTGTTTAATATTACATACCAGAACATATTCTCATTTGTGTTCTGTTATATAATTTCAGAATATTTACCATAGCACCACTGCTAGTTTTCTGAAATAAGTTACAAAAGAAATTTCCTCCCTGCCCCTTGGATTACAGCATGTAGAACCTTGTCCCCCACTGTCAGCAAGACAAGCTTGATTCCTTAATGTGAACACGTGGAAGCAAACAACAGGTCACTCCAAATGATATTTGAGAGGTATCTCTCAACAGTCTGAAACGAGTCTTAAGTGAAATTTGTAGCTTTTACTAGAAAACCAATTTCATTATTAATATTGTGACTGGCAAATTTACTAAGATTTATGGGCTAACAGGATATTGAATCATATGTTTTTTAAACATTTTCATACTATTGGATAGTTTGTCTTAATTTTTCTTGATATATACTTATATGCTTTATTTTTAAAGAAAATTTCTTAAAAGGTTGCTAAAGGTCACTTAATTATTAGGTTGGTACAAAAGCAATATGATTTTGGAATGTGAATTTTAAATCACTAGAACTAGACTCCAGCACATCTTTATTAATCAAAATAAGAACCATTATAATCAACATACTTTTGCCAATGAGAAATATGTTTATTTATTCCTAGCATAAAGATCCATACTTCAGGATTCAAAGAACTCTTGTAAAGCATCTGCTGGTTGGGGAAGCATTTTCCCTGCAAAAAGTTGTTGAGATGCTTGAAAAAGTGGTAGTCTGTTGGTGGGAGGTCTGGTGAAAATCGCAGATGAGGCAAAACTTTGTAAACCAATTTGTTTAACTTTTGAAGTGTTGGTTGTACAACCTATGGTTGAGCATTGTTGTGGAGAAAAATTGGGCCCTTTCTGTTGACCAATTTTGGCTGCAGGCATTGCAGTTTTCAGTATGTCTTATCAATTTGTGGAGCATACTTTTCAGATGTAATGGTTTCACCAGGATTCAGAAGCTGTAGTGGATCAGACTAGCAGCAGACCACCAAACAGTGAAACAGTGACCATGACCTTTTTTTTTTTTGGTGCAAGTTTGGCTTTGGGAAGTGTTTTGGAACTTCTCCATCCAACCACTGAGCTGGTCATCATTGGTTGTCATCTAAAATCCACTTTACGTCACATGTCACAATCCGATTGAAAAATGGTTTGTTGTTATTGCATAGAAGAAGAGATGATGTCATTTCAAAACAGTTTTCTGATTTGCAGTCAGGTCGTGTTTTTGTTCAGTTGTTCAGTCATCTCCAATTCTTTGTGACCTCATGGACTGCAGCATGCCAGGCTTCCCTGTCCTTCACAATCTCCCGGAGTTTGATCAAACTCATGTCCATAGAGACAGTGATGCCATCCAACGACCTCATCCTCTGTCACCCCCTTCTCCTCCTGCCTTCAGGTTTTCCCAGCATCAGAGACTTTTCTAGTGAGTCAGCTTTTTGCATCAGGTGGCCGAACTATTGGAGCTTCAGCATCAGTCCTTCCAATGAGCTTTTAGGGCTGATTTCCTTTAGGATTGACTAATTTGATCTCCTCACAGTCCAAGGGACTCTCAAGAGTCTTCTCAAATACCACAGTTCAAAAGTATCAATTCTTCTGTGCTCAGCCTTCTTTATGGCCCAGCTTTCACATACATACATGACTACTGGAAACCATAGCTTTGACAAGACAGAATTTTGTCAGCAATAGATCTCTCTGCTTTTTAATATACTGTCTAGTTTTGTCATAACTTTTCTTTCAAGGAGCAAGTATCTTTTAATTTCATGGCTGCAATCACTGCCTGTAGTGATTTGAGAGAAAAAAATTTCCCATATATTTGCCAGGAAGTGATGGGACTGGATGCCATAATCTTTGTTTTTTGAATGTTAAGTTTTAAGCCAGTTTTTTCACTCTCTCCTTTCACTTTCATCAAGAGGCTCTTTAGTTCCTCTTTGCTTTCTCTCATAAAGGTGGTATTATCTGCATATCTGAGTTTATTGATATTTCTCCCAGGAATATTAATTTCAGCTTGTGCTTCATCCAGCCCGGCATTTCGCATGATGTACTCTGCATATAAGTTAAATAAGCAGTGTAACAATATACAGCCTTGACATACCCCCTTCCCAGTTTGGAACCAGTTTGTTATTCTAGGTCCAGTTCTAATTGTTGCATCTTGATCTGCATATAGGTTTCTCAGGAGGCAGGTAAACTGGCCTGGTATTTCCATCTCTTTGTTGTTTCCTAGAGTAAGAGAAGATGACACTTCAAAATGATTTTTTGTTTGATTTGTGGTCAGTTCATGAGGCACCAACTTAATGAGCTTTTTCACCTTTCCAATTTTCTTCAAATGCTGAATGACTGTAGAATGGTCAATGCTGAATTCTTCTGCAACTTCTTGTGTTGCAGAGGATCAGCTTCAATGATCTTCTCAATTGACCATTGACAGCCACTTTTATCTTCAAGGCTCTTCTCCCCCTTGCAAATCTTCTTAAACCACCATAGCACTGTATGTTTGTTAGCAGTTCCTGAGCCAAATACATTATTGATATTGTGAGTTGTCTCTGCTGCTTTATAACTCATTTTGAACGTGAAAAAAAAACCCTCAAATTTGCTTTTGTCTAACATAATTTCTATAGTCTAGAATAAATATTAATATAAAATAAACAGCAAGTAATAAGCAGTAGCAAAAAAAAAAAAAAAAAAAAAAAAAAAGGCAAGAAATGCCCATTAAAATGATGTAAAACATGACCACATTTACTTAAGAATGTATTCCAATATCAAACGGCAAAGTTCAACAATGCAAAACTGTAATTACTTTTGCACTAACCTAATACAAAATAAAAATATATGCTCAGACTTAGAGAATTAACTTATGGTTATCAGTGGGGAGGGGTGGATGGGAGGGATAGACTGGGAGTTTGGGAATGACATGTAAAAAGCAAAAAAGCTTTATCAGTTTAAAAAAAAAAATAGAATGGCTAAACAACAAAGTCCCAGTGTATCGTATAGGGCCTGGAGAAGGAAATGGCGACCCACTCCAGTATTCTTGCCTGGAGAATCCTATGGACAGAGGAGCTTGATGGGCTACAGTCCATAGGGTTGCACAGAGTTGAACACGACTGAAGCAACTTAGCACACACATGGTATGGGGAACTATATTCAATATGCAGTAATAAAGCAAAATGAGAAAGAATATAAAAAATATATATACATATATATATGTCATGTATAACTAAATCACTGTGCTGTAGACCAGAAACTAACACAATATTGCAAATCAATGCTACTTCAATAAAAAATATATTTTAAAGTAAGATTCCTGGATAAAAGATTATAATGATTTCAGATTTGATAGATACTGCCTAATTTTTCTTTATTCCTACCAAGGTTTTGCCAGACCAGAAATTACCAACTTTAAATTAAAAAAAAAAAAAAATTCCAGTCTAAGAGTCAAACATTACATTATACAGTGATATCTACTATCTATTGGCTTTTTTTTTTTTAATTATCAGAGGGTTAGCCTTTTATATTAGTTTCTTTTGCTATTTGGAAGGCAGTCATTCATTGTTTAAAAATATCATTGCCAGTGATTAGTCAGGAAACAGAGAAATAGGATTACTAATACCCTACATCTGATCATTCTATCCTCATTAAATAATTTAGTTCTTTCTGTTTTCTCTATTACGTCCAGGATTAGGGAACTGGACAGGAATCCTTGCTTTTCCTTAAAGAGAAGACTCTCTGAAGAGAAAGTGCCTTTTGTTGGGGAAGTAAGCAAGGATGCATATGTAAATCTGACTGTTCAGATTACTGCCTCAATTTGCTAGAAGCACATTTTGTCAAAATATATGCCAGACTACCTAGAGTTTAAGAGCTTGAGAAATGTACAGACAACTGCTCCAGACCTATTGAATTAGAATCTCTGGAAAGTCAGGGCAGGAATCTACATTTTAACATTGCCCATATGCAGACTATAATTTGAATACCAATACTTTGAGGGAAAAAAAAAATAAAGAGAGCCAATTTATATGTAATCATTAGATTTTACATTCAAGAACTAAATTGAACAAATAATTTGAAATGCCTACTATAGACTACAGTTTTGTTTTGTTTTTGTTTTTTGTAAAAAGGAGAACTGTTAAGATATATAATTTAAAGAGGAAATATACATTAAGAGTGAATACACTGCTTTTCAATGTCCTTTGCACAATTTAATCAGCTGCAATTGCCCTGCTTAGATAAAACAGAAAAGGCTCAACATAAAACAGTTGTTTTGCTTGTTCTGTGTAATCACTATAAACAAGCACAGCAGGTAGATCCCTGAAACAGTTGTGAGCCTGAAAAGCAAAGGTTTAAAAATAGTAAAGACAATTTTCTTACAAACGTGAGGTGTTACTTCTCACTCTTTACAGTGAATGACTGTCCATGTCTCTTTATATTCAATGTTACTGATTTCAGAAACCTCATAATACCTGTTGACAGATTTAAAAAATGAACTTTTTTTCTTTTCTTCCATCTGTGAAGGTAAAATTAGCTGCTTTGTTCACAGCAGTTATGCTTGGCAATATTTAATATTAGGTAGAGGTTATGTCTTCCGACTGGTACCTCTAAACTTTTCTTTGTAGATGCACAGAATCAAAATACTTCGTAACGAAGTCCATAATAAGAGAAAGTAATAATATGTGACCATTAAAAGCCTCTGTGTGGAAAACAACTGTGTTTTATTTAAAATACATGTTTTTGTATTTATAAGGTAGTCTATCTTCTTTAATCTTCAAATAGTAGGGGGCAGGGCTGATAAAAATCTGGGACCCGTGTTAGCCGAAACATTCTTGAAGCACTCTGGATTACAGAAGTTCAAGAGAAGGAGGGAAGCTTAATGATCTCTTACAAAAAGAATTATTAGTCTTTTACTTGATGTAACACGAATGATATATCATATTCACATGCTTAATATGTTCTGCATATACCCTGCTCTTGATGATCCAGGGATTTTTCAGAGCAGCAGAGCAATTAGCAACACAGATTCTTTATCAATTAATCTGCTTAAATCTGCTCCCATTAGTACCCTTTATTCTTAGCATCCATAAGGGTAAAAAGGCAACAATTTAATTAGGAGAAATTTCCTCACAGTAAACACATGTAATGGTTTCTTTACCATAAAGAACTTTTGTGGTCTGGAAAAAACAAATGAAGAATGAAAGGGAGTAGTCTATTACAGGGTGTGAAAAGCCCTATGAGATAAGCTGTTTATTCTTTGCACAGACTTGAAACTGGTCTGATCCTCCTCAAGCAGAGTGTAATCATATTACCCTGTGATTTTTGATTGAAGTCATTTGTTTTTGGTTAGTAGGTAATTAGTCACAAAATATTTGAATATACTTTTTGAAACAATTGCAAGCTGAATAGTATTTAATTTATATTCTGTTAGGTTATTTTCTCCACACTACAGCAATGCAGAATACAAAGTTTGTTCCCTACATTCAACTCACTTTATTTTATTTGGGGATTTGAAAAAATTTCAGGGCTGAAAAAAGATCCTAGTATATTATATGATAGTCTGTTCATATTCTTTTCAAGAGAAAGGATATTTGCAGTTATTTAAGAGATTCATTAAAAATGATTACTAATAAAAAGTTTTATGAAAATATTAAATATATTTTATTATGTGCCTTAAAAAAGTGGGCATTAAATGTGAATCAAGTGATTTTCTTTAGTTCTTATTTGTACAGAAACATTATTGTAAAACCATTTCCAACTTTAAAATGTTAAGAAACTTTAAAAATTTAAGAGAGGAAGCTTCATGTCGCTAAAAGATAAACTGGGTACTGTAATGGTTTCATTTTCACTTAGGGGAGAAGGCCTTCAGGCTCTGAAAATCAGCTGCCCATTTTGTCAACTTCTGACCACAGAGCTAATTTAAAAAGAAAATCCTAAAAAAAAAAAAAAAAATTAAAAAAAAAAAAAGAAAGAAAATCCTTTAAAATACCTAGTCCGGTTTCAGTTGGGAGAAATAAATATTCCTGGCAATAATGAACAACACCTTGGAAGTAAAAGGAGTCCCAGAAAACATGCAAAGGATACGTTGCTCTCAGATTCCAGAGTCACTTCCAAAGATAAACAAGGAAACAGTTCCCTAAGAACTGGCAGCAACATTAGGACACAAGCTGCAAATGGAGTATACCCACATTTCTGTCCAGCAACATTTTGGGTGTGCCCATCCAACATGAATTCTCAGGACGCAAGAACAAGAAGGCACTAGCTGTTCCTGGGTTGGAAAAGATCTACAAGCAATGGGTTCAGTTCAGTTCAGTTGCTCAGTCGTGTCCGACTCTTTGCGACCCCATGAATCGCAGCACACCAGGCCTTCCTGTCCATCACCAACTCCCGGAGTTCACTCAGACCCACGTCCATTGAGTCGGTGATGCCATCCAGCCATCTCATCCTCTGTCGTCCCCTTTTCCTCCTGCCCCCAGTCCCTCCCAGCATCAGAGTCTTTTCCAATGAGTCAACTCTTCCCATGAGGTGGCCAAAGTACTGGAGTTTCAGCTTTAGCATCATTCCTTCCAAAGAAATCCCGGGGCTGATCTCCTTCAGAATGGACTGGTTGGATCTCCTTGCAGTCCAAGGGACTCTCAAGAGTCTTCTCCAACACCACAATTCAAAAGCATCAATTCTTTGGCACTCAGCTTTCTTCGCAGTCCAACTCTCACATCCATACATGACCACAGGAAAAACCATAGCCTTGACTAGATGGACCTTTGTTGGCAAAGTAATGTCTCTGCTTTTCAATACGCTATCTAGGTTGGTCATAACTTTCCTTCCAAGGAGTAAGCGTCTTTTAATTTCATGGCTGCAGTCACCATCTGCAGTGATTTTGGAGCCCAGAAAAATAAAGTCTGACACTGTTTCCACTGTTTCCCCATCTACTTCCCATGAAGTGATGGGACCAGATGCCATGATCTTCGTTTTCTGAATGTTGAGCTTTAAGTCAACTTTTTCACTCTCCTCTTTCACTTTCATCAAGAGGCTTTTGAGTTCCTCTTCACTTTCTGCCATAAGGGTGGTGTCATCTGCATATCTGAGGTTATTGATATTTCTCCTGGCAATCTTGATTCCAGCTTGTGCTTCTTCCAGCCCAGCGTTTCTCATGATGTACTCTGCATATAAGTTAAATAAGCAGGGTGACAATATATAGCCCTGACGTACTCCTTTTCCTATTTGGAACCAGTCTGTTGTTCCATGTCCAGTTCTTAACTGTTGCTTCCTAACCTGCATATAGGTT
Organism: Bison bison bison; assembly: GCF_000754665.1. Lineage (NCBI taxonomy): Eukaryota > Metazoa > Chordata > Mammalia > Artiodactyla > Bovidae > Bison > Bison bison. The sequence goes on from NW_011494930.1 coordinate 2,252,255, forward strand.
TCTCAAGAGGCAGGTCAGGTGGTCTGGTATTCCCATCCCTTTCAGAATTTTCCACAGTTTATTGTGATCCACACAGTCAAAGGCTTTGGAGTAGTCAGTAAAGCAGATATAGATGTTTTTCTGGAACTCTCTTGCTTTTTCAATGATCCAGTGGATATTGGCAATTTGATCTCTGGTTCCTCTGCCTTTTTTAAAACCAGCTTGAACATCTAGAAGTTCATGGTTCACGTATTGCTGAAGCCTGGCTTGTAGAATTTTGAGCATTATTTTGCTAGTATATGAAATGAGTGCAATTGTGCGGTAATTTGAACATTCTTTGGCCTTGCCTTTCTTAAGGATTGGAATGAAAATTGACCTTTTCCTGTCCTGTGGCCATTGCTGAGTTTTCCAAATTTGCTGGCATATTGAGTGCAGCACTTTCACAGCACTATTTAGGATTCACAGCACTTTTAGGATTTGAAACAGCTCCACTGGAATTCCATCACCTCCACTGGCTTTGTTCATAGTGATGCTTTCTAAGGCCCGCTTGACTTCACATTCCAGGATGTCTGGCTCTAGGTCAGTGATCACACCATCATGATTATCTTGGTCATGAAGATCTTTTTTGTACAGTTCTGTGTATTCTTGCCACCTCTTCTTGATATCTTCTGCTTCTGTTAGGTGCATACCATTTCTGTCCTTTATCGAGCCCATCTTTGAATGAAATGTTCCCTTGGTATCTCTCGTTTTCTTGAAGACATTCTTTCCCATTCTGTTGTTTTCCTCTATTTCTTTGCATTGATCGCTGAGGAAGGCTTTCTTATCTCTTCTTAGTATTCTTTGGAACTCTGCATTCAGATGCTTATATCTTTCCTTTTCTCCTTTGCTTTTTGCTTCTCTTCTTTTCACAGCTATTTCTAAGGCCTCCCCAGACAGCCATTTTGTTTTTTTGCATTTCTTTTCCATGGGGATGGTCTTGATCCCTGTCTCCTGTACAATGTCATGAACCTCAGTCCATAGTTCATCAGGCACTCTATCTATCAGATCTAGTCCCTTAAGTCTATTTCTCACTTCCACTGTATAATCATAAGGGGTTTGATTTAGGTCATACCTGAATGGTCTAGTGGTTTTCCTTCTTTCTTCAATTTAAGTCTGAATTTGGCAATAAGGAGCTCATGATCTGAGCCACAGTCAGCTACAAGTACACAGTCAGTTACAAGCAATACCCATTTCAGGTATTGTATCCAATACCTGAAAGTAAATTTACAAGTCCCTATTCAAAGATCAAATTCTTACAACTGTTTTTGCCTTCCAATCTGAATTTGGAAAGGTAGGGACAACATGAAATTGTACCTCTGTCTCTCAACCAGGCACTACAGTAGAGATCTGGGAGAGCTGACTCTGGTAAGAATTTTTCCCTTTGCTAGTGTCTGCCACTGTTCCCGGGATCCTGTGTCTACAGGCTCTGAATGAGCTGGATGAAGGAGTAGGTCTCATCGTGGCCACCTGCAGAAGAGGAAAAGTCATTTTCCTTCTACTCTTTGTGGTAAATGCTTGGCTGAGACCCCTTTCTCTCTAGGATACCTGGTAAGGGCAAAAGCTTACATAGTTAAAAATTCTCCTCTGAGGCCACTGTAATTCAAGACTATATTTGGTAAAATTAACCTGATTGTTCAGCTTTAAAATAACATTTTACTCACCTGAGGCTCCACACTGGATCCTGTTCCGTTTCAGTCAGACCCAGTCTGATCCCAGATCCAGACTAATTTTGAAGTCAGAACAAGTGTGAAAAAAGAAATGCTCAAATAAAGTGTGAAAACTCATAAAGCAAATCTGCAGAGTCAGGATCCAGAGAGACCTCCAGAGGCATCAGGAAAGCAGTGAGCTCAAGAAGCTCCACAGACCTCTGTGTCAGGAACAAGGAAGTTGTAGTAGATAAAAGAGGGGCTTGGTTATCACAAGGTGTTTTCATTTAGGGCATGACAGGGATCTATCAGGATGATTACCTCACTAGTGCTGATCTGACTGGGTGATTCCTAATTCACTGGTTTAAGATTCTGTTTCTTGGAGAGCTGACACTGAGTCTTGGTTTGGTGCTGTGGGACTTAGCATAAGTGACTCCATTTTGGGTCTGCTGTCTTCTTTTTAACAGTGTGCAATCAAACTTTGTTTAGAGACTTTTCTGATTAGTTAGGTTGAAAGTATTAAACTCAAAGATTTACTGGGTATGCTTATTTGGCGATGTCAGGAAAGTAAAAACATGAACGTATTCTGATACCATTAGTCCTTACTTCATATTTTCGTATGTTGGGATCATTTAAAATAGTTGCAATTTTGTGTTTTTACATGTATAGTTGTTGAGGTAAATGTAGTATTTCAGTAAATATTTATTTGAAAGAAGGTTATTTTTCCTTTAGTTCTCCTACTTATGATTTTTTGCTAGATGATTCTGAACTGTAAGCAGCATGCTGTTCAGAAATGAGTTTGAGGTTTGGGATCAAACACACCTGCTCTAATGCTGACTTTGCTACTTAAAACTTGTAGAAACAGGGGCAGGCTATTTAATTTTTCTGAATTTCAGTTTCCCCATGTGTAAAATGGAGATAATAATATCCAAGGATTAAAGATATTTTGATTAAATGTAAGAAATATATAACTGCTAATTTTCTAAACACAATAAATATTAGTTCTCTTTCCTCTTATACCTCAGTAGAGACTTCATTTCGGGCACCTTTGTATATCCAGCTTTTAGCATAATACCCTTCCCTGTGGCATACAAAACTAAATTCTGTTGATAACTGATTTTTGGAAAAATAAGCTGTTAAAGAATAAATCTTATATAAAAATCATATTTTAGCATATCTCTGACAGCTGAGGGATTTTTTTAAAGAAAATTTAAATGAAGTAATGTTTATTAAAGATAAAGATTTTATTAATTTTATTTCTGTGACAGTGTTCTATATAATTATAAAATAATTAGCACTGTTTGGTATTTTGGTTGTTTACTCTGCTTTCTTGCATTATTCTATTGTAAAATAAAAGTGTGATGCTTATAAAAGTGTTTGTCTAGGAGATATTAAAACTGATGCTCTGTTACCACAACTGGTTCTAACCAAAAGAAACTAGTAAAGAACTATGAACTTTCAGTGATCTAAAGATGCCAGAGCTTTATGGGAACTAGCTAAAGACTTTTCTGATTATTGCATTTAAATTGTGCAATGACTTAACACATGAAATTCAATGCAGGGAGCTGGTTCTCTATCCTTAGTTAGCATAACTTGCTTGAAACTACCACCAGCCTCAGCCAACTCTCTCCTTTTTCCCTGTACCACTAAGAGGGTCCAGCACTTAAAATCCTGGGTTTCTTTCCCTGAATCAGTGGAACTACACAGCACACATCACTGCCAGGCAATTCCTTGCCTGGGAAGTTAACATACTCAGACACTTGTTTTAATGCTGTTTTTTTTTTTTTTTTCCAGCTCTGGTGATCTTTGCTTTATTATTTTAAATTATTTTTAAAATGGTTAAAAATCACATGACTACAGGAGTGCATACTTGGAAAATGAGATGATCTTTTACATTAGTAAATGCTAGCTGTGAGCCCCATATAGCATCTGAGCAATTGAAATTTGTCTGGTCAGGTTGAGATGCACTGGAAGTGTAATATACACAGTATTTCTGAAAACAGTAAACATACATACATGCATTGTAAAAATCTTAATATTTTATACTGATTGCATGTTGAAGTGATGATATTTTGGTATTTAGGATACATTAGTTAAATAAATACATTATTAAAATCAGTTTTACTTCATTTCACTTTTAAAATATGACTCATAAAATATCTGAAATTATGCATGTGGCTTCCAGGGCTTCCCTGGTGGCTTAGACAGTAAAGAATCTGCCGGCAATGCGGAAGACCTGGCTTCTATCCATGGGTTGGGAAGATCATCTGGAGAAGAGAGTGGCAACCTGCTCCAGTGTTCTTGCCTGGAGAATCCCATGGACAGAGGAGCCCGGTGGGCTGCAGTCTACGGGGTCACAAAGAGTTGGACACGACTGACCAACTAATACACACAGACATGTCATGTGGCTTCCATACTTCTTTCGGACAGTCCTGATATAGATGTCAACTTGCCAATTGTGTTTCTCTGCTCATTAACTCCCGGAGAAGGCAATGGCAACCCACTCCAGTACTCTTGCCTGTCAAATTCCATGGACAGAGGAGCCTGGTAGGCTGCAGTCCATGGGGTCGCTAAGAGTCAGACCCGACTGAGCGACTTCACTTTCACTTTTCACTTTCATGCATTGGAGAAGGAAATGGCAACCCACTCCAGTTGTACTTGCCTGGAGAATCCCAGGGACAGGAGCCTGGTGGGCTGCTGTCTATGGGGTCGCACAGAGTCGGACACGACTGAAGTGACTTAGCAGCAGCAGTAGCAGCAATTGGAGATAATACTACTGAGAATATAGATCCATGCCTTTAATATGGACATGTAATGTCTGCTCTGAATATAATAGTAAAGAGTATAGGAAAGGAAAAACTTTTCTCCACCATCTTAGGGTCTCTGTCTGGATCTGAAAATTAAACAGATAAATATAGAGTAACAGGAGAAAAGCATACAAATTTGATATAACTCTCATGTGACAAAGGAGGCTTTTTAAGGAAAGGAAGACCCAAAGAAACAGACCTGAGTATTTTTATCCTAGGTTTGATGACAGGTGGGCAGTGTAGAGAAATGTGATAGGTCAGGAATATGAGGTAAGTGTAGTAAACTGGGGAAAATATAGCCAGACCTGCTTGTCTGATTCTTCTCAATGTCCCTTTGTGCTCAGAGATAAGGATGCTCCTTTCCTCTGGGTATAGAGAGGGCATATCTCACAGGAGGGTCTTATGACCTATTTCAAGGAAAAAGGGTAGAGGAAGGTCCAAGTGAATGTCCTGCTTCTGCTCTTTTTTCAAACTCCTTAGCTTAAATATTCAATATCCAAGGTGCCTTCTTTTGGGGGTACCATGTCCCAAGCTTCACCAAAGAACATCCAACATTCAAGCTTCACCAAAGAACATCTTTACAGTCTGATTAGGGAAATGATGTATGACCTCAAACAAATTGCAGAAAAATTGGGCATACTGAAATTAGTCATGTACGGGAAATAATTACTAGGTGTGTGCTGATGTGGAAGACTAAGAAGTGGCTTATTTTATTTCATGTTAACTGTATATGTTATTTCTTCAGCAATGAAATACTGAACCCCTAGAGTTTGAAAACAGTACAACAAATAAAGATTGTTCTGTATAAAAGGCTTTACTTAAGACTTTTAAGTATTTATTCCCATCATTTAAGCCATACTTTAAAAAAATAAGAAAAAGAAAAAAAATCATGTATATGTGGTTTAAGTTGAAATATACTCTCTTGGGGTTAAAACTGACAGATCTGAAATTTATAATGATGATTTTTAATGACTGCCAAGCATTCCATTGAAATGATAGGCTAAACATGTATAAAATTTTTCATTTCTGTTTGCAAAATGCTGCAAGGAACAACCTTTAACCCTCACATTAATTGAAACACATTTTATATCAGTTTTTGAAGTTCACAACTAAAAAAAAAAAATAAAGTGGAATCATCTAAACCATACCAGTATGGGGTACTTAGTGGAAATTTTAGCCCTCACAAATTCCTGGCATGGACGCAACATGATGAAGCAGCTTCCCAAATCAATTCTATTGAACTCTGGTATGTTGGAGTCACAGTTCAGTTAATACCTGAAATGAGAAAATAATCTTAGATAACTGAATATAATTTGTGAAAGAATAATTATATCTTTAAGCAAAAGGTGATTATATGTTTTCACGTATTGTTTGAAAATTAAACAAAAATCATTTTGTGTTTCAAATGAACTCAACTCTTGTTCTCTTTTGAGAAAACTTAGGTGTAGAGGGTGAGGTTGGAGAAGGCAATGGCACCCCACTCCAGTTCTCTCGCCTGGAAAATCCCATGGGTGGAGGAGCCTGGTAGGCTGCAGTCCATGGGGTTGCTAAGAGTCGTACACGACTGAGTGACTTCACTTTCACTTTTCACCTTCCTGCATTGGAGAAGGAAATGGCAATCCACTCCAGTATTCTTGCCTGGAGAATCCCAGGGACGGGGGAGCCTGTAGGGCTGCCGTCTATGGGTCGCACAGAGTTGGACACGACTGAAGCAACACAGCAGCAGAGGGTGAGGTGGAGCGAACACTTGCTTGTGTTTCTTTTCATTTGATCTGTCACCATTCAGTGGGCTTGCAACAAAAGAACAATCAAATGCATGATTAACATCATGTATGCATGTTTCAGTCAGGTTTCCTGACAAGACATCAAATCCTCTGAGTTTTATGTGAGAAGTAATCCCAAGATCCAATGTCAGCATAATTCCCCCAAGACAGCTTAAATATATATCATTCACTCTTAAATCAAGTAATCTCTTAAGTTCATTTGGATTCCATTTCAACTTATATCTATCTATCTATCAATCTGTATCTGTCTCTTTACATGGGATTATATACATACACACAGACACACAAACACACACATATTTTTTTCTTTTGACTCTTCTAACGGATTGCTGAAACCATGTTTCCCTTCATAGTACTCTAAAGAAATAGATAAAAGACATGTGCAGGGTTGACAAATTATCTTTTGGGAAAGTCTAAACCTGGAAAATATATGAGGAGGAGAGACGTTTATCATAATTACTAGACTACAGTCTCAGCAGGCTGGGATTATTGTAAGTAAAATTGATTTTGTCCATGATTTGATTTTAATTTAGTTTAGCAGAATCATATTCCACAAGAAAGAGATATTTAATTTAGTATATTATGATGAAAAGTCTTCACTTCAATGAATTTTAATGCATTTGGTGTGATAAAAGCACTAACTGATTATCAGTTTTTTTAAAATAGTTATTCCTTATTATTTTATTACCATTTAAATATTTTTTCTGCTCATAATATTTATATTAAATCTAGAAAATATTTTAAGTTTTTGTATTTGTACTCTGGCTGATTGCCTCTGTAAAATACAACAATTTAGAAAAAATAAATAGGATTTAAAATTTGCTGCATAGGTTTTTTTCATTTGGAAGTTTGTTTTGCTGTTTTGATCTGGAGGTTTACAGAGAAACCATTTGCCTCAGAGTGAGTTGGAGCTGTCTAATTGTCAGCTACAGTTGTAAACAAGGGTCTATGGAAACCAATCTCCTGTAATTTTCCAGTCTACTGTTTTTCAATATAAGGCGTTAGAACACTTGGCAATTTTGAAGATTCTGCTCAACAGAGGTCTCTAGCACTTTATAGTTGGGACCAGATGGGACTAAATTCTGAGGTTAACACCAAGGCCACGAGAACTATCCAAGCAAAGGAAAGAGACAAAAGAGGAAATCTAGAGGGTGGAGCAGCATATTTCTCTTTCTATTGAATAATTTATGCCAAAATGTTCTTGCTCTTTCTCCATTTTTCCTATAGGCTCTTGATCTGTGTATCATGTCAATTCATTATATTCCCTGAAACTCTACAAACTATTTGGAGTAAATTTTTGAGTCTTAATGAATGCAAAGGATATTCACTTTTATTTTATGTTAAGGGTGCTATTCTCTCTACATCAAATAATTAAAACCATCTTTTAGCTCCATATTATTAATTTGCTTCACAGACATTTTGTAACATAAAATTACAAAGTCAAATCAGAATGGCTCTGTGCATGCAGCATGCATTTTGTTGTTGCTTTTAAAGTCAAGAATTAAATAGTACTTGAGACCTAATGTGCTAATTAACTAACAGTGTGATATAGAAGAAAGGAGGTTGACCATAGTAAGACAGGAATAGATTTTTTGCTTTGAAAAGCTACTTAAATTCTGTGAATCCCAGGTTCATTTAATAAGCTAGATAGAACCTTAATAATATTTACTCAAGTGCATTATTGTATGCATTAAAATTATCCAGCATAGGTAAAGGCTTCCCACAAACAGCCTGGAACTAGCACTTAGGAAATGGTGGCGCTCTTGCTGATATTTATGCTTCCTGACTCATTTGTGTTTAGCGCATCCCTTGTGAATAGTGCACAATGAATTGTGGGCGGAAGTGAGGTTTATCCCCGCTGGGCTGGAGTATATAATTGCTTATGGAGATTGTCCAGAACTCTGCCTTTATCTCTATTATGGCAGCCAGCAATGTTATAGGTAGCAGTTAGTCCATCAGGTAAAATCTCAAACAGAGCAGAGCCTCTAGCTGACCTGGGATGGGCTACCATATGAGTGAGGAATAAACCTTGTTTTGCTTTAAAGCACTAAGAATTGAGGGCCATTTACTACGGCATACTCCAGACTATCATGATTTTATCATCTTAAATAGTTATAGCATTTAATACCAACGTTATTCTACTTCTTTGAAACTATTTACCATTTAACAGCAAATTCTGATCTTGATTAGGAAACTTTAAAACATTTTTATAGATATCTTCTCATCCCTTTCAAGAGAAAAGTAATGAAAATCTTATTGTTCTTAAACACATTAGGAGAAAAAAAAAACACAACTGAATCTACATCATTAATTTCATGAAGCTGAAGTACCGTTAGCTAATTTCTCCACAACTGTTTTAGAATACAATTTATCCCAGGACTTCTGGTTTCAGAATAATTTTATAATTTCCTCAGATTGTTGTATGAAATATATATGTATATACATTGCATTTTTTAAGACCATCTCTCGAGATGTTGTTACAGAAAAACACAAGTGTTCATAGTTCTGTTGATTATCTTTTTCTTCCTTTTCAACATATATCTGCCTCTGCAAATGTGAGCTAACAATATCCAGTGTGCAGTATACAGTCATACAGTTGAAATGGAGAGAGATATGCTTGCCTTTTATTTTATCTAAGATGGTTAACACTGTGAAAGAAATCTTGCATCCTCTGCAGATTTCTCCCTCACCATCCGTGGGAGCTGCAAGGGAGGCTTTTCTTTTGTCAGATGAGTGTAGCATGCTTGTGCCCATTCTGATAAACACTGGAATTTTTCCTGCGATATGTTGAGTTATTTGGAGTATAGGTCACAAGCTTTAGTGTGCTGTGTTTTACTGGCTTTTTAATCTATCTATCTAATCTCTCCAATTTCTTGTCTGTGTTTCACTATCTGTTTGGGGCAAATAAGATTGATAGTGGTACCTTGGATTCTTGTCAGTTAGGACCTGAAGAAACAGTATAAGACACATCACCCAAGCTGAAGCAAGGGAGCTCTCCTTTGGCCTCTGTCTTATCAGTAATCTTTGACTTCCACCAGCTGAGCTGCTGGACTGCTTCACTCCATCTCCTTCTCCTCCAGAATCCGGAGTAATGAGAATTCCCCCACCATTACCGCCTGCGAATCCCGCGCGGAGATTACATCAGTTCATTTAGCTGGAGCTTTTCAGGCACTTGTTGGCAGAAATTGATTTGGTTCCTTTGCTTTTGGATTCTGCCCAAAAGACAGACTCAAATAAGCAGATTCTGCACTTACAAGGTCTGTTTCAGATAATTACCTGAAAATTTAGAAAATGTAAGGCAGTAGGGAGGTTGTTTCTTTATCTGTAAACCCACTAAGAACACGTCTATAATGCAGTTTTTTTTTTTTTTTTTTAAAGTGTGTTTCTTCCTGGGAGTTTGTCAAGAGGGAAGCGACATGAAGAGAAATGAGAAAGTTAATTGATTTGCTTTTCAGATTGTTTCATTAGAAAGTTTCTAAAAGACAAAAAATAACAAAAAGGTAAATTGAAAAAAAGGTAGCATATATTTTTAACCAATTTTTTCTTCATCAGTCATGATGTCATTTCAAATATGTTACTTGCCAGTTTTCAAACCACAGTTTCTTTGCATACAAATATAGCAATTACTTTCTACCTGTACTGGCTGTATATATAGAGATGGGATTAATGCATCCTCCCTTCTCTCAAAGATTTTGCAGTTCAACAGGGATTAGTTTTCCCATTCATTTGATGGTCTCCATGACTGATCTGTAAGGTTCTGGTGGAGGCTGTCAAATGAACAAAAAAAAGAAAAGAAAAATTTTACATTTGTTGATAACCCCTGTGATTGAAAGCAGTCCAGGACTTGATCTCAGGCAACACCTCTGGATTCCTTACCCTGGGGACATGGAGACAATGGGAAAGATAAGCAGAGAAAGGTCACTTTGAAGTAGGAGCTTTAGCATGATGTTTCTGTTTTTGCTACTACTAAACAATACATCAAATATTTTTTCATATTTTACCTGATGTAATCTACCTTCACATGAGTACAAAAACAATAATTAAATTTCAGGAAGTAATTTGAGTTATCAGCTATTCAAGACAAGCTTCATTTTGTTCCATAATGATAATAACATTATTATTACTGATACTAATAATAACGGAGAACGCAATGGCACCCCACTCTAGTACTCTTGCCTGGAAAATCCCATGGATGGAGGAGCCTGGTAGGCTGCAGTCCATGGGGTTGCTAAGAGTCGGACATGATGAGCGACTGAACTGAACTGAACTGAACTGGATACATCTAGCAATTGTGAAAACTGTATGAAATGAATCAAGAGAAACCCCCAGCATCTCTGGTCTCCTTTGCTGCCAAGCAGGGCTCAGGCACGTTGTGTATCTGACGTCCCAAAATCCTTCCAGTAAAATAGTGAGGAAGGTTGTCTTTCATTAAGACCTAGAATAGTGGAGGTCAAGTGTCATGAGCAACCTGCCCTGGTTGTAGGAGGCTGTAATAAAATACCAGACTTCACTTTGAGTAATAAGCTCTAGGTTCATCCATGTCATTAGGACTGACTTGACTGTGCCCCCCCCTTTTGTTTAATAGCTGAGTAATATTCCATTGTGTATATGTACCATAATTTCTGTATCTATTCATCTGTCAGTGAACATCTAGGTTGCTTCCATGTTCTGCTGCTGCTACTGCTGAGTCACTTCAGTCGTGTCCGACTCTGTGTGACCCCATAGACTGCAGCCCACCAGGCTCCGCCGTCCCTGAGATTCTCCAGGCAAGAACACTGGAGTGGGTTGCCATTTCCTTCTCCAGTGCATGAAAGTGAAAAGTGAAAGTGAGGTTGCTCAGTCATGTCCATGTCCT
>NW_011494930.1:2263464-2298752 GCF_000754665.1 Bison bison bison
GACTAGGTGGCTTAGAAACAGAAGAAATGTGTTGCTCAAAATTCTGGAGTCTGGAAGTCCAAGATCAGGGTGCAGCATGGTCAGGTGACTGTCCTCTTCCAGGTCACAGACTTCTCATTATATTTTCACATGGGGGGAAGGGGTTGAGTGCTTTGTGGGTCTATTTTATAAGATCACTAATCTCTTTCATGAGGGCTCTATCGTCATGACCTCATCTCCTCCAAAAACCCTACCCCCCTACCATCACCTTTGGGGATTAGGATTTCAATATATGTTTTTTTAGGATTGCAAATTCAGACTATGGTGTTTCTAAGGCACATAGTTAGTGAGTTGCACAATTAGAATTCTTACCCAGGTGAGCCACAACCCCTGTTACAAAGCTGGCACTCAATGAATGCCATTTATCCTCTTTGAAAACAGAACTTTTTATACTTATTGAACATATAATTAAAGTAGAAGACCCTCATCCCAGAATTAAAAAAGCACATACCTAAGAATATACATAGATAAACCCAAAATGTTGGTGTTGTGTACATCCTTAAAGCAGTGAAGACCTCTGAGCAACTGATAGGTTCAAAGTCAATTTCTATAAAATTGAAACATAGCTTAATTAGAAAAATCAGTGCAATACTATCAATAGAAATAAATTTCTTTTGCAAAATGGTTTATTCTGTTAAGCTTTATCTGTTACTGTGTTTGATGAGGCAAATATTATAGCTGTATTATTGTCTTGAATTGGTATTTCGTGAGCCTGGATCCTCTTCCCAATGGAACCCCAAGACTATACTTGTTCCTGTCACTCAGTCCCTCTCAGATGTCACTGGCCCTCCTTGATTGACCACTTTGTCTATAATCACCATCTACAACATGTTGCATTCCACAACCCACTGTATTTTTCTTTTTTACACTTGCAATTACTTGACAGCATGGTATAATTTTATTCTTCATTTTTTTTTCTTTATCTCCATTGGAATATAAGGTCCTGAACTTTGTTTTGTACCTTAAAAGATTCCAGTACACAATAGGCAGCATATATCTATTGCATACATGAACAGAAGAGTTTCTAGGTAGCAAAGAGTTACACTTGAACAATAGTGCAACCATATTTGCTATTTCAGAGTAACAGAGAAAGACAGAACAAGGAGAGGGCAGAGTTGAGCCTGAGCCTTTGGCGCAGGGTGCCAGAACAACCCTGGGAGAACTCAGTCCTTCCCAGAGGAGAGCTGTGTACAGAGAGGAAGAAGAAAACAGCATGCAGTTAGAAGCACATGAAATGCTCTCACTTGTGATGTGGTCATCTACTAAAATGCCCCTTAGCCACTTTTCACTCAGTACTGTTTAAAGCCATGCTTCCTTTTAAAAAAAATAAATCTGAAAACCAATATTTGCAAGCTGCCATATATTTGCAAGAGGTACTGTGCTGTGCTTAGTTGCTCTGTCATGTCTAACTCTTTGTATCCCCATGGACTGTAGCCTGCCAGGCTTCTCTGTCCATGAGGATTCTCCAGAAAAGAATACTAGAGTGGGTTGCCGTGCCCTGCTCCAGGGGATCTCCTGCAACCCAGGGATCAGACCCAGGTCTCCTGCATCGCAAGCGGATTCTTTACCATCTGAGCCACCGGGGAAGCCCACATTTGCAGGTTAGCTGTATCCAGTTAACTTCAGAATGTGGGCATTGTGTATCAGGTGATGCCTTCATCTCTAGCTAGAAGCCCTTTCACAGGTGTGCTAATGTATAGAAAACTGTTAATACAATTGTTTGTTACTCTTTGTGGATCAGTTCAGTTCAGTTGTCATTCAGTCAAGGTGAGCCAATAACACATTAATATTTGACATGGATCATAGGCAAGCTCTTATTGCTATTTAAGATTACCCGTATTTTTCAAAGCATAAAAATCTGTTTGTTCTCATTTATAGTAATACTTCTGCTGTGGGAGGAAAGATGTAGTTATAAGCTCAATTACAGCTCCTGGCTTATCGGTAGTGATGTCCTAGATGGGACTGTGGTCCTGATGAGAGCAATGCAGTGAAAAATGAAGATCACGCTGAGTACAACAGAAACTTAAAATGAGATTGTGTTTAAATTCACTGCTGGGACTTGCACACTTGGCACTGGAGAATATGGGGTCACTATAGTAAGATAAGGAACATTCAATCATATCCATCAGGGAAGCTAAGTTACTGGTTCTGTGGCTCTTGTTTAAATGCCAAATTTCTTTTTGATGATGTATTTGTAATACTTATGTAATACTTACATATGTGTGTCTGTATATACACATATGTAAGTATGTGTGTATATACAGACACACAGACACACAGTTACATGCGAATATTGAACACATACATTATATTTACATAAAACATGAGAGGAATAAAAATTATGAAGACATAAAAAATCTATTTTCCATTAATATGTTATTATTTCACAATGCTTTGATGTGAGAAGAAGATACATATGGTATTGTATAATGTAAACATAAGGATTGAGAAATGTTTCCTTATGATTTTAAAAGTTATCATTAAGCCTGCTACTAATTAAATCAGATACAAACTGGAACTATGTAAATAAAATCAATTATGTGAGTTTTATTTGCATGTTCATAATTACAGATTTTCAGAGAATAATACTGAGTCGAAAAAAAAAAAACTTCATGAAATTGTAAGTAAGAAGGGGGAAAGGGAAAAAGAATACATTTTATTCATGAGCTTGTTATCTGTTAGGTATAATGATTGATCTTTTTGGGGTGGCAATACTATTTATGCTCAGCGCTAATGTAAAAGCTAAGTATCAACTTCATCTTTAGAAGAAAAGAAATAAAATGTCTGAGATAATTAGTAATTTGGCCATGGTTAAACTGGTAGTCATTGGTAGAACCAGGATTTAGACTCAGATCTTTCTGAATTCAAAGTTCATCTTTATTATTTCTGGGTATACTCAATTTTCTTTTTTTCCCTCTTTCCACAAAAATAATGCTATCTCATTTTATTTGTTTGTTGTGTCTATTTTTCCTATAATCTTTTAGGAAAGGGCACCAAAAGTAAGCTTAATTTAGTGCTGAGAGTGTGCTAAAATCTTTCAGACACAGCAAATACATGGCTATTAGGTCTAGATTAAATAAAGTTTGCTTTTGGTGACAAACTACGGTGCTGATGACCTATGACCTATAAGATGCACATTTTGATTATTTCCAAATGTTGTCATGCTGAGAATTTCATATCCTCCCAGCTTTTCCCATAGACTGTTGCCAATGGATAATGCATTGGTTTGAATCTAAGAGAGGTTAATTAAAAACCTACTCTGCTTCCCTTTAGATTTCTGTCATTCACTTACTCTATTCAATAAACATATAGTGAATACAAACTTAAGTAGACACTGCATCAACCTTCCCTGATTCTATGAAAACTAAAGACTTCTACAAAGGTTGGGAACACAGTTTTGAAGACAAGTACTATAAAGAAAAGAAATAGGTATATGGGGGTCCATCTACTGTTACCCCAAAACACCTGGCATATGTAAGAAGGTATAGCTGCTGCTCCTCGATGTTCATTAATTGTTACCATGTAGTCATATAACTCAGTGTTGCCTGAAATAGAATTTTTCAAAAGAACAAAAAAAATTCAGATTTTTATATGCAATTAGTCATTTTTAAATATTGGGACGTTTTGGTTGTTTAGGTACAGAACAAATGTATTTCGCCTATACTCCAACACTTTGAAATGCATGTTCTATAGAGATATATTGACTATTATTTCCACCACTAGACAGTGAGTTCCTAGAGGACCAGGATCATCTTAGGACCAATGTGGGTTAGTAATTGTTTGCTTAATAAGGTAGAGACACTTATTCATTAGGAAGCAAACAGTGATACCTAATGAGTGGAAAGTAAGCCTCTGACCAAGATGGAAAGAAGGTATCTATGAGCTCCCACTATATCATGAATATCTTGAGATGGCAATGCCATTTAATGACTCAAGTTCATGTTTTTGTTGGTATTATCCATTTTATAAATGAAGGAGAGAGTATAATCAAGTAAGGCTCATGAAATTGCATCCTCCAACAAATACATGTTGAAAATAACTGGAATCTTATGTCCAATATACTTTATTTTCCATTTTTTAAAAATTTTTATTGAAGTATAGTTACTTTACAATGTTTTGCTAGTTTCTACTGTACAGGAAATTGAATTACCTATACACATACATATATCCCATCTTTTTTCAGATTTTATTCCCATTTAGGTCACCACAGAGGACTGAGTTCCCTGTGCTATACACTAGGTTTTCATTAGTTATTATTTATATATACTATTAATAATGTATATATGTCAGTTCCAATCTCCCAGTTCATCCCATCTTCCCTTCCCCCTTGATATCCATCTGTACCTCTGTGCTTATTTCTGCTTTTTAAGTAAGATCCTCTATAACAGTCTCTAAATTGACTTTAAATTCTAGTGGTTTTAAATTATATTCTTATAAAGTTTTGCACAACATATTTAATCTTGTTAATCTTCAATTTTATAATATATACAGATAACATAATAATAAAACTCATGGAGATTCTATGACATTTATTTAAGATAACATGCATGATGTTCTTGAGATAACATGAATGAAAAGTGTGTGGCATCTAATTGCTTTCCAATAAGTGATAGATATATTATAGCTATTGTTTTGTGGTTAAACCTGTGTTCCATATGCTATAGCTCTGAGGACAAAGGTTGCCAAACACTAAAATGACACTGATTTCTGGAAAGGTAGAGACAGTTATTTGTCATGGTCCCACACAACAATGTTGGTTATTTCTAAGGAGCCATGTTGAAAAAGCAAGAAAGTTCCAGAAAAAAAACATCTATTTCTGCTTTATTGACTATGCTAAAGCCTTTGACTGAAGATCACCACAAACTGTGGACAATTCTTAAAGAGATGGGACTACCAGACCACCTAACCTGCCTCTTGAGAAATCTGTATGCAAGTGAGGAAGCAACAGTTAGAACTGGACATGGACCAACACACTGGTTCCAAATCAGAAAGGAGTACATTAAGGCTGTATATTGTCACCCTGCTTATTTAACTTATATGCAAATACATCTTGAAAAATACTGGGCTGTATGAAGCACAAGCTGGAATGAAGATTGCTGGGAGAAATATCAATAACCTCAGATATGCAGATGACATGACCCTTCTGGCAGAAAGTGAAGAAGAACTAAAGAACCTCTTGATGAAAGTGAAAGAGGAGAATGAAAAAGTTGGCTTAAAGCTCAACATTCAGAAAACTAAGATCATGGCATCCAGTCCCATCACTTCATGGCAAATAGGTGGGGTAACAGTGGAAACAGTGGCAGACTTTATTTTGGGGGGTTTCAAAATCACTGCAGATGGTGACTGCAGCTGTGAAATTAAAAGACGCTTGCTTCTTGGAAGAAAAGCTATTACCAACCTAGACAGCACATTAAAAAGCAGAGACATTACTTTGCCAACAAAAGTCTGTCTAGCCAAGGCCATTGTTTTTCCAGTAGTCATGTATGCACATGAGAGTTGGACTATAAAGAAAGCTGAGCACTGAAGAATTGATGCTTTTGAACTGTGGTGTTGGAGAAGACTCTTGAGAATCCCTTGGACTGTGAGATCAACCAGTTCATCCTAAAGGAGATAAGTCCTGAGTGTTCATTGGAAGAACTGATGTTGAAGCTGAAACTCCAATACTTTGGCCACCTGATACAAAGAGCTGACTCATTTGAAAAGACCCTGATGCTGGGAAAGATTGAGGGCAGGAAGAGAAGGGGATGACAGAGGATGAGATGGCTGTATGGCATCACTGACTCAATGGACACGAGTTTGGGTAAACTCTAGGAGTTGGTGATGGACAGGGAGGCCGGGCACGCTGCAATCCATGGGGTCGCAAAGAGTTGGACACAACTGAGCGACTAAACTAACTAACTAAGGAGCTATGTCAGGGGGCCCAATGTTCACCAAGAATAAAGGCCTTGCTGCTAAGTCACCTCAGTCCTGTCCGACTCTGTGTGACCCCGTAGATGGCAGCCCACCAGGCTCTCCCGTCCCTGGGATTCTCCAGGCAAGAATACTGGAGTGGGTTGCCATTTCCTTCTCCAATGCATGAAAGTGAAAAGTGCAAGTGAAGTCGCTCAGTCGCATCTGCCTCATAGCGACCCCATGGACTGTAGCCTACCAGGCTCCTCTGTCCATGGGATTTCCCAGGCAGGAGTACTGGAGTGGGGTGCCATTGCCTTCTCCAGAATAAATGTTCACCAAGAATAAAGGCCTTGCTTCCCTTTGAATAGAGAGCCATCTTTAGCACCTCTCTCCCAACCTCCAGTCAATCAGATTCAGGCTGTCCAGAATTTTTCAGTAATGAAAGTGAAGGTCACTGAGTCATGTCCGACTCTGCGACCCCATGGACTATACAGTCCATGGAATTCTCCAGGCCAGAATACTGGAGTGGGTAGCCTCTCCCTTCTCCAAGGAATCCTCCCAACCCAGGGATCAAACCCAGGTCTCCCTCATTGTAGGCAGATTCTTTACCAGCCGAGCCGCAAAGGAAGCTTTCAGTAATGAAAGAAAGAAAGTGAAATCACTCAGTCATGTCCAACTCTTTGCGACCCCACAGGCTGTAGCCTACCAGGCTTCTCTGTCCATGGAATTTTCCAGGCAATAGTACCAGAGTGGGTTGCCATTTCCTTCTCCAGGGGATCTTCCCGACCCAGGGCTCAGACCCGGGTCTCCTCTATTGAAGGCAAAGGCTTTGCCCTCTGAGCCACCAGGGAAGCCCAGTAATGAAGAAGTCACTATATAAGAAAATTGCTTGATTGAATCATGAATTTCAGTCTGGAGAACATGTATTGAAATTTACAGGGTAACTTTCTCAACTTCAAGAAGACACATCAAATAACTGTGAGGACCACTCGTTTTCAAAGAAGCCCATACTCAACCAGAAATGATTTTTAGCTAAGAATTCTCATTTTAGGGTTAGGGTTAGGGTTGGGGCTAGTGCACTGGGATGACCCAGAGGGATGGTATGGGGAGGGAGGAGGGAGGAGGGTTCAGGATGGGGAACACATGTATACCTGTGGCGGATTCATTTTGATATTTGGCAAAACTAATACAATTTGTAAAGTTTAAAAATAAAATAAAAAAAAAAGAATTCTCATTTTATATATCAATAGCCTCAGATATGCAGATGACACCACCCTAATGGCAGAAAGTGAAGAGGAACAAAAGAACCTTTTGATGAAAGTGAAAGAGGAGAGTGGAAAAGCTGGCTTAAAACTCAACATTCAAAAAACAAAGATCATGGCATCCAGTTGCATCACTTCGTGGTAAATAGATGGAGAAACAATGGAAACAGTGACAGACTTTATATTCTTGGTCTCCAAAATCACTGCAAATGGTGACTGCAGCCATGAAATTAAAAGACACTTGTTCCTTGGAAGAAAAGCCATAGCGAACCTAGGGAGCATATTAAAAAGCAGAGACATTACTTTGCTGACAAAGGTCCATATAGTCAAAGCTATTGTTTATCCAGTAGTCATGTATGGATGTGAGAGCTGGACGATAAAGAAGGCTGAGCACTGAAGAACTGATGCTTTTGAACTGTGGTGTTGGAGAAAATTCTTGGGAGTCCTTTAGACTGCAAGGAGATCAAACCACCCAATCTTAAAAGAAATCAACCCTGAATGTTCATTGGAAGGGCTGATACTGAAGCTGAAGTTCCAGTACTTTGGTCACCTGATGCGAAGAGCTGACTCATTAGAAAAGACCCTGATGCTGGGAAAGATTGAAGGCAGGAGGAGAAGGGGATGACAGAGGATGAGATGGTTGGATGGCATCACTGACTAAATGGACATGAGTTTGAGCAAGCTCTGGGAGATGGTTAAGGACAGTGAAGCTTGGCGAGCTGCAGTCCATGGGGTCTTAGAGAGTTGGACATGACTGGGCGACAGAACGACAACACTCATTTCGTGGTGATGAGTTGTATCTTTTTAAATAAGTATCTATATGGTTATGTATCCAAGAATATAAGAAACATAGATTAGTAATATAGTTACAGAATAAAGATGTGTTATCTTTGAACACTTTCCTTGCACACTATATCAATATATAGAATAGTGCATAATTAAACATATGCAGGCTTAAAATTCATCATCAGTGCTGACTTAAAAGTTTAGGCTGACCCTGTCCTCTCTGCCTTTGTGATTGTGTAGTGGGTGAGGATGATGATGGTGGTGGTGGTGGTGATGATAAAGCGACCACTGACACATTGAATACAAGGCTCTATGTTAAATGATTTATATATAGGCTCCCATATAATCCTCACAATACTCCTATTACTAAGGTGTCATTTTTCCCTCACTTAACAGAGGAGGAAAAGAATGGTTGGAGAGGTTCATTACTTGAGGTTTACACATTAGTATAGTCGTGATTCTCACTGCAGAACATGGGCTCCTAATTTTACACTTTGCTTTCCCCTTGAGAGCAAAGAACTCTAAGGGAGGCTAGGGGTCTTCTTTAAATGCATCTCCTGAGACACATTTCTACCAAGAAAACTTCTTTGTCATCTATAATATTGAACCTCTGTCCCCTCCTTTAGTGAATATAATTAATTATTGACTATGCATCTTATTGGAAGCAGGAAATCAAATAAAACCAGTGATACAAAAATAGACATAGAGATACATAGATAGTATCTGGTCAGCTAACTAACTAGAATAGATGTAGTGATCAGTTCGAGAAATAATCACATTTTTGTTAATTAGGTTCTTAGTGATGTTTTTTAAGTGCCATCCATTCTTCTAAACAAATAAGTACTTGTCTCTTAAATAAGTAAATTGCATCCCTGGCCTCATTTAGTACATTAACCGCCTTATGAGAACTGATAAGACTTCTTTAAATATTCTAGTATCCTGCGGCTTCTCCTTTTAAAATAACAGCACTCTGTTTTAAGATTCCATTTTAATAAATGTGTGCATGTGTGCATGTTGTTTGTGAAAGTACTCTATTTATTCTGTGCTGCTTGCCCTGTTTCTTTAGACAGCATTTTTCTCAGACTATAATATCTACCCCCACAACCCTGCCCTCCTACAGAGGTCTAGAATACATAATTCCATTTGAATCTAAGGAAAAATCCTAGGAGGAGTACTGTGCATTTAAAGACACTCAGTGAGTGTGAGCTGGGACTATTGATTCTGCTTACACTGTTCAGATATACACATATTTATCTTAAAATGTCAACAAGTGTACCAGAATTTTCAGAAAAAAACATATTTCAGTTATAAACTGGAACATCTCAGAGTTTCTTTTCACCTATATTTCCTGTAGCAACTATTATTTATATTTAATGTTTCAACAAATGTAATATATGTACTACCATCAAAAGCCTCAGGGAAAAAGAGAATAATTTTTAGTAAGTGTAATATTTTACTTGAAAAAAAACCCATGTAGGATAGAAACTTTTAAGCAAAAATAATAAAACATAATCCACTAAAGCAAAATAAAATTTAATAGTAGAATTAATGCAATTGTGAGAACTTTAAGAATTCAGCTCCTCAAGTTACTTTTAGAATCATACAGTCTCTCTAATGGTCTCAACAAATATACCGTGTATCATACAGTGGCTCAAACAAACAAATTTATGCATTTACCAGTGTAAAACATTCATTAAAAAAAAATTCTACTGGGTATATGTGACAGGGCTGAGCAGTATGACAGGTGTTGGGACGTAAATGTTCCCAGCAATAAGATTGTGATTTTTTTTCCTCTGGGTGAAATTAGTGCGCTTATTTCTACCTTTCACCCTGCAAGCTGTTTTGATTGTAAGTTTCTCTGTATTGTTATTGGTACTGTTCAATTGCTAAGCCATGTCTGAATTTTTGCCATCCCATGGACTGAAGCACACCAGGCTTCACTTTCCTTCACTGTCTCCTGGAGTTTGTTCAAATTCATGTTCATTGAGTCGGTTATGCTATCTAACCATCCCCTTCTCTGCTGCCCTCTTCTCCTTTTGTCTTCAGTCTTTCCCAACATCAGGGTCTTTTCCAATAATTTGGCTTTTCACATCAGATGTTCAATGTATTGGAACTTCAGCTTCAGCATCAGTCCTTCCAATGAATATTCAGGGTTGATTCCCTTTAAAATTGGCTGGTTTGATCTCCCTGTAGTTGAAGGCACTCTCAAAAGTCTTCTCCAGTACCATAATTCAAAAGCATCAATTCTTCGACACTCAGCCTTCTTTATCATCCAACTCTCACATCCGTACATGACTACAAGAAAAACCATAGCTTTGACTCTTAGTATTAGAGCATGGTAACGTTTTATTTCTTTTCTCCTCTGAAATGCTGAATATTAACATGACTTTGTCAAAACGTACACATAGCCATCATATATGCATTAGAAAATGGTAGCTAGAAAAACTCTGAAGTTTTGCTAACACTAATTTATTTAACCTCCAAAGTTGCAGGTTAGTTGAGGTCTCTTAGATGAGTTATTTTTAGACAAAATTAGGACATGCAGCAGAACGGACAGTACTGAATCCATCAGTTGGATCACTGTATGTAAAAGTTCACATATTCCTCACCATGATAAGCAAATGTGATTGTGCATGTGCACATACTAGAATGCATTTATAAGTTCATTTGCAAAAGAAAATCTATGAAAAATAAATAAGACAATCTCAAAATAGCAGATTTTTTCCTAATATATTACTTTACTAAGTTATATCTTCAATTAAAGTGAATTTTGAAGTGATTCTAAAAACATAGAAAGACTAAAAAGAAAACTTTAATATTTTGCCCCTCCTCATCCTATTTTTCCTTTTATTTTACCAATATCTCTGTTACAATAAGGTTTTTCCCCCTACCCCTTACCCAAAGTGAGTGTGTGGGTGGGTAGGTGAATCAATTGCTTGTTTCTTTCATTGATGGTGGGTCAGCAGTTCTATAATTTTAGCTTATTGGGTTTCTATGAGGCTCTAATGAGTTAATAGTTGCAAATTGTTTAGAAAATATTTGGTATATAGTAAGTGCTCATTAACTATTAGCTTTTTCTCAGGTAATCGCAGAACTTGCTTTGAACATGAATCTGATAAATAATGAAATCTAAACTTAAATGTGTCATGAATTATCAGGACACCATATGTAAATGACAAATGGGGCTAAAAGGCAAATCATACATTCCATGCATTGTTTAACTTTGTGAATCATAAAGGTGGTTTGCATTATTTTGTAGATTCTATTTTTCTTTGGTGTACAAATATGGAGGCGATAAATTCAGCATAAAGTCATTGTTTTGAGATGGGTTATGATCTGGAGAATAAAGATGTGTGTATGTACGTGTGTGTGTGTGTGTGTGTGTGAGAAAGACAGAGAGACAGAAGGAGGAAAAGAGAAGCGAGGAAAAGAGACAGAAGCACTTAAAAGAGAGCAAGCTAATGTGATATATACATTTTAGTCTTGGCCCCCTTTCTAATATCTTTTATCTTATTTTATGCTGTTAACCAAAATTTCCCATCCCAGAGCACCACATTTTATTTTTCTCATTCTATAACACCTTGCCTTTTCTAGTTTCTTGTGTGCTATTTGTGGCCTCCTTACCCTTCTGTTCCTCTTTTTCATTCTGAGGTTCCTGAAGGATAGAGCAAAACTGCAGTTATAGATATGTGTATGGCACTTATTTTTGGACAAAGCTTTACCACAAATTTCAGTTTTTTCCCCATTTTATATAAAACAGGTCGAATCACCTACAAGAAAATTGAAACTCACATTTTCTTTCACTTATAAATTGTGTTGTAACATAAGATTTTGTATGTCCTCTCTTTGGGATCTGCTCTCCTGTTTCCCCTGGCTTCTCTGGAACAGGGTACTCCACTGCCTTGACCTCTCTACCTTCTCCCAGACTATGGGCTTCCTCTCTAGATGAGACTGCTCACTTTCAAGCACAGGTAGAACTGCTTTCTTGTTATTGTCCACATAGTCAGATTGAAGGCAGGAGGAGAAGGGAGCAATAGAGGATGAAGATGGTTGGGTGGCATCACTGATTTGATGCACATGAGTTTGAACAAACTCCAGGAGATAGTGAAGGACAGGGAAGCATGGCGAGCTGCAGTCCATTGAGTCACAAAGAGTCGGACACAATTTAGTGACTGAACAACCAACAACAATATAGTCAGCACCAGATGAAAATCTGCAGCACTTGGAACCCCTCCTGTCTAAAACAGGGCAACGGACTGCTCTGCTGTGTAGCTTGTATGAGTAGATGGCAGAGCCACTTTCAACCAGAAACCATGAAAGCCCCTTGATTACCAACCCTCCACTTATATGAATAAGTTACAAGGCTCAGTTCTTCCTGCTTATCCATATCACATGAATTTGTGTATTTGCAATATATATATTATAGCCAAATGTATAATTAAATTATAATTTATATTAATATCTCCCATTGTGTATTTACCTACCTGGTCTTTTTGTATCCACTTTTAACCTAATGCACAATTTTGTACTTTGTTTTGTTTTAAAGCTGCAGCTAGTGTGATCTTTAATGATATATGTATGAACTTGGAAAGTAAAACTTTCCATGGATTGTTAGTTATCCTTCAGATAACCTCCCAAATCCTTAACAGGGCTTGTAAAATGATCTGAGCACTGACCTCTGCACCTTATTTCTTTTAATTCCTGGAGCCAGTCAGCCTCTCTTCCCTCTTAGCCGGAAGGCATGCATTTCCCCTGCTGGCTATCTTCCTTATCTTTTCCCTAACCACTTCTTAAAGGGCTAACTTCTACTCTCAATTCAATGCCATTTCTCAAGGTGTTCTCCTTCCCCTCGCCCCTTATCTTATGTTTTATCAACCCGTATGCTTCCTTTCATCAAGCTGGACACTCGCTGATAATTCCCAGTGTATAATCACACCAAATAATTCTTTGGCAGATTGCATTTGAAATCAGAAATATGACAGCCTGATTCTAACCTTATCACTTATAGCTGAGTGACTTTATGTGTGCCACTTGATTTCTCCAAGTTTTATGTCCCCATCTGTAACACATGGGCTTGCTGAGATATAGCAAACGATATCTAACACAGTGCCTGGAACATTTATTTCCCACAACTTAAATGTTATTCACCTCTGATTTGGCTTAGTTGTATAATCCTATCATGTGCTCCATGCTCAGTCGCGACTGACTCTTTGAGATCCTACGGACTGTAGCCCAACAGGCTTCTCTGTCCATAGGGTTTTTCAGGCAAGAATACTGGAGGGGGTTGCCATTCCCTCTTTCCTGGGGATTTTCCCAAACCAGGAATTGAACCTGCATCTTCTGCAATGCAGGTGGAGTCTTTACCTCTGAGTCACCAGGGAACCCCATAATCTATCATCCTGCCTACCAAAGATGTGACCTAACTAATAATTTGATACTCAAGGTACATTAGGGAAATGAGAGAGAGACTGAAAGGCAGGATGGTTTCTGCCAACCAGCTGTGAAAAATGACAAGCTTTGCTAGGTCTTTCCTTATTGGCCCTTCACTGTTTGCTAATGAACCCCTGTGTTGATTGATCTTTTCATTGTACCTTCTGCTTTTTACCCCTAATTAAGAAACACCAGTCCTTACTCCAGGTCCATCTCCCAGAAAGATGAGAGAGAAGGAGAGTTGGCAAGTCAATGCTAATTTCAAACTATCTTAATGTTTTCTTTCCCTTTATTAATGTGTTTGCACTTCACAAGCACCTCTGGAGAGAAAATGGCTTACCCCATAGGCTGCAAGAATAGATAGACATTTTCATTGCCAAGGTCAGTATGGTGGGTAATTATTTTGGAGCAAGTTAAATAAAGAATCTTCCTTAAATAAGGAATCTTAAAATATTCTCTATTTAATCTGTGCTCTAAGGAAATCCCATTGATTCCTAGTGCTACTGCATCTTCATTTGTGGCCATTAATACAATTAAAAAACCAAGTGAAGGAATAAGATTTCTAATCCCCCAAAGATCTGTATCTATTGTTTGCTGAGATTTTAGCTGTATTTTTTATTTCTGACTCTTGACATGTTTATATATGCTGAAGATTTCAATTAAAATAGACAGCAGAGTGATATTGAATCAATACTTGTTGTTTTGTATCTAGGGAAAAAGAAGCAATATGAAATATGGAAATCTGAGAGAATGTAAATGCTTTAGGATCTGCTGTGAGACATATCCTCCTGCTTGTCAGACAGACATGATTTTTAGAGCAGAGAATTTGCTGGCTTAAAGAAGACAACTTGCCAGTTTCATTAGTTTCATATCTTTCGCTAGACAGAGTCACTGTTCCAATCATTAAAATACCAGTCCTAAGCTCCCATTAAGTTTGAGCCAAATGACAGCATGTTTTAGAAGTGCTTTGTACAATAACAATATGTAGCTGAATACTCCTTATAGATGAGTAAGCCTGTGATAACTTCACTCTAAACTGAGTTCCACTCTCTTTTACTTGCTTAGGTTTGCGAGCTTGCCAGGAACATAATTATTAGTGCTTCTTATGAATACCCACTAGAGATCCCATTGAAAGAGATTCATTGATAGAACAGTAGAAATTTGTAAACATAAAGTACCAATATGGTAGGAACTAAATAGGTGGAATCACCAATTTTAATTATGGTGAAGCTGAATTTTTTCCCCTCCCTGGTCAGCGGTGTGTGGAGCAGTCAAACAGATTAGACCCAAAGAACAGTGAAGTGCTTAAACATATATAAGGGACACTTCAGAATAAATTCTATCAGATCATGAAGTATCTCTTGCAACCAAAATTAGGATGGGAAATCTACCAGCACAGAGCAAATCTCTAGTGAAGAAAATGCTATGTTTTCATTTTTAAAACCAAAGTATTTCATTATTTTGTTCCATACTGTGCACTCCACACAGCATCAGCCTGGGATTCAGAAGAAACTAATGGAAGTCTTGTGACAAACATTTAAGGTCAACTAGATAACATTTTTATTCTCTATGATTCCCTCTGAATTTGCAATTGTTCATTCTGAATTCATTGTTCTCTGAAAGCAAGGAACAAAACAAACAGTAACTGTTGGATATCTTGTCTCTGTCTATCTGCAGAATTTGGGGCCTGCATGTGGTTCTTCAGAATGTAGTAGAAAACAGTATTTATGTTTATGTATTTTGTGTTTTTTTGAACATATTTTCCTACAGACATATTCAATTTCTTAAACTGCTAATGCACAAGAGTTTCTCAAATTGGCAATTATTTCATGGACTGGAAAGGTAAATAAATATCTCCTTTGAAATAGCTCCTAAAGAAAAGGTGGGGATACTCAGCCATTTACCAGTAAGTGCTTGGTGCTTTGTTAAAAAGCACATGGCTTCTTTATAGTCATCCACAGGCAAAGATTCCTATAAAAGATGTTAATAAGTTCTTGATATGTATACATGTGCCTCTGGGCTTGTGCTCCACCTAATATGAAGAGGGAACTACAATAATCTGTCCCTGGAGACAACTCTGTTGATTGCTAGGAAGAGGTATTTGATTGCTTTTCTGAAATGTTTAGAAGAATATGCTTTATCTCTAATGTGCTAAATGTCCACATATGAAATACAAAACAGTAGATGATTTCCCCCAATCAACAGGCCTTCTGTTAGCAACATCATTCCCTAGCATGTGCCTGTAAGACAGCTCATTAGGACAATGTATATGATATGCTTCAGATCCTTTTTAAATCAATGTGTAAGGCTCACCCAATAATAACTTCTTTATCATCCAAATACTATTTTTACATTTATGCCCATGTTTTACTAAACATAGGAAGCATAATAGTAAAGAAAATCATCTTCCATTAGATCAAGAAGTACCAATTAAGGAAAGCTAAAAGTTACAGAGAGCAGACCATTTTTAGACTATTAGAAACATCTGATTACAATTCACTTACATCTAAAAAATGATTTACCTTTCAAGAATGACTAAAGTTTTTGGTCTCCTAAGGTTTTAAGCACGTGTTGCTATTGCAAACCCTGCAGGTGTTTCAGTTTTATGTTTTTGGATGGTTTTGCTTTTTAATTCAAATTGAAATGGGCCTGTGTTTGCCTGTCAGGGTAACAAAACTATCCCAGCAGCAGATTCAATTCTCGAGATATAATTATGAACACCTACTGTGTGCAAAAACTGTGGGAGACCCTGAACAAGACACACCGATGAGTTATAGAGGCCGTGCCTCCAAACTGCCCACAATCAGAAGTTCAACCTTTATTGAGCTTTTAATTAGAGCCAAATAGCCTTGGAGTTTGTAGGCCCAAGGGGAAGACAGTTCACAGATTTGTTCTATCTCCCTCCCACCCATTTACCATTACCTTTTTTTCCCCAAGGCAGTCAGATTTCTCTCTCTCTCTCTTTTTTTTTTTTTTTGGCCTCTCTCGGAGAATATACATTTGTGTGGGAGTGAATGCCTGAGTCACTGCTCAAGCACAGGAAAACAGAGGGACGAGCAGCGCTCTCTGCTGTTATAAGCACGGCCTCATCCCCCTTTGCTCCTGTCAATGGTGCTTCGGGCCCTGAGCATATGGGCAGGGGCTTGTCATCAGAGCCACTTATGGCACATATATAAAATTTACTGTGCCTTCCTGGAAAAATGCAGGGTTTGTGAACCACTTGGGAGAGGAATGGATTTATGGAAGGGGAAAAACACACCCAGTCAAGCCATTAAACACTGGTTTTCATGCTGTTCTCAATCACCAGACTATGATGGAAGAGCTCTCATCTTAGGCTCAAAAGAAGCGAGTGTTTGTGTCCTTTTTGAAATAAATTACTGGTCAAGATCTTTTTTAGGGAGCAATTTCCCTATTTATATCCTCAGAAACATAAGTTTATGATGTCAATGATCACGGTAAGGGATAGGCAGCACATAAAATGCCAGAAGTAGCTTGAAAGTTATTTTTATATTACTGAAAAGAAAAACCATATCAGAAACAGTCATTTCTCAAGTAATTAATCCTTTTGAGTTGATTTATCAAAGAAATCCTGTTCATAAATTGTACCATACTTCTGTTGGTAGAAAACTGGTAATATGTTCTACAGTGCTTTTGGATGAATAAATCCATGAAGGGTCTTAAGTCAATCTTCCAATCTGGCATTAGCATTTTCATCTCACTATGCATGATATTTTTAAAATCAGGAGAGTTGGCTTTCAGTGTAAGTAGGCATACATTAAAACATAAGAGCTTGGTGGTGTGCTGTTAGATGCTGTTTGACTTGGAAAAGCATTGTACATTTCCTCTAATATGTTTAATTTTACTTAAAGACATAACACTCACTCCATCCTATATCTGTTTGTGAAACTATATTAAATACTTCTCATGTTGAAATTGTGAACCAAAATTGGTGGCCAGCAAGGGTAGGAAGGAAAAAGAAGACTCATTGAGAAGACTTTCGGGATGTCAATTTCCATTGAACAGAAGGAGGGAGAGCTCTTTGTATGTAACTATATATTTTGCATAACTTAACCTTTAAAGTGTTGTGTGGTTTATTTATATATATGAAATCAAAATGAACATGCCACTCTTTTCTACTGAATATGTCATTTTGGCTAAGGCTATAATTAGAAATGCATAACGAATATTTTGAAAGTGTTTTGTTTTTACTTTGGTGGGCTTGGAGGAGGGAGTGGAAAGGCAAATGCACTTCAGCAGGTGCTGCTTACTCTTCAACTCAAAGATTTCATCTCAGTGGAGCCTATGAGCACTGTGGCCTTTTGGAAAAACCATCAGAGTGGGTTAAGAAACCTGGATTCCAGCTGGTTTTGCCTTTAGTTATGAAACCAAAAGAATATCATTAGCTTTGTTTAAATGCCTCTGCTTCATTCCCCATTAGCACTTTGTATGTTGTATACATATTACAGCCCATATGTAGCATGTGCTCACTGTGCAGGAATGATGTTAAGTACATTACATGCATTGGTTTATTTGAAATGTTCTTTCAGAACATTGAGTATAATTTACTAGATTATACTCAAATGACCTGTTCATGAGTCCAACTCTTTCGTATGACCGAGACTGTTTTATTGACATTTTAGATACTTTAGAAAGATTTGTTAAGTTTGATTGACCTTTTATGTTCCTCAATTCTAATTTTTTTAAGGTTTTTATTTTATCGAATAAGAATAGGAACATATTTCTCTTCATCAGGATAAGGAGGGCTTCCTTAATGTTTTCTGTATTGTTGTAATATGTTATAGTAAAGTATTTTTGGTATACTTTTCCTGTGTTATCATAGACCATTACCATTTTAATTTTATTTCTGTAGCTCAAATGACTCACTCAGGCACAGGGAAGCATTCCCTCAATAGATGGTTCTTAGTGATAAAATAAGTGAAAATATCATAGATTCTCATCCATCAGACACTAAAAACATACAGTAAAGCCACAGGGTTTGCCAAAATACTGATCCTCACATTGATCATTGTCAACTTGTCTTTTAAAAAGCTATGTCTTTTATGTGTTTGCTCTTATGATACAACTATTAATATATTTCTAAGTTTCATCAGTTCTACAAAACAAAAAAGGTTTGTTTGACTAACCAAGAAGTGTTAGTCTGTCTCTACCTGTTTAAAAAATAGATTTAGAGTTATTTTTGAAAACATCTTAGGGTCTATATCTTAAATCTGAATATAAAATCCATTAGCAGTCCACAATGAGAACTAATTGCCGGAGTGCAATCTTGGCTGCATTTTTATAACTGCTAGTGAAGCTCACATAGCTAAGAGAGTACATTATCTTATAAAAATTATATTCTCAGGGGATTTTGTTCTTAATATATAACAATGTGAATAATAGCATGCACTGTTCACATGAAAATCTCCTACTAGTATAAACCAAGTTTGAGATGTTTCAAGTTTATATCTGAGGTGGATGAGTTACATTTAGATAATCACTCTCCCTTTTCCTTTCCATCTTTGGCCATTAAATCATCAGTATCATTCAAGAAGAGGAGAGATAATAAAGAGAAAATAAGAAATGAAGAAGAATAGGAAGAAAATAAAACAAAGACAAAATACCAAAAATCATCAAGGGAGGACAATTATCAAAAATCGATTGAAAGTTTCTTTCCTCAGCGCTCTGGACAGCAAAAATGAGGCTAAAGATTTATTCTTTTTGAAAAGGAACACTGAAGCATGTTATCAAATCCAATTATATTTTAGTAGTAGGGATGACAAGAATATTAAAAGCATTTACTTACTGAAGCTAAAGTTTCCAGTTGGGTTTTTCAATCCCATGGCTAAATAGAACATCCAAAAATTCAGAGTTTAGTAGCTTTTAAGGTCACTTGAAACATTGTGTTTCTTAGTCACAGCATAGTCTTTTTGATAATTTTCTTTCTGGGCAGTGTCATTGTATCTAAAGCAGAGATGGAGGGTGGAGAAAGAGACAAAGTCTGTGATTGACTGAGAAGGACCAGGTATACTCAGCTAGACACACTGAGATGAAAAGAGATGAGTATTAAAGCATCCTAGACTATGGAGGAGAAAGAAACACTTGGGAGGAAATCATACAATACACTACCTAGTTTTGGCCTGAACCCAGCATTTGTATACAGGGTGATGAGGAATAAAATGGGAAAGGGATATTTGAGTTATATTGTAGAACAAGTCAAACTCAGGTGAGAACATTGTTCATGTCAGGCATCCACTGGACAATGAAGTGACAAAGACATAGAGAAAGAGCTGTTTCCAAATGTTATTTTACCTAGATGCCCGGTGAGCCTTCCCTGTGCCGCCCCCCAACTCACGGAGATCTGAGTAAACTTGGTCCTGTCTCCATAATTCCTTGTATCCTGTGAATGTCTCAATCTATCCTCACAATTTGTGAACTCCCTGGGGCTGTATTTCCATCATCTGCTCCATTTCTGCCCTCTATGTGTGTACAGTCTCTACTATAATCACACTATATTTGGCAGGATATCCGATTCAGTGTTGTCAGTTTTTCATTTAAAAAAAATAAACTGAAACAAGGGCTTGATATTTTTAGTAACTTTGCTGAAGATTTGAGAGAGGTCATGACTTTTGAGAGGTCATGTCCCTAAGTTTCTTCTCCATTCCCTCCCTATTATTTCACTGAGAGTAGTTCCTCCTTCTTCTCTGAAGCCCTGATACAAACTGACATCCATGTCCTAAAGGGACTCCTCCACCACCTCCATGAATTTGCTCATTTTCTTGAATTATTAATGTTCAGTAAGATTTAGTCACAGGCTTTGCCTGTCTCTGGAACTGTAGTGTAAAGTCAGCAGCCTTTGGAAGATCCCAGGGTATACTTTAACATCTGCTATTCCACTTACTATACTCTGTTGAAAGAATTAGACTTATTTTAAAAGGGATGGCCTGAAGCAAGCTTAGGGCATAATTCTCTTGGGAACAAAGAAATGAGCAAGTTATTGTACTTTGTACGTGTGTGTGCATAAATTGTGCACAAACACAAGTTTTCATATGTGTAGAAAATACACAGTGAATACTTTCGAGAGACCCTGAGAATTCCTTGTGGAATTGGCATTTGGGATCTCCTTTTGTTAGCCATACAAAATGTGACGGGAATTTTGATCCCTTTCTTCTAGCCACACTAGTAATGGAATATTGTCATAAGATTATATTTCTTATTATTTTCTGAAGTAAAGGATATTTTAAATCTTTCATTTCCAAAGGATCTTGCTTTCTTCCATTTTCTCCCCCTCTTAGCACATCCTCAGTTTAAAGGAGTTTCAGAAATTAGCCCCATTTTTTCTTGAGCTTTGTGGATGTTTTTGGTTGCCTGCCTAGTGTCTGTGACTTCACCCCTCATTTCCAACATCACCCTGATTGTGTCTGGGTTTCTTCCTTTGTCCTGACCTCTGCCCCAGGGCTGGAATTTGTTTCAGTGAACTAGTTTTGTTAATACCAGTCCTCTTGCCTAGATTAGGAGTGGATTAGTCTAAACCAGTTTAATTTGATGAGAGGTTTGCTTTGGCCTGCCTGACATTTCCATTCATTTAAAACTGAGGGTAGAAGGCCAGCACAAGTATCCTATAGGACATGAATAAGGCTACATACACATAATCATGACTATTGTCCTGGGATTCATCCCATGACCATCAGAGATAACAGATTTATGATGAAGCAGTTACAGCATTGGAGAAGGAATTGGCAGTCCACTCCAGTATTCTTGCCTGGAGAATCCCATGGGCGGAGGAGCCTGGTAGGCTACAGTCCACAGGGGTCGCAAAGAGTCAGACACAACTGAGTGACTCACACACAAATTTGCAGCACACATAAGGATAAAGGAACTTATAATCCACAGCATTTTTAAACCAATACATCAACAAATTCTGACACTTGCTCTAACTCCATTTATAACTCCATTCATAGTTATTATAAATTATTGGCTCCATTCCCCATGTTTTGCAATAGATCCCTATCCCTGTAGCTTATTTATTTTGTACATAGCAGTTTCTACTAATTCCTCACCCCTGTATTGCGCCTCCTCACTGGGAATTACTATAAACAGTTAATTGTTCTCTATATCTGTGAGTCTACATCTTTTTAGTTATATTCACTAATTTGTTGTATTTTTCAGAGTCCGTGTATAAGTGATATTGTATTTGCCTTTATCTGATTTATGTCACTTAACATAATGTCCTCTAAGTCCATCTGTATTGTTACAAATGGCAACATTCTTTTTTATGACTAATGTTCCATAATGCCATTTCCTACTCCAGGGGATCTTTCTGACCCAGGGATTGAATCCATATCTCTTGCATCCTCTGCATTTGCAGGTGGATTTTTTATCACTGTACCACCTGGGAAGCCCTGCACACAATATACATATATATACACCACATCTTCTTTATCCATTCATTTGTTGATGGACACTTAGGTTTCTTCCATATCTTGGCAATTATAATAATGCTGTTTATGAATTGGGTGCCTGTATCTTTTCAAATTAGTGTATTTTTTTTTTGCCTTTTTTTTTCAGATATATACTCAGGAATGGAATTGCTGGGTCACTAAGACTTATCAATTTAAACTTCTATGTATCACTTAAGTTCATACAGCACTCCTGTGGCTATTTCAATGAGCTTACTTCAATCCTTAATCATTCTTTATAAGGATTTCTGCAATAGATGCCAAACACTCTGTCAGCCTTCCATCTCTTCTCCCAAAAATCCAATCTCTAAGTTACTTCCAGAAAGAGCTTTCTAAAAAAAATTTGGCATGTCATCTTCCAGCCTAAATTTGTAAGTAATGTCCTATCTTTCGAGCATAAAGTCCCCAAACTTTTGCATGACATTTAAGATGTTTTCTTTTCCTTTTCAATATGGCTTAGTTGATTTTTATATGAATTCTGTGTCCCAGTTATACTGAGTTTCTTAAAATTCTGTATATATGACTTATTTTCTCACAATCTGATGGTTGTTTAAATTCATCTCCTTTCATGTACTTACTATAATTAATATTTGTGTATGGCAAGCTCTTATATCCACAAAGATTATCAGGGAAAACCTTTAATGTAATTTCTACCCCAACACTCTTTAGGAGCATTGGGTCTTTCTTCACAGGGCTCCTGCAAGGTCACTCCATACCTCCTTCAGAGAAAAACATGACACATTCTAATAGTTTATTTTTCTGTTTGTTTCTCTGCTGAACTCTGAACTCTTGGATCTAAGCACTTTTATCATTGTATTTCTGATACTTCCATTGTGCCTGGCACATAGTAGACAACCAGTGTTTGTTTGGGAATGAATAGTGAGAAAGACAATTGTAATGTAAAGACTGAAGACTCTTCATGACGTCAGCTTTTTAAAAAGCAAAATTTCAGAGAATTAGTTGTTTTTGCTTGCAGTGATTTCTTGTGACAACACATGACTGATTTTGTGTTTGGTTTCATCATTTTATTTTGTTTTCCACTGAGACATTTGATACTGCTTTGTAGTTTTCTGTTGTTTTTATGCTCTGGAATGTATGTAATAACAGGAGATAATGTTGATTTGTCTTAAGATTTAGGTCACTACTCAGGAAAACACAATTGAAAACACATTTTTAACTAAGATTATATATTGATTAGGTCTTCCCTGGTGGCTCAGAGGTAAAAAATATGCCTGCTAATAGAGGAGACACGGTTTCAATCCCTAAGTCAGGAAGATCCCCCAGAGAAGGAAATGGCAACCCACTCCAGTATTCTTGCCTGAGAAATTCCAGGGACAGAAGGAGCCTGGAAGGCTACATGGGGTCACAAAGAGTTGGAACACAGCTTAGTGACTAAACAACAGCATTAACAGTACGTTAATTACGTGATGTTAAATGAGTGTGTAGTCTATTTGTCTTAAAGGGAGATTATAGAGATAGGGTAAACTCAGGAGACTATCTTTTATAGTTTTTTCTGGCAAAAAAAAGAAAAAAGAAAAAATACCAAAGATATTGCAATTATCAGGAAAGATTAGGTCATACTGTAGTAAAACAAAATAGCTCCACCTGTCCCCAAATTTCAAGATCTCAGACACTCTACATCATGAAACTTCACTTCTTTTTAGTGCTACAAACCCATGCATAACAGAACCTCTTCACTCCATACAGTTACTCAGAGATCCAGGCTAACAACATGATCCCATCCTGGAGATGCACCTCAGGAAACATGAAGTTTTGCTAAAGCAACAACATAGAAAGGGAATGCAGAATTGTGCATGTTTTTTTTTTTTTTTTCCTTCTGTGACACACTTCATTTTGATCACAGTTCAGTGGACAGAACTAGTCACATCATCTTACCTAATGCCAGGGGGTGCTGAATACATAATGGTGCAGATACAACTGTTGGTGAGTGGTTATTTCTGCCACATTCCTGTGGTACTTGTTCATAGATTCTTATAATAATCCAGTCTTAGAAAAGGTAGTAAAATTTATGAGAAGAGAGAGAGAGAAAACAAAGACCTTTTATTTCTGTCTTTCCAATAAGCAAACTGCCCTTCATTTGAGATTCAAATTCTAAGTCCCCTGTTTCTCAATCACTCTGTCTGTCTGTCTATCTATCTATCTATGGAGGATAACAAGCAAAGCAGGATATTTTGTCTAGAAATTTCATATTTATTGAATTGCATATAGAATGTGAAAAGAAATATAATAATTAAATGAAATAAAAATTTAAATTTGTCAACAAGAATTTTCTCACTCTGTGGTGCAGTATCTAACATTGCTTTTTAAACACAAAAGAGAGCATATTGGCTGATACTATTGAAAAGTTCAGGCATTGGCTGAATTGACCTGCGGCTCAGCTGTGCCCTGTTGCTCTAATAATGATGTCAGTACCTGGGTTCTCTTTTTAATTTCCCACTTCTAAATCAACTCTGCTCTATTGGGGCTTTCTTTCTAGGAAAACCCTTGTCACTAAGGTTCCTTGGTCATCTCTACTCCCTATCTGCGGATTAAAAGTGAGGTTACAAGGAGGAATACATTAGCAGCTAAAGGCAGTATCTAGAATAAGGTAGGGCATTTAGTTAAACATTTCCTAAGTTTTGGTTATTCTACCTTTGCTGTTCCAGCAAGAGTCTGGAAGGAGAATTTTATTACTGTAGCTTGAATCAGATGTTCAAATCTTAACTAGTCAGTGTGATTAGTAGATCAATGTGAATGGCCAGGCCTACATCATTTGTCCACACTTGCAGGGAGGGGGAGCCTGGTGGGCTGCCGTGTATGGGTCTCACAGAGTCGGACGCAACTGAAGCGACTTAGCAGCAGCAGCAGCAGCAGAAAGAAGGGATGTGTTTGTGGTCAGCTCTATCTGACATCCTTGGACTGATTGTTGGGGAGGGGGTCTCCTTGAAGAGGAAAGGGACCCTGGGAAGACAAAATAAACAAATTGCTTATCCTGCTTGGTATACTCCAAACATTAGCACATTTATGTGGCGTTCTGTATTTGCATATATAAGGTATACTGATAAAATTTCATTTCACTTAAGATATAATTTCTGTCAATGTTTCATACATTATTCAAAATTAGCAATTATAATGGAGAAAAATACTCAGAGTGAATATAGACTACTTAAATTTTTAAGTCTTAGAGGAGTAGAATTTTCCTTCTGAAATAAAAGTAAGTATTTTTATGTCTTTGATAGTTAATTATTTAATCAAACTATAACTTTTTTATTTGCATAGATGAAACTTTTTTGTTTCCCCCAAATGCCAACTTTTTAGCAGTAAAATGTATTAAGTACATTAAGTACTGTCAGTGCTTTTGCCCTGCCCTTGCTGTGTTTAACTTAGGTTAAAAATTGCATAAGCCATTGATTACTGAAAAACATATATTTCCAGGTGTGCAGTATGATCTCAACGTTTATTTTTATAAACAAGTCATATTAATGTGATTATTACCTTTTAAGTGTTTTACTACATGGAAAAGAATAGGTTAATTGACTTGGTGTTCTTAAGTATTAGATTGGTAAATTCATCAGGAAATTGAATAGTTTAGTTCAAATCTAATTAATTTTTATTTGGGACATCTGTATATTTGTTATAGCAATCTGCTATGTTATTACCTTATGATCAGTTATATTAAAAAATAATACTATAAACATCATACCAGATTGCATTTTTCAAAAATCCTAAACATATACACCACGTGCATTTAAATTCCTATACTTATCTCCAGTAATTATGTTTCTAATCATTTTATTAAAGATTTTCTCAGATCTATAATGATCTCAAAATATCTCTGGAAAATGTCTGAAATATGTTACTTTTCATAAAGCAAGCACTGTTACAGTATTTTCTCTCCAAAAAAAATCATCTTGAATTAAAATTTGATTCATTTTACAATTTAAACCACCAAACATTTTCCTATACTGGCAGCCAATATCAGAGGAAATTTCCTTGGATTCTAAGTGAGTTCTTGATTTCAAGTAGAATTTCTACGTATTTTAAAGCATTTATGATTACTGGTTTGACAGCTGTTTTAATCATTTCCATA
This sequence comes from Bison bison bison, assembly GCF_000754665.1. NCBI lineage: Eukaryota > Metazoa > Chordata > Mammalia > Artiodactyla > Bovidae > Bison > Bison bison. Next base: position 2,289,420 of record NW_011494930.1, read on the forward strand.
TAAACTGTTATTTATGTCTTTTAATGTTAAGCTTCTAGTTATCCTTCTTTTTTTTACTATACTATCTCACATCCATATTCTAATATTTATATAACAGTCTTTCCCCAGCCTCCTCACCACCACCACCTTTTCATTTCCATTACAATAATCTTTTTACTATTTTTATTACCAAAAAATTGCTCTATATGCCAATATTCTGATATTATTATTGCTCAGAAAGACATTTCTCCATTGGCCAAGACTTAAGGTTTGTGGAGGTAAATAAATTCTGCTCCCACATTCACAAACTGGTCTTTTTTACCAGAAGATGTTCCAATTAATTTTATCTTTCTGCCATATTGAAGAATAGCTGTAATAAATTTTCATTTATGAATTGGAACAGTCCTGATCCATGACCCATCTGAGAGTTTCCATCTCTCATTTCTATTTTCTGTGACAGTATGCTTGGTGCCAGAGGAGAACTTTCAAAATAATTCTGTCATGTGAAAGCTGCAGTGTGGTTCTCACAGAAAGAACTCTCCTAGCATCAGATTTATGCAACAAAACACACAACAGAAACCTGGTCATTTCTGTAAGATGGTACATGCGGATTTGGAATCAAGCCTTCAGATTTTGTGTTTATACTTGAGGTCATAAAATTTCATAAAAATGACCGTAGTTATCAAGAACAACAACAACAACGAATCTTTAAATAACATTTTAGAATCCAATATGTATAGTGGATTTTTGTATCTGTCCATGGAATACCTACAGTAAACCTGTATAAAGAATAAATATTCTCAGGCTCAAGGTTAAGGATATATATATATAAACACACAAATCAAGAAGCCAAACCCCAAAACTATTTTGTGCAACCTATTTTATTATTTAACATTGATAAAGTGAGCATTTCCCCCCCATTTTCAACACTATTTAACCTGGAGTTGAAAGGAGTTAAACAGAAATCTAAAATCTCTCCTTAGTGATTTAGACTTTTCCCCCTTAGGCAACCAGAGAATAGTGTAGGATTTTGTGGAAAGTTGAAGGGGATGTATCAGGGAGTCAGGGGTACTCTACAACTGCTGTTAACCAAGTCTGTGGAGGTAATCTGAAAACTAGATCCTCCAGACTAGTGTCGGGTATATGTTAAACCTCAGTTTTAATTTACAGCCGGTAATTTAGTTTCCTTGGCAGTAATTCATAAATCCCCATTTCGTTCCACCACCACTGCATGATAATGGTGCTTTATCCAGAGCAGCTTCTATCATCACTAAAGCCCGCTTCTCAAGCCACGACGGCTTCCGCTTAGAGAATCCCACCCAATGCCAGTTTTAACAAATGCATAGCCTTATTGAAAATGTGCCGGTGTGTCTCACATTGTTATGCAGGTCCACAGTCATTAAAATTTTATCACGTAAACCCTGCTGTCTGCACGGAAGAGGAATTGAAAATATTGGCAAGGGATGATCACACATTTTATCGGAATCTCCTAAAAGAGAAAACCAACATGTTTAGAGCAAGAAGGAACAAAAATAACATTGCCTTTAATTTAAATGTAACAAAATGTCAGAAACCTCTGAAATTGACATTTATCTCTACTGTTCATTTTCACATTTCCCTTGAATGTCTCAGTTTCCCAAAGTTGCATGACAGTTTGATGCAGTTGCAACAATATGATTTCCATAGCTTTCTCTTAGAAAGCTGGTGTTAATCAAAGGAGACCCCTGAGACCTAAAGGCAGCACACTGTTGATTACAGTGTTGACTTATCAAAAGATTGAGAGATTACTGGGTTTAGCGCTTTATGTAGGAGTAGAGATTTGAATTGGAGAAGGAAATGGCAACCCACTCCAGTGTTCTTGCCTGGAGAATCCCAGGGACGGGGGAGCCTGGTGGGCTGCCGTCTATGGGGTCGCACAGAGTCGGACACGACTGAAGCAACTTAGCAGCAGCAGCAGAGATTTGAATGGCTGGACACTTGATTTGGAGAATTGGAATTTAGGTTAGATATCTGAATATGATCAGTGAATATGATAAAATATGAAAAAGGAAGGCAGATAAAATATGAAACAGTGGGGCAAAACCAATCTCGCAATACCTACAACATTTTTGTGAAAGTCACATGCATTCCCCTCCAAAATAGTCTTCCTTACTGTTGTGTCTGAATACATTTTGTTTATTGTGAGGTGTGGCATTTATGCTTTCCTTTTCCTATTTAGAATAGATAATGACTTTCCTAATTGTGCTTTTCCAATTTCCATGAATAACATGAGTAATCACTTTGAAAATCTATCAGAGCTTTGAAAATATATGAGTTCTTCTAAATTATCATATTTGAACATTTTATTGTTTGAAACAGTTTAATGATTTAATAGGTTTTCAAAGTTAAAATCAGAATGTGGTCAGATAAATTCTAAGCGGATGAGAAAATCAACCAAGAATAAATGTTTAATTGTGTGCTAAACTCCTAAATATTTCTATTACTTTGTACATATATAGGGCTTCCCAAGTGGCTCATTGGGTAAAGAATCTGCTTGCAATGCAGGAGATGCAGGAGATGTGGGTTTGATTCCTGAGTTGGGAAGATCCCCTGGAGGAGGGCATGGCAACCCGCTCCAGTATTCTTGCCTGGAGAATCCCATGGACAGAGGAACCATTGGGGTAGGGGCTTGAGTCCTTAGGGTCGCAGAGTCAGACACGACTGAAGCAACTGAGCACGCATGCATGCATATATAAGACAACAGCTCTCAACCATGGTAACCTGACTCTGAGTAGTGTTGTAGTAGTAGGTACAAATTTGCTCTGATATATCTTTTCCTCTTCAGTCTTTTGAGATTGTAGAGACAAATTTGGTAGGAAGATTTCTTGACTTCAAGCAACGTTAATTAATACATGCTCAAATTTACCTTAGGCACCTTCTCATAATTACTATTTTTTTCTTAACAAACCAAAAATTAATATATGATTTAATTTTCATAATATAATTTTAACATCTAGTTTAAGTTATAGGACTATATCTTACATATTTATTTGAAGCAGTTTTTCTTTATTTTGAAGTTCAATTTCTAAGTTTCTTTTTAAAAGATTCAAAAATTAAGAGAGGCATGAGGTTTTAATGAACAGTTCCAAGTGTTCATTTAAGAAATTGGAAACTGTATATTAATTCTATGAATATAATTCAGCCATCATGTGAATTCTGAATAAATACAATGGAAAATTGAAGTGGAGATTATATCTATTAATTATATACATATAAATGTATCTTAGCACATTCATATAAGAATAAACCTTGATAGGACATTTTGGAAATAGACACTGTACATGACATGAACACTTTGGGCTGTACATACCTGCCTGCCACTATATTCCATGGCCCACCTCTGGGGTGAAATCTATTTGTGAAACAACTGAGCAAATTTTTCAGCTTGGAGCTTCAGAAATGTCATGAAGAAATGAACAAATTATTTGATAATCATTGAACCTGCACTTTTTCTCTTTAAACATTGTGAGATATGCATGTACAGATAAATAAATATGCATATGTGTATATGTGCCTGTCAGTCACTCAATCATGTCCAACTCTTTGTGACCCTATGGATTATGGCCCACAAGACTCCTCTGTCCATGGAAATCTCCAAGCAAGAATACTGTAGTGGGTTGCCATTCCCTTTGCTAGGGGATCTTCCTGATCAAAGGATTGAACGAGGGTGTCCTGCACTGCAGGCAGACTCTTTACCGCCTGAGTCACCAAGAGAGGAATATACACATATGCAAATGTATTTTATATATAACCAACAGATTGCAATATTTCAAGGCCACTATATTCATTATGTAGTCATATAATTCTTTTCCGTAGGAATGAAATATTATTCTAAGATTGACTAAGACAGTAAAACAAATTATCTAAACTTTCAGCAATGAGATATCCCTGAAATTACATGCATTAAATTGTAGTTCGAATAGTTTAAACTGTTTTGAACAGAAAAAAATTTTAGGAAGTGGAAGAATATTCTGGTATGAAAAATTTGGACCTAAACAATGTCACAGTATATTTTTCAGGAGAAAAAGTTTACTATATTTATTTCCTCAGAGTTGGTTCTACCATATATCTATGGGTAACACAAGGTAGCCCAGGTAGAACACGGGTATGTATTTTACAGTGTGCATTGGTTTGTGCTTTTATTTCTCTCTCTTTAACTGAGCAAGCTAGAAATCATTAGTAAAATTTCATTTCACCAATAATGAAGATTTTGGTATGAATATCATGTTATTGCTGCTGTTGTTCAGTTGCTAAGTCATGTCTGACTCCTTGTGACCCCGTGGATGGCAGCATGCCAGGTTTCCCTGTCCTTCATTATCTCCCAGAGTTTGCTCCGATTCACGTCCATTGAATTGGTGACACTATCTAACCATCTCATCCTCTGCTGCCTTCTTCTCCTTTTGCCTTCAGTCTTTCCCAGCATCAAGGTCTTTTCCAATGAGTCAGCTCTTCGCATCAGGTGCCCAAAATATTGGTGCTTCAGCTTCAACATCAATCTTTCCAATGAATATTCAGGGTTGATTTCTTTTAGAATTGACTGGTTGGATCTTCTTGCAGTCCAAGGGACTCTCAAGAGTCTTCTCCAACACCACAGTTCAAAAGCATCAATTCTTCAGCACTCAGCCTTCTTTATGGTCCAACTCTCATATCCATAAATGACTACTGGAAAAACCATAGCTTTGACTATATAGGAAAAAAAAAGGTAAAGTGATATCTTTGCTTTTTAGTACACTGCTAGGCTTGTCATAGCTTTCCAAGGAGCAAGTATCTTTAAATTTCATGGCTGCAGTTACCACCTAAAGTGATTTTTAAGTCCAGGAAAATAGAATCTTTCACTGCTTCAACTTTTTCCCCATCTATTTGCCATGAAGTGATGGGACCGGATACCATGATTGTGATTTTTTGAATGTTACGTTTTAAGTCATCTTTTCCTCTCTCCTCTTTCACTTTCATCAAGAGGCTTTTTAGTTCCTCTTTGATTTCTGCCTTTAGAGTGGTATCATCTGCATATCTGAGGCTGTTGATATTTCTCCCGGCAATCTTGACTCCAGCCTGTGATTCATCTAGCCGGGCATTTCTCATGATGTGCTCTGCATGTAAGTTAAATAAGCAAGATGACAATATACAACCTGGTTGTACTCCTTTCCCAAATTTGAACTAATCAGTGTTCCATGTAAGGTTCCAGCTGTCATAGGCAAGATCAGTATACTGAAAATGTAATGAATTGACCTTAGGTTATTAGATATGTATGTTATTGTTTACAGTTCAAATAATATGTAACATGTATTTAAGTGTATATCACAGCCCATTTTATCTATGAAAATTAAAATAAGACAGCACTCTTTTCAAATTTGTAAGTTGTAATAGTGGTTTCTTATAAAAACAAATTGAGTCTAAATTTCTGTCTAATCCTTGCTGTCTTCAGTGAATAGATGTCTCATTTATTGTTTTGTTTATCAGTGAATTGAAATGCACATTAAGTGTTCTAAAGATATTGAATGTCTTGTTTCACAGACTGTCTGGGAATGATTTTCAGTATAAGAAGATTCAATCACATATTCCTTAAGCAATAAAGACATTTAGTAACCTCATATCAGAGAGGGAATCAGTTCCAAGGATCAGTGACTCAGTGATGTGAAGGGTAGATGTTTCAAAATTCTCTTGTCCTCTCTTCTATATCACAAGAAGACTGCCACAGCACTGATTTCCATGGCCTCATACTCTTGTTCCAGGCAGAAAGACATTCTTTAAATCATACACCCTCATTAGCAAACCGTTATGTATAACCCCAACATCTATCTTCTCACAGCTTGGATAGCAACATTTTTTCCTATTAATGTTCCTTTTTTTTTTTCTTTTAGTCTTTTAGTGTCTTATGTGTGACAGATGAACTCAGCCCCTCTTTATATTTGAAAAAACACTTCCTAAACATTGAGTTAGTTCCATTTACTGCCCTCCCCCTTTATTATTACTTTTCCATTGCTTATATGGTGCTGTCATTTACATGAACATTAATTTTTCATTGCAGTCACCCATAGCTTTAATGTGGAAAATATTTCATTATCCTGCTTCAAAATTAAATAAAAATATAGATGTACTATAACAAAGATTCACAACAAAAAGAGAGAGAAAGAGACATTTTAATTCTCATTGGTATGAAGGTGACCATTATAGCCTACTTACTTGTACATTTATGTAGAAGGATGATGGAAAAAAAAATGGACAGGAAGTCAAGGTAGGATGTCCAGGTTGTATTCCAAGGATTTCTGCAGACCTATTAAAAATTATTTTCAAACAATTTAGAAGGGAACTTAGCAAACAGACTAAAAACATGGGCCAGTGCTAGATTTCTGTGACTCAGATTTTGCAAACTATAGAAACCATTCTGGTAGATCTACAACTAATAACTGATTTGGTTGCTTCAAAACAATACAGGTTGCTGTACTTAGAAGGCAAGCTCTTCAAACCGTTACTCAGAAACTTGCCTGGAATAGCATCAATCCTCTTAAATGTATTAAAAATTAACTCTTAAACTGGGCACCCTTAATGCAATATAACTAATGGTACTTATACGTTCACAGTTTTAACTCAAACTAAAAAAATAGCATGGATATTTGTCCAAATAGTCTTATAATGAGTCTCATTAAAATTGGGTTAAAAAAAGCATGTAATAACTTCCTAGTTTTAAATTTTAATCTTAGGACAAAGTAGACCATTTTCTTTTTTAATATTCAACAGAATTTTTGCATGCATACAAACGATTTTATACTTCTCTACATTGGAAATGTTTACTTCTTATATGTTTCTTATTATTAAAGCTGTCAGTTTAATTTTAAAAACTGTCAGGGAACGTTTAATTTTAAGGAATCCTATATGTTGTTTTCTGTTTCTCAAGGGCCTTATGTTCCTTACCAGATCCTGGAAAACAGAAATGAGCAGAGCTGCAGGCAGTTTTCAGGACTGAGGTCATGAGACAGAACACATTCATGGATTCCTTTCAGTAACCTTTTACTTTTCTGTAAAACTACTTCATCATGTTCCTATTTCCAACACATGTATTGTCTTCTGGCCCTCTGACGATTGTTATTCCCCTAGTTACTGTTGTTATGGCCCTATGACGATTGTTATTCCCTTAGTTACAGTTGTTATGCACTTGGTTTCGGTGTTTTTGCTCGACTTTATTTTTCTGCCTAAAGCTTCCTTGTATAACCATATATAAGCACACTCTGCCATGATTAAAACACCCTTGTTCCACTAGAGACTTGGGTCCCCTGCGTCCTTCTTTTCTTGGCCTTCTTTTCATCGACTCCTGTCCCCAGGTTCTGGTCTGTCGAGAAGACCATAACAAAAAACCATTTAGCAATTGCCTTCACATCTACAATCTATGAGTGCTGGCTTTTCTAACAACTTCCACTGGAAGCCCAATGGCTAATTGCAAAATTATTGCCGACACAGGTACACCTGTGCTCTCTGTAGAACTGCTTTTCTTATTAAAACTTTTGTGAACATTCGTTTTGAAATTATTTTTTCCCCCTATTTATCATTGGCAAGTTTCTACAGGATGATATGACATCTTAGTAAAAGACCAGAAGAGTTGTGTCTCTTTGAAAAGCAAAGTTTCCAAAAGTAGCTTCTCTTAACTCTGTAATAAAAAATCAGCAACAATATAAACATTGTTAATTCTCAATAAAGTATACTAACAAGTCAAATATTTCAGATATAAATAATATAAATGAAATTTATAAATAATTAAAAATCCAATATTTTACAAAATTATATTTAAACATAGAAAAACAAGGTATTTTGAAGGGTACAAGTATTACTTGCTTTTACAGGTTAGAAAAGAGTTAAAAGTTCTGGAAGAAATTATTACTGTAAGTGCAGAAAATATGGATAATTTTTAACTTCAGAAAAGACAAAAAGATAGGACACTAAAAGATGAACTCCTCAGGTCGATAGGTGCCCAATATGCTACTGGAGAAGAGTAGAGAAACAACTCCATAAAGAATGAAGGGATAGAGCCAGAGCAAAAACAACACCCAGTTGTGGATGTGACTGGTGATAGAGGCAAAATCCAATGCTGGAAAGAGCAATATTGCATAGGAACCTGGAATGCTAGGTCCATTAATCAAGGCAAATTGGAAGTGGTCAAACAGGAGATACAAGCGTGAACATAGACATTGTAGGAATCAGCAAACTAAAATGGACTGAAATGGGTGAATTTAACTCAGATGACCATTATATCTACTACTATGGGTAGGAATCCCTTAGAAGAAATGGAATAGCCATCATAATCAGCAAAAGAGTCTGAAATGCAGTACTTGGATGCAATCTTGAAAATGACAGAATGATCTCTGTTCGTTTCCAAGGCAAGCCATTCAACATAACAGTAAACCAAGTCTATGCCCCAATCAGTAATGCAGAAGAAGCTGAGGTTGAATGGTTCTATGAAGACCTACAAGACCTTTTAGAACTAACATCCAAAAAAGATGTCCTTTTCATTATAGAGGACTGGAATGCAAAAGTAGGAAGTCAAGAAACACCTGGAGTAACAGGCAAATTTGGCCTTGGAGTACAAACTGAAGCATGGCAAAAGATAATAGAGTTTTGCGAAGAGAACACACTGCTCATAGCAAACACCCTCTCCCAACAACACAAGAGAAGACTCTACACATGGCCATCAGCAGATGGTCAACACCAAAATCAGATTGATTATATTCTTTGCAGCCAAAGATGGATAATTTCTATACAGTCAGCAAAAAAAAAAAAAAAGAATGGGAACTGACTACGGCTCAGATCATGAACTCCTTATTGCCAAATTCAGACTTAAATTGAAGAAAGTAGGGAAAACCACTAGAACATTCAGGTATGACCTAAATCAAATCCCTTACGATTATACAGTAGAAGTGAACAATAGATTTTTTTTTAATTAATTTTATTTTATTTTTAAACTTTACATAATTGTATTAGTTTTGCCAAATACCAAAATGAATCTGCCACAGGTATACATGTGTTCCCCATCCTGAACCCTCCTCCCTCCTCCCTCCCCACACCATCCCTCTGGGTCGTCCCAGTGCACCAGCCCCAAGCATCCAGTATCGTGCATCGAACCTGGACTGGCATCTCATTTCATACATGATATTTTACATGTTTCTATGCCATTCTCCCAAATCTTCCCACCCTCTCCCTCTCCCACAGAGTCCATAAGACTGTTCTATACATCAGTGTCTCTTTTGCTGTCTCGTACACAGGATTATTGTTACCATCTTTCTAAATTCCATATATATGCGTTAGTATACTGTATTGGTGTTTTTC
>NW_011494930.1:2299597-2302970 GCF_000754665.1 Bison bison bison
TGTACAAAAAAAGATCTTCATGACACAGATAATCATGATGGTGTGATCACTCACTTAGAGCCAGATATCCTGGAATGTGAAGTCAAGTGGGCCTTAGGAAACATCACTACAAACAAAGCTAGTGGAGGTAATGTAATTCCAATTGAGCTATTGCAAATCCTGGAAGATGATGCTTTGAAAGTGCTGCACTCAATATGCCAGCAAATTTGGAAAATTCAGCAGTGGCCACAGGACTGGAAAACGTCAGTTTTCATTCCAGTCCCTAAGAAAAGCAATGCTAAAGAATGCTTAAATTACTGCACAACTGCACTCATCTCACACACTAGTAAAGTAATGCTCAAAATTCTCCAAGCCAGTCTTCAGCAATACATGAAGCATGAACTTCCAGATGTTCAAGCTGGTTTTAGAAAAGGCAGAGGAACAAGAGATCAAATTGCCAATATCTGCTGGTTCTTCAAAAAAGCAAGAGAGTTCCAGGAAAACATCTGTTTCTGCTTTATGGACCATGCCTAAGCCTTTGACTGCATGGGTCACAATAAACTGTGGAAAATTCTGAAAGAGATGGGAATACCAGACCATCTGTCCTGCCTCTTGAGAAACCTGTATGCAGGTCAGGAAGCAACAGTCAGAACTGGACATGGAACAACAGACTGGTTCCAAATAGGACAAGGGGTATGTCAAGGCTGTATATTGTCACCCTGCTTATTTAACTTATATGCAGAGTATATCATGAAAAACACTGGGCTGGAAGAAGCACAAGCTAGATTCAAGTTTGATGGGAGAAATATCAATAACCTCAGATATGCAGATGACACCACCCTTATGGCAGAAAGTGAAGAGGAACTCAAAAGCCTCTTGATGAAAGTGAAAGAGGAGAGTGAAAAAGTTGACTTAAAGCTCAACATTCAGAAAACGAAGATCATGGCATCTGGTCCCATCACTTCATGGGAAATAGATGCGGAAACAGTGGAAATAGTGGCTGACTGTTTTCTGGGACTCCCAAATCACTGCAGATGGTGATTGCAGCCATGAAATTAAAAGATGCTTACTCCTGGAAGGAAATTTATTACCAACCTAGACAGCATATTAAAAAGCAGAGACATTACTTTGTCAACAAAGGTCCATCTAGTCAAGGCTACTGTTTTTCCAGTGGTCATGTATGGGTGTGAGAGTTGGACTATAAAGAAAGTTGAGCACTCAAGAGCTGATGTTTCTGAAGTGTGGTGTTGGAGAAGACTCTTGAGAGTCCCTTGGACTGCAACACGATCCAACCAGTCCATCCTAAAGGAGAACGGTCCTGGATGTTCATTGGAAGGACTGATATTGAACTGAAACTTCAATACTTTGGCCATCTGATGCGAGAGCTGACTCATTTGAAAAGATCCTGCTATTGAGAAAGATTGAGGGCAGGAGGAAAAGGGGACGAGAGGATGAGATGGTTGGATGGCATCACCGACTCTATAGACATGGGTTTGGGTGGTCTCCAGGAGTTGGTGATGGACAGGGAGTCCTGGCGTGCTGTGGTTCATAGGGTCACAAAGAGTCAGACAGGACTGAGTGACTGAACTGAAGTAAACTGATATATACATATATTTTAATTTTCCGAAATAACTTTTTTTTATCAGTTTTCTCATTACACAAATTATGGATGTTTTCAACTTTAGATTATACTGTCGTTTCATTATTGGCTCTTTTCTTAACACCTGTTTTCAAAGTAATTGATGGCTGAAAAAAAAAAAAAATAGAGAGGCAACATTACAGCTCTCTGAAAGTTTTCCATAAAGGTTCCTTTTTTCCCCCCTTAACTCGTTTATGCTTTGAATACAAAGTTAATGTGAAGCTGTAATTATTTTTCTTTATTCTACTCTCAAAATGTCAATTTTGAAATCATAGCATGTAATTTTAGGGCTAGTTATTTAAGTTTTCTGTATCAGTGTTACTAGAAACTGAAGGGATTACTCTGAGTGACCTGTTTAAATACAAAATATGTAAACTTACTTTAGGAGTTTTGGATTATTAGATGTTCTTATACCTGCTACTTTTTATCATCAAAATTTTAAAAATTTGCTTCCTAAGTCAGATAGCACCTTTAATTAGCTATGGGGGAAGAGGGAGGTAAATTTTAATATATGGAGGGAGAGACCCTCTATCTTCAGGGTAAAGGCTCTAAGGAAATATAGAGAGCAAACTAATCTTTTCATAAACAGTATTTTGGGCAGAAGACACCTAGATTCTGGCAGAAGTATCCTTAGTCTCAGTTGGAATAATCTACTCTGGGAAACAAGGCTCAGTCCTAGAGGCTCTTCGGAGCATTCTCAATTAGGGGAACAATTTTTTGTCTTCCATTTTGCCCATTTGTGCTCATAGAAGATGTTTTGCTATTGGTCCAAAGTGACAGTTCCAGTGCAGGGTGTGCCTGGGACATTTCTTCTACTCATGCAAGACAACATATAGTCTCTTTCAGATAATAGGATCACTAAGCCAGCAAATTTGGAAAACTCAGGAGTGGCCACAGGACCGGAAAAGGTCAGTTTTGATTCCAATCCCATAGAAAGGCAATGCCAAAGAATGCTCAAACTACCGCAAAATTGCACTCATCTCACACGCTAGTACAGTAATGCTCAAAATTCTCCAAGCCAGGCTTCAGCAATATGTGAACCCTGAACTTCCTGATGTTCAAGCTGGTTTTAGAAAAGGCAGAGGAACCAGAGATCAAATTGCCAACATCTGCTGCATCATGGAAAAAGCAAGAGAGTTCCAGAAAAACATCTATTTCTGCTTTGTTGACTATGCCAAAGCCTTTGACTGTGTGGATCACAATAAACTGTGGAAAATTCTGAAAGAGATGGGAATACCAGACCACCGCCTCTTGAGAAATTTGTGTGCAGGTCAGGAAGCAACAGTTAGAACTGGACATGGAACAACAGACTGGTTCCAAATAGGAAAAGGAGTACGTCAAGGCTGTACATTGTCACCCTGTTTATTTAACTTATATGCAGAGTACATCATGAGAAACTCTGGACTGGAAGAAACACAAGCTGTAATCAAGATTGCCAGGAGAAATATCAATGACCTCAGATATGCAGATGACAACTCCCTTATGGCAAAAAGTGAAGAGGAACTCAAAAGCCTCTTGATGAAAGTGAAAGTGGAGAGTGAAAAAGTTGGCTTAAAGCTCAACATTAGGAAAACGAAGATCATGGCATCCAGTCCCATCACTTCATGGGAAATACATGGGGAAACAGTGGAAACAGTGTCAGACTTTATTTTGGGGGGCTCCAAAATCACTGCAAATGGTGACTGCAGCCATGAAATTAAAAGACGCTTACTCCTTGGAAGGAAAGTTATGACCAACCTAGATAGCATATTCAAA
>NW_011494930.1:2303070-2366399 GCF_000754665.1 Bison bison bison
GGTTCGTCTAGTCAAGGCTAGGATTTTTCCTGTGGTCATGTATGGATGTGAGAGTTGGACTGTGAAGAAGGCTGAGCGCCGAAGAATTGATGCTTTTCAACTGTGGTGTTGGAGAAGAGTCTTGAGAGTCCCTTGGACTGCAAGGAGATCCAACTGGTCCATTCTGAAGGAGATCAACCCTGGGATTTCTTTGGAAGGAATGATGCTAAAGCTGAAACTCCAGTACTTTGGCCACCTCATGCGAAGAGTTGACTCATTGGAAAAGACTCTGATGCTGGGAGGGATTGGGGGCAAGAGGAGAAGGGGACGACAGAGGATGAGATGGCTGGATGGCATCAATGACTCGATGGACGTGAGTCTGAGTGAACTCCGGGAGTTGGTGATGGACAGGGAGGCCTGGCGTGCTGCTATTCATGGGGTCTCAAAGAGTCGGACACGACTGAGCGACTGATCTGATCTCATCTGAAGCCAGCAAAAAAAGTGGCTTGCTGGAAAATTGCAAAATTGGAGTTCCAATGTTTCTGCTCATTTTTACAATGATTTTGATAGGAAGATAAATGGTTATGATTTGTTTCCAATTATTAGTTATTAAATTGAGAAATTTACCTGGAAAGAATGAAAAAAAAATAATAGAAAAACAAACTGAAAGTCTTTGAGTTTGGGGGTTGAAAAATGAAGAGTAATGAAAGGTTGCATTAGGTGAGTATTATTATGTATGCTTAAATGTTCTCACCAGAATTGCAATATGCTTTCCTGGTTGGGAAAAATGATGAATAAGCATAGTTCCATAATGCATATTGATCATTCAAAAGCACACTGCAAACTAAAAGGCAAAACAACTTAGTCAAGGCTCTTAAAACACATCCAGGGAATTATGCCAATAAAGGAAGTTGCTTTCCAGGGAACATTGGGATATATTAGTTTTTGAATGAAGAGGTTAACCACTGAAGCACTTTTTTAGAAGGGGTAGAAAGACAGCAAATCTTGAAAATAGATAATTCTTCATGGTTGTGGACAGGCCTCCATGAGAATCTACACAGGATATTTTCAAGAAGTACATAATCAAAAGAGTGAAAATTTGCAGAAGACTGCATTTATATCCTTTTTAAGAAGCCATTATATTTTTTTCATGCTTCTTACCTTGAACAGCTTTTCACATATAAATTCCATCTCAGGACAAATTGGAAGAAGATATATTCCCCTCTCCTTCTGTTCTTCTTTCCTGATAACAAAAGATTTCAACAATAAATATTTTAGCAAAACTATAATTTCATGTCTTGACTTGGTATTATGAGTTCCATGACAGCAGATCCCTTTTCCCTTATTTTTGCATAATCAGAGTTTAAGTCAAAATATTTATTGAGTAAATTAAGAAATTGATAAAAATAAATTAACAGATTTATTTAAAATTACAGAATAAACTAAGCTATTTTTAGAAGCTAATTTGATTTCAGACCAGCATGATTTTGCTAGAATTATCTCTCTGATATAATTCAACTCTAAGTTGAACTCTTAACTGAAGAAACAATAAAACTCCTTTAAGATGCCAAAATACATCTAGTCCTCACTTAAATTTACAGCTAATCCATTAAAATTAAGGTGTAATTTATTATAAGGCATCAATGTGTGTGTATTATAAATAGGCATTAAATAACATTTGTTTTCAATGTAGATATGTAATAGGTACTATTAAGACATTTAGAAGAAAAATGTATTAATAATGAAAGTATAAGAAAGGAAATTTATAGTCTTATAAGTCTTGAGTTAACTAACTTTTGCTGATTAAACACCTTTATCTTTTTCTCTAAATTTCACACTTTAAAAATAAATTTGTTCTATGTACATAGTGCTTTGCTTAACATGATACAGCTATCCATCTAGGGGACTTCCTGGGGACCCAGCAAGTGAGACTCTACACTTCCACTGTAGGGGGTTCTGGTTCAACAGATCCCTGGTTGGGGAACTAAGATCTTGCGTGCCACAGGGCATGGCCAAAAAAAAAAAAAAAAATTAATGCAAAAAATCCACAATGAACAAAAACTATCAAAAAAATTTTTTTAAGTGCAAGCATCTAGGATCTTAGCAGTGCCAAGAAGCATGTTTCAGGATATTGAAGAAGATTGAGGGGTTGGTGAGGGGAGGGGAGAAAAATGGAAAGTTTCTGGGAGTGGAAATGAAAACAGAAAAGCCACATGTGATTAAACAAAAGATGGAGGTGGGTATTCAAGACAAATTCACCTGTTTCATCATTTTGCTCCACGTACACATTCTAGTAATACACTGCAGAAATAAAAATAAAGTACTACTACCTGTTGAAATAGGAGAGAATCTTATAAATATGATATTGAATAAAAGAAGCCAGCTACCAGAAAACTTTATTGTGCAGTTCCATTTCCATAGAGATTTAAGAGAAGGCAAAAGTAATTTATGATGTTAGAACTCAGGAAAAGTGGTTAGGGAGGTTGTTATAATTGGGAGAGGGGACAAGAAAGCCTCTTTAATGCTGATAATATCCTAATTCTTGATCTAGCTCACAGGACAACAAACATTTTTCCATAAAGAGTCATATAATCTGTTTCAACTACTCAGCTCTGCTGTTCCTATGCAAAGGCAACTATAGATAATATGTAAATAAATAGCCATTGTTGTATAAAAAAAAAGAAAAAAAAAAGAATTCATTCTATGTATATAGTGTTTTTCTTGCCTTAAAATTCATAACATCATAAAATAAAATATTACTTTTTTTAAAAGAAGATAGCACAAACAATTTAAAAAGTAGGCAGAAAATCAGCTACACAGTGGTCACACTAATGCTATATAGTATATTATAGTACTGTACAATGTTATAGCAATATATTAAAGTGTTATATATACACATATGTAGTAAAAGCACACACACACACATATATGTGCATATTCTTTAAACTATCTTTCTAGAAACTTTCAAAATGGATTTATTGAGGTAAAATTGAAGGGAATAAGATGCACATATTTAAAATGCAATTTGATAGGTTTTGAAATGTGGGTATACCTGTGAAGCCATCACCACAGTCAAATAGTGGATCCTTCAAACACCAACTTTTGCGTTCCAGTCCACTATGATGAAAAGGACATCTTTTTTTTGGTGCTGTTCAACTTCAGCTTCTTTGGCATTAGTGGTTGGGGCATAAACTTGGACTACTGTGATACTGAATGGTTTGCCTTAGAAACAAACAGAGAACATCCTGTCATTTTTGAGACTGCACCCAAGTACTGCATTTCAGACTCTTTCATTGAAAATGAGGGCTACTCCCTTTCTTCTAAGAGATTCTTGTCCACAGTAGTAGATATAATGGTCATCTGAATTAAATTTGCGCATTGCTGTCTATTACAAAGTAGAAATGCAGAAGTAGCAAGCTCGGCCTTGAAGTACAAAATAAAGCAGAGCAAAGGCTAACAGAGTTTTGTGAAGAGAATACACTGGTAATAGCAAACACCCTATTTTAACAACATAAGAAATGACTCTACACTTGGACATCACCGGATGATCAATACTGAAATCAGATTGATTATATACTTTGCAGGTAAAGAAGCTCTATACAGTCCGCAAAAACAAGACTGGTAGCTGACTGTGGCTCAGATCATGAACTCATTGCATAATTCAGACTTAAATTGAAGAAAGTAGGGAAAACCATTAGGCCATTAAGGTCTGAATCAAATCCCTTATGATTATGTAAGCAATGTGTCCTTGATGGACCAGTGTGTCCATCAAAGCTCACTTGATGTCTGGCTTTATTGAATCTATAGTCACATAGATTCAAGGGATTCAATCTGATAGACAGTTACTGAAGAACTATGAATGGAGGTTTGTAATATTGTCCAGGAGGCAGTGATCAAAACCATCCCTAATAAAAAGAAATGCAAAAAGACAAAATGGTTGTCTAATGGGGCCTTATGAATAACTGAGAAAAGAGAAGTGAAAGACAGAAGAAAAGGAAAAATATACCCATCTGAATGCAGAGTTCCAAAGAATAGCATGGAGACGTAAGGAAGCCTTCCTAAGTGAACAATGCAAAGAAATAGAGGAAAAGAGTAGAATGGGGAAGACTAGCGATTTCCTCAAGAAAATTAGAAACATCAAGGGATTATTTCATGCAAAGAGGGACCAATAAAGGGCAAAAACAGTATGGACCTAAGAAGCAAAAGATATTAATAACTATATAAAAAAAGGTCTTAATGACTCAGACAACCATGATACTGTGATCACTAATCTAGAGCCAGACATCAAGTGGGCCTTAGGAAGCATTGCTACAAATAAAGCTAATGGAGGTAATGAAATTCTAGTTGAGGTAGTTAAAATCCTAAAGACGATACTGATAAAGTGCTGCACTCAATATGCCAGCAAGTTTGGAAAGCTCAGCAGTGGCCACAGGACTGGAGAAGGTCAGTTTTCATTCTAATCCCAAAGAAGGGCAATGTCAAAGAATGTTCAAACTATAGCACAATTGCACTCATGTCACATGCTAACAAAGTAATGCTCATAATTCTCCAAGCTAGGCTTTAACAACATGTGAACCGAGAACTTCCAGATGTTCAAGCTGGTTTTAGAAAAGGCAGAGGAACCAGAGATCAAATTGCCAACATCCATTGGATCATCAAGAAAGCAAGAGAATTCCAGAAAAAAGAACATTTGCTTATGTTTCATTGACTACACTGAAGTCTTTGACTATGTGGATCACAGCAAAGTGTGGATAATTCTTAAAGAGGTGGGAATACCAGACCACATTACCTGCCTCCTTTGAAATCTGTATGCAGGTCAATAAGTAACACTTAGAACTAGTCATGGAACAACTGACTGGTTCAAAATTGGGAAAGGAGTATGGCAAGGTTGCATATTGTCACCCTGTTTATTTAAGTTATATGCAGAGTATATTATGCAAAATGCTGGACTGCATGAAGCACAAGCTGAATTAAGAATGCTGGAAGAAATACCAATAACCTCAGATATGCAGACAAAACCACCCTAGTGGCAGAAAGCAAAGAGGAACTAAAGAGCCTCTTGATGAAAGTGAAATAGGAGAGTGAAAAAGATGGCTGAAACCTCAACATTCAAAAAACGAAGATCGTGGCATCTGGTCCCATCACTTTATGGCATATAGATAGGAAAACAATGGAAACAGTGACAGATTTTATTTTCTTGGGCTCCAAAATCACTGCATGATTTTGCATGGTGACTGTAGCCATGAAATTAAAAGACTTTTGCTTCTTGGAAGAAAAGCTATGACAAACCTAGACAGCATATTAAAAAGCAGAGATATTACCTTGCTAACAAAGGTCCATATAGTCTATGCTATGGTTTTTCCAGTAGTCCTGTAAGGATGTGGGTATTGGACCAGAAAGAAAGCTTGAGTGCTGAGGAATTGATACTTTGGAACTGTGGTGTTGGATAAGACTCTTGAGAGTCCCTTGGACTGTAAGGAGATCAAACCAGTCAATCCTAAAGGAAATCAATCCTGAATATCCATTGGAAGGATGGATGCTGAAGCTGAAACTCCAGTAATTTGGCCACCTGATGCGAAGAGCTGACTCATTAGAATAGACCCTGATATTGGGAAAGATTGAAGGCAGGAGGAAAAGGGGATGACAGAACATGAGGCGTTGGATGGCATCACGGAATCAATGGACATGAGTTTGAGCAAGCTCCAGGAGATGGTGAAGGACAGGGAAGCCTGGCGTGTTGCAGTCCATGGGATCGCAAATAGTCAGAAATGACTGAGCAACCGAACACCACCACCAACAGAAGTTCCCTCAAGACTTTGTAACCATGCCCTCCCATCTTTCCTCAGCAATACTTTCCCCAGTCTACTGCTTTGGACATGGACTTGCTTTTAACTTATTACATAGTACACATCCAACACATGGAAATTAAGTAAATTAATATTAAGCTCATGCTCCAGCATGACTTTTTCCAAAGAGAATATTTTAGTTAATTTTTGATGTCAATGGCAAAATCATAATTATGACCTTTTGAATGTGTTCCTGTGGAGAAAAAAAAAAAAAGAAAACAAGAGGGCTTCCCTCAATAGCAATAGAGATTTTGAATATTTCGTGAAGAGCAAGGAAACATTCATATTAATTTTTCATGAATTATATTTGAAATGACTTGGTTTGGACATTTGACTACATTTGTCCAATATTCTAGTAATGACCTATAACAGATGGCTTGGCTAACACAGGAGAGTTAAGAAAGCATGCTAACCCATTTTCACCTGTCCATTTAGAAGAAAATAGAATACAGCACCATAGTAAATAATAACTTCTCTAGTATGTATACACACACATTTATTAGATATTTTACTGATAAAAAGAATGTATAGCTCAAATTTACAAATAACTTATTCCATATTATATTTCATATAACCAACTGAATCTTACAGAATATTTTTATTTAATTGGCAAATGACAAATGAGTATACTTGCAACATACATGTTGCTGATATTTTCATTTATGTTAATAGAAAAAACAGAAGTAGGACACATTTCAGAACTTTACTCATTCATCAACAATGTAAGCACTTGTTTGTGATTGTGTTTAGTCACTGGCTTACAAAATTCCTGAATATTTAACAGGTTTTTAACACCTCTAGTACACCACTTCTCATAGAGTGTTGTACTCCTAAACAAAAGTCTGACCAATTGCCATTGAGTACTGTGAGAGTACTAATAGGAACTTTTGCCCTTTAGTAATTAATCATCTGTTTTTAATCAATCTTTGCTAAAGTTAGCTAATTTTCACCAGATTATAAAGTTCTATATCACTTGATTTAAAAAATTCAATGTTTTGCTATCATCCCTTTACATTAAAATATACTGATTAAAGGTAAAATATAAAAATCACATTCTGCTGATTTTCTGATAAAGAATTTAGAGCAGTACATGGACTAGCAGTTGTATTCAGGTTTTGTTTTTCTGAAGGGCCAAGAAAACAGTTATAGCAACCAGAGCTTCTGTTTTCCCTGACAAGTTTCCTCCTCATCCTCTTTTACTTTGTTTCTTTTTTCTTCTTCAGATAGAGATCTTCATAATATGGGACATCCTTAAAACACAGTTGTCTGTTACTGACATAATTTACTTTATTTGTTTATAATCTTTCTGAGTCTTTATAAAGATATAGCCTTTGCCTAAAAATTGCAGTTAAGTATGCATTCTTTCCAGTCCAGCTTGTTTTTAAATGTTTCCCAACTGCCTTTTAAGTTATTTTTTTTCCCCCTGTTGGCTGCTGGTAGCCATGACAACAACCTGTGCTTAGACATTGTGAGTTCCTCTCCATACAAGAGATTTGGAAAGCCTGGCAAGATGCCAGGGATATGTGTTGATTCAGATCTTTGAGAGGGTCCATTTAGCTATCCAGTCTTTGATCCAAATTGAGAGTACTTTGGTCTGTTTGCTTCCCCTCAGGCAAACTATCTTTCCTTTACTTGTTTCAAATTCTTGACTTGGATATTAGGTATTACTTCAAGTAACTGTTGAAAAAAAAAATCACTTCAAATATGTCTTTGTGTTCTTTCCTATTTCCTGGAAGTTGATTATGTTAGCATATAGAAGATGCAGTTTTACTGTAGAATTTCTGGTGTGCCTTTTGAAATTGTGTTACAAAGGATGTTAATGTGATTGCATTGTTATGGGTAAAGGAAAGCAAATGGCAATTGGTGAAGAGAAAAGGATAGTGGGACTGGAGTACCAATTTGGAACAGGTGTTGATCATTTTTGTCTAGATTAAGTAGTACAATTATAAACAGTCTTTTAAAATAAAGGCTCAAAAAGGCTGAAACAAAGGCTTTCCATGAGAGCTCCCCTAGTCCCCCTCCTAAAACAGAAATGTTCACTGTAAAATAGAAGTTGCAAAGTGGTTAAGAGTAGTTGGTTGGAAATAAGAGCCAAAAGACAAAACTGCATTGCAGTGATTGGCTTGATTTGGTGAATAAATTGCTATTTTCAGATTCAATTTGTATCAGTGGGCAAAACTCTGTACACCTGCAGACCCTGTCAGTATCAGGGCAATGTAGCAGCCAATCTTAAACAATCCATTTCCCTTTCAATAATAATTGCACCCCATTCCTGAAGCCTCAGAGGAGGAAAGAAGGCTTTGATATCTGATTGGCAAGCAATATTCTTTTCTATCACTAATGGAAAGAATACCACGGTTTGTAAATTTAAAGAATATCTCAGGAAAGTCTGTCTCCTTGTTTTAAAAAGAGCCAAGAGTGTTGAATTGTTGGAAAGATTCATCTTTATTAAATGTGACTGAACACTGGAAGAGTAAGATACTGTTTCCTGCAAGAAAGTAAAGAAATCACATTTTGGTTATTTGCAATGCTCAGTGTAGCAGGTTGAGTTAAATAGGTGTTCATGGAAGTCATGCATATTTCTTGGCTAAGGAGAAAGGTAGCAAAGTTATTTCACAGCTCTTCACCATGGAGGGGGCAGGGTGTGGGGTGTAATACCCTAGTCTTCCTAAGCTCTGATTCAGGTTCCTAGTTAGAGACCTTGTCCATTCTAGCACTTGGAGGCTGGAGCAATTTTATGAAATGAAAAAAATTTTTCATTTTGAGGTAATGATAGATGTGAATTAATTAATTCATAAATACTCTTTTCTAACTTTCCACTTTATGAATATTAACAAAAATGCAAGTGATATATTTCATGCATGTATATTGAAAGAAAGAAAAAAAATTTACCTTTGAAAATGACATCATAATTACTATAAAAAGTGCCACATCCACATGTTTTAGTACATCCATAGTAGCGTATAAAATTTTTTAAACTCAGAGATACAAAAGGAGAAAATATGTGATTTATTTCAATGATACTTTTCTAGTATCAAAAACTTTTATGGGTACTTGAATAAAATAAAGCTAGACTACTTGTCAGTAAGTACACATTCAAGTATTTAATGATTCCTTTTTCCTGTTATATTCATTTATTAAATATTTATTGAGTGTCTGCTACTCAGGCACTGTGCTAGGTGAAAGAAATAAAGCTCTGAGTGGTTCCTGCAGAAATCCACTTTCTCTTCTAAAGAGGGCTTATAGGTAGAACAAAATATTCTTCCTTGTCTGCTAGTAGCTGTACGGTATAGCAATATAACTTAAGCAGTTGCCACTTGGCATCTTGAGTTTGAAGCTTGACTAGGACTACATTGGATACCATAGGAGTGAATTGTACTTTGAATGACAGGAATTGGAAAGGGAGACAAACTTTGATAGAGGAATAGGTTTCTTTTATTTCATGTAGGCAAAGGGGAAAAAAGAATAGAAATGCCAAATTAATATGCAGATATTTATATAATGAAGACATTCACACTTAACTGTATACTTTGGTTGGAAGCTCTAGTTTTACCTCAGTTTTCTTCTACTCATCTTCATTGGTGTTTTAACTGAAGATGGGAATTTTGTATAGTCAGATTTTGTGGCCTCAAAGCATTTCATATACCAAATAACATTTTTCTAAAGTCCCATATGATTCAGGTTAGCAGATGCCAGATACACAGTCCATTTAAAACCAAACACATTGCTACTAGTGTTATGATGATTCTATTCCCATTACTCTGCATATAATATATTATAACAGGCTGGACTGATTTATTTGACCTCTTGTCAGATATTTGTTTATTGACTGAAATCTACATGGCATTTTTTCCCTGTGGGGATTTGGCTAGTGTATAAAAGCAACATGCCAACTACATATTTTACTGTTTTGATCTTTCCAGCTGCTTTCTTGATGGACAGTCTGTTCCTGATTTTTGTCATTGCTTTGCAGGCAGTCTGGGAAGAAGGGAATATCCGCATTTCAGCTCCCAATGTGGGGATATTTTTTCAGGAATATCAACCCTTCTGATCCATATTTTGTAATGTAATAAGTTATTTTAGTAATCCAGACAGATACAGATAATGCTTGGGTTGCTATGGATTCAACAAAGCTTTACTTGAGCAGTGAATCCAAAAGTAATTTTGTCTGTCAATGTACTTCACTCCTATTTAACTGCAGCTTGTCAGTGGCTGGTGGGAAGGCAGGTGGCTGGATGCATTGACATTAGTCACACATGACATAACATAGTCAAACTGGGATAAGTGAATATCACATAACCAAATAAAAGCTTTTTTGTTGTTTTTCTATATTTTTTCACAGATGGATTCTGCCTATAAGCAGTGCTTGACTTTTAGAAAAAAGAAACATACACTACACACAGATTAAAAAAAAAACAACGTAGTCCGTGTGCATTCTGAAATGCACTCAAATAGACTCAAAGGCTTATTTGTATAAAATTGATAAAAAATATTTTCACTCAAACTTAGAAAATGGGTTAATAGCTAGCAAATTCTTAATTTGTAAATG
Organism: Bison bison bison; assembly: GCF_000754665.1. Classification (NCBI taxonomy): domain Eukaryota; kingdom Metazoa; phylum Chordata; class Mammalia; order Artiodactyla; family Bovidae; genus Bison; species Bison bison. The sequence goes on from NW_011494930.1 coordinate 2,313,445, forward strand.
ATTTAGAGAGACCTCTAATAAGAAATTGTTAGATAAAAGCCACCTTATCCAGTTACCATACATATCTAGGCACTTGTCTTTCTCAGTTAACTGTTACATGGAGAAAACAGTTTGTCTTTGCGCCTGGAGTGTGCCTGATACTCCCCTTTGTTGACTCTGAAGTTTTGCTCTGTTCCCTCCAGGGTTCTCCCTAAGCTTCCTCACTGCCCTCCAGATGTTGTTTCTCTGTCTTCTCTAACTCTTCTCTAGTCTGCTGTAGCTTGCAATTATCCTTCGTCTCCTGAAGCAGTCACTGAATATGTCCTCTGGCCATGGTGCTTTTCTGGCCCTGGGAATCCACCAGTGAAAGAGTACAAGAGCCTTCTGTCATGAGCGTACAGTCTTGTGGGAGATCCATAAAAGGCAAACATTACAATAGAAATATATACATAGTAAAAAGAAAGGACCTACTACCCGATGGAAGATGTTGAGAAAGCCCTCACAGTCATCAATTTGAACTGACATTTTCAAAAAGAGAAAATTCTCATGTGAACTTTGTGAGGGAGGGCATTTTAAGAAATGGATAAAACATATGCCATGAAAAATGAGGATGTTCAAGGAGCAGTGCTCAATTTAGGACTGCTTAAAGGAAAAGTGAGAAACAAGCAAGGTAGGTGAGGATGGTTGTCATGATATTTGTAAAGTCATGAGATCAGGAATGTTCTACTTGCCAAATAAGTTCAAACATTATAATGGTTTCAAGTTAGGTGCAGGGGATGACATGGTCATATTTAAATTTCAGAAAGAAAATTAAATTATCAGGATGCATTATTGAGTTTAGAGGCACAGAGACTAGTGTTTGTCACTCAGTCGTGTCTGACTCTGCAACCCCATGGACTGAAGCCTGCCAGGCTCTTCTGTCCATGGGATTTCCCAGGCAAGAATACTGGAGTGGGTTGCCATTACCCTTCTCCAGGGGATCTTCCCAACCCAGGGATCCAATCTGGGTCTCCCGCATTGCAGGTGGATTCTTTACCACCTGAGCCATCAGTGAAGAGGGAGCATTACAATACTGAAGTAAAGGATGAGAGAAGGCTGAGATGTTTAGGAGAGAAGATTGTGTCTAGAGCTTGAAAATGTATGGAGAATGAAAAGAAGGAAGAGTCTAGAAGAGAGATGGCAAATTAAGCCCTGAATTGCATCTCTTCTCACCTTGTACTCACTGTGCTAAACAATCAGAGTAATCATTCTAACTAAACCTAGTTATAGCTCAAGAAAACACTTCTGACAGCCACCCCCAATCAATAAGGGGGATCAAATGAGGGAACATATATTTGCTACCATTGACATAGGGTGAATACTAGATTATCAATTCACTGGGGAATCTCACGGGAGAATATGCTCAATTAAGTAACTCATTATTTGGCCATCCCATTTATTGTCACGTCACATATCTCGTTTATTTATGTTCCTATTGAAATGCAGTATGAATCTCTCAGTTTAAATTAATTTTACCCATTTATGACTCTTTTTCTAACTAAAGTGAAGGTTCATTTGAAACCCTAGAGGTGTTATTTGCCAACATTAATTTTCTAGTTTCAAACATAATTTGCACATAATTAGCAATTAGTTTATGTTTGCTGAATGGATATCTTAGCCATTTTGACCACCACAAGCCAATATCTACAGAATGATGACACACAAAAACGTATTGCGTGTCATTGACAGGTGAATTGTTTCAAATCAAACAAAATTTGGTAAAACACAAAAAACAGGGTAGCAAAGAGTTGGATTACTATTAATCAAAGGAAAGTATATAAATATGTCTGGATTGAAATATTCTTAAATCGAGCTGAGTTGTATATCTGTGGGTCTTTGAAGTTGGAATCTTCTCTCATCTACACCACTAGTTCTAAATTAATATACACTTTCTGGAGTAACAGCCTGAGGTTGTTGGGTCTGTAATATTCTCTATGCACAGCAAAAACTTTTAACATTAGTGCCCCTACTCTATTACTGATAAGCTCATTTGCAGTATAATTTTAATTACTCATAGACTGTTCACAGCAAGAATTTCTTAAATTCCTAAAGATTTTGTAATTCTTGTTTTGTGAAAAGTTGTTAAAGGCAGTCATTATTTTACATTTGGGACAAATTCAAATTCTAAAAACACCAATTCAGTAAAAATGTTTTAGCTATGAATTAGCCTTCAAAATCCCCCTTCAGAATTGATACAAAAATGTAAAAATAGAACTATCTCCTCAGTAAACCTGGGATCATGGACACATACACAGTAACAGGTGGGCACCTCTCCTTTCCCGTCATGGTGACTATCTGCTCGTACCCATCTGCCTTATCTTTGTAAACAGGGATATTTTACACTGTAAGGGAATATCAATGTCTATAAATTTCTTAGAGAGCAAGATTTACTTAGATACCCAAAAGTGACAGTGTAATTCACTTAAAGTGAAACTTCATTTATAGTAAAGCTGAATGAACATTGAGATATCTAAAATGTTGTTTAAATTGCATTTTTGGTTTATACAGAGCCACTTTTATTGGAGCAGGCTTTGCTTATGAAATCAAATTGAATTCTACTCTATTTCTGTTCAACAGATCACAGTTCTGCCCTAAATAAAATCATTCTATTTTTCTAAACAGTGGAAGATGGGGATATGGCTAGCTTTGTCTGGCTCGCTCCTGATTCACATCTGCCCATGTATCAGCAGCTTCTTCTTCATATATATATTTCAATAGCATCCACATTGTTAAGTTCAGAACTATTGAAGGTTTCATTGATTGCATTGTCCTTCTGAGAGTGCTAGAAATACTCTCAGAGGAGAAAAAAATGTCTTGTAGGAAATATCATTGAGTACTTAATGGGTGCCCTTGGGTCCTAGGTAGTAGGTACTATTCCTGAAAAAAACTCTGTGGTGCAAGAAGTACACTCTTGGAGGCTTATATGGTGAATTCTCATGTAGAACCCACACATAAATGTAATAATATGAAAGAGAAAATGCTTTTATATCAAATCAATATTGTTATACTAAGATGATTGCTAAAGCATTAGCCATGAAACAAGTCAAATGTGCTTGTATTCTAGTTGGGATACATAGTAGCTTTGGTGATGTAATGGGTCAGTGAACTATTGGAGAGAATATGGGGAAAGTACAAATAAAATTTACTGAGTTGAGACCAAAACTCATTTAGAAGAAGTTCATTTGCTAAGCTCTAGAGAAGACTTGTAGGATTATAAAGCTTGAGGTAAATTGGCAAGATGATTGGGAAAATGACACAATAACTTCCTCTCATAGAGGCTTTGAGCCAATCTACTTATTTGTGAATCCAATTTATCAAATTCATCTCTTAAATTATATAGCTTGCTTTTCCTGAGTAGTTTAAATTGTCTTACAGACATTATCTCATTTGTCCTCATAAAGAGACGGTAAGTTACTATTGAATGATTGCTTCATGGAGTGAGTATGCTAATGAATGGCAATTCAAAGTAAGAGTTTTTAATCCTTACTGTATCACCCACTGGTTTTGTGACAATGATAAGTAAGGTAACCTCCATTAGCCTTATTTTCTTTATCTTTACCATGGAGATATATTCAGACTTTTCACTTAATATCAGGGGCATATTGTAAGAAGTTACAACGATACTCAAGAACATTCTTGGAATTCTTCCAAAGAAAAGACTTGAACTAAATTTCAATAAACTTAAAGCTATACCACAGCATGTTTTGTTATTGAATTAACCTCATTTAAGGCAGCATAGCGGAGAAGGCAATGGCACCCCACTCCAGTACTCTTGCCTGGAAAATCCTATGGATGGAGGAGCCTGGTAGGCTGCAGTCCATGGGGTCGCTAAGAGTCGGACACGACTGAGGGACTTCACTTTCACTTTTCACTTTCATGCATTGGAGAAGGAAATGGCAACCCACTCCTGTGTTCTTGCCTGGAGAATCCCAGGGACTGTGGGGCCTGCTGGGCTGCCGTCTATGGGGTCGCACAGAGTCAGACACGACTGCAGTGACTTAGCAGCAGCAGCAGCAAGGCAGCATAGAGCTTCCCTGATAGCTCAGTTGATAAAGAATCTGCCTGCAATGCGGGACACCTGGGTTCGATCCCTGGGTTGGGAAGATCCCCTAGAGAAGGGAAAGGCTACCCACTCCAATATTCTGGCCTGGAGAATTCCATGAACTGTATAGTCCACGGGGGTCACAAAGAGTTGGACACGATTGAGCAACTTTCACTTTCAGGGCTTCCCTGGTGGCTCAGACGGTGAAGAATCTGCCTGCAATATGGGAGGCCTGGGTTTGATCCTTGGGTTGGAAAAATGCCCTGGATAGGGGCATGACAACCCACTCCCATATTCTTGCCTAGAGATCCCCATGGACAGAGGAGCCTACAGTCCATGGGGTCACAAAGGGTCAGACACCAGCAAGTGACTTAGCGTGGCAAAAGGCAGCATATTCTTGTAGATACTAGAATGACTTTAAATATTAAAATTTAAAAACATTTCTTAAGCCAGAAATACTTACAAGGAGTTGTGCTGGTGAGGGAGTTACAGAGATGATTGATACAGTTGCTGCTTTTCAGGAACTTCTATCTAGAAGAACAGACATGGTAAGAACTTGATAAAACAGAAAAGGTTGAGAGCTATAACTACTGCCATGAACAATGTACCATGGGAGCATAGATGAAATAGAGATTCATTTTGCTTAGGTAGAATAAAAGGAACAGTTTTCAAGAACTGAGAGTAGAAAAAGAATTTGGGGCCAAAATGTAAAAGATTTGAATAGTACATGTAGATTGAATTCTTTAAGCAGAATCATCAAACATTTTAAGCCTCTTGAGCCTGATCAAAGTATTTAACCTGGTCTGTGATTAAATTGTGCATTTGTGATGCAGTTACAATTGTGATGCATTAAATTATGCAACTGTGACGGTGGTGAGACAAGTAGATTAGAAATGAGTTGTAGAGAAATATAGCAACAGAGAAGAATAATTCAAGTAGGATTTAATGATTTCTAAGTTGAATAACAGGGTGGGTGGTGATATCATTAACCAAAAATCAGAAGTAAAGAGGGAAAACAAGGCTAAATGAAATGAAGGAATAACAGAGTATGATTTTTATAAATGAGGTTGAATATTCTTCTGTATCCATATTCCAATTTTCACTTAAAATTCAGGTTATATTTTTAATATCAACCAAAACATCTGTAGTTTTGACAGATGCCTATGTTTAGAGAACAGTAGAGACATGGAGGCCAAAGAGAATAGGGGGAGAGAAAATACAAGACAGTGAAGACCAAATGCAAGTAACATTTAAGAGATTATTCACAAAAGAGGTGCCCATGTATATATATCAGAAAAAAGTTGTAAATGAAAAACCAGAAGTAAATAATGCCATGGAAGCTCTGGAAGAAAATATTAACAAATAAAGAGTATCCCATTGTTAAATAATTCAGTGATGACAAGGGAAGTTGATGGAGACCAAAACTCATTTTTTAAGACCACCAATTGATTTTAGGAATTGACAATTACAGATTCATTATAGGATGGGAGGCAAAGACTATATTATAGTAAAAAAAGGATAAAGCTATCCAATTAATTCAAGAAATGTGGCAACTAAGGAAAGGAGTTATAGGACTGCTTCTTAAAGAGAAACTAGGCTCATAAGTTTTAATGAAGGATGGCTTAAAGCATTTACAAGTAAAGAAACAGTGGATGGAGGCAATGAATTTAGGAGGGACAATACAGCATTCATAGAGGAAAGCTACAAGTGGGAAAGGGGTACGATCAAAAATAGTTCAAAACTGATTGAGCCACTTTTTCACAAGAGACTATAAAGGAGTTGGCTGGTAGTGGCACAGAAATAGATCACTTGCTGAAGGGTTGATTTTATGTGTGGGGGTGGGAATTGGTACTTTGAGTAGGGAGCTTAAACTTAAAACTTTGTTAAAAGAAATGGGAAAGGAAACTGAATAGATGCCTGGTAATAGTGAGATAAAGACAGTGATATTTTCAAAGGAAATCCAGAAATGAGATAAGTAGAGTGATACAGAGAACATTCTGAGGGAAAAGATTGAGGATATCCATATTTTCTTAACAAGCGAATAAATGTTCTAGAAGACACAGTCGGCCTAGAGAGGACATTTTACAAGAAAAGAGACATTAAAGGTCCAGCATAAGACTGTGCATGAGGTGCCGGTGGCTGTCCCTACCCCTACAAACTGCCACTTCTTTGTTTTCACAAGGAACATCAGCTTACTAGCCCAGAATAGCTGACTGAGGATAATATTCTAGCAAGATCTGTATGTTGAAAGTTATAGAAAGCAGCCCTTCTTTTGGTGAGAAAGAGTAACTTGCTAAGGTTCAAAGAAAGCAAAAGAAATTGTGCGATTCTGCTCAAATGATTTTTCATTTGACAAAGAAAATCTCTTCTTTAATCTGTGTTTTAAGGCTTCAAGTATGAAAGATACAGAACTGTTCGTGAGGAGCAAGTCAGCAAAGTTGAAATGGGCTGTTGGCTTTAGTATTAGTTGCACACTGAGAATGAGAATGGGAGCATGGGATCCAGGGGATGTTCTCCTGATGATGGCAACCCTTATCCTCCCAGTGTCTATATTCCACTCTCATGGACCTTTCTCTCTTGGCCACCTTAGCTTTTATCATAGTTAACATCAACAGTCTTATGCTAAACCAATTTTTATCCAATTCAAAATTACTTTCTTGCTGAACATTTTATTCTCCTATTTAACCTCTGATTTTTTTCTTTATTCATCAACTATGAGTAGAACTCATCCAAGGACAACTGATCAAAGATGAGTGTTTCTAACAGCTGAGGGATTTATAAGTGAGCAGGATCAGTCTAGAAACAACTGATAGACTTTGTCATCAACACAGGGTTTCAAGGATATATATTTAAAATATGTTTTGTTATAGTATATAAAATCAAAACCTTAATCTACTTCCAGGAGTTTATATCAATGAAAAAAAAATCAGAGATGTGGAGAAAGAATCATCTATAGAGGTTATCATAGATAGATAAATGATTTCATATATATGTATGGTACATCCATAGAATGAAATTGTGATTTTTTTTTTTTTACTTAACATTTAATGCTATTGGAAAAAAATGCTTATGTTGTAGTTCACTAAACAAAAATAGGATAGAAAAGAATGATCCATATTTTAGCAGAGAGAAATGTGTGTGCATCTGTGTATGTGTATGTGTATGTGTCTGTGTGTTTTACAAGCATATGTTTAGGAAAAATCCCAGAAAAACTATAATATAATTTTCATATTGGTTGTTTCTGAGTGGTGGTTTCATGGGTGATTTGTGCTTTTCCAATACATTCACCTGGATATGGTAATTTTTTATAGTGATCATGTATCACTTTTCTTATTAATAAAGAAGAATACCTATGTGATCACAGCTATAATTTTGTTATGCCACATTTTTTTATGACAAACACACACACACACACACACACACACACACACATACCACACACACTCTTTGACACATTGTCTGGTTTTTAAATGAATACAGTGACTTCACCTAATAATTGGGCCTAATTATCTCCTGCAGGTCTGGAAAGTGTGTACTTTTTGCCATTTTGTCTAATGGCAGCCAATTTACACCTAGATCCTCTACAGTTGATCTTCTGGGCCTTTCATAATATCATAACACTTTAGAATTTTCTAAACAGTGTGACTCTTTAATCTTACTGTACACAAAATAGGAAATATTTGTCAATTATTGAGTGCTTCAGGGTTAACCATTTGACTTAGTTTGTTGGAGGAGCAGAGTATAAGAGCGTCATAGTGATGGGGATAGGAGCTGGATGAATCAGAGTCTGTCTTTGCTGTTCGTAAGGTGGAAAACAATGTGATTCATTAACCATTCAATTCATTTGTAGTCTTTCTGCTCACTAGTCCATAAATAGTACAAACTGGGTGAAACGATGATTCAGAATTTTCTTATCAGTGTTCATTCAGCAGGAGAAATTTTGAGGTCCCACAGTTTGTTTTGCTTTTTCTTTTCTTCTTCCATCACTGATAAATTAGAAAAAGTAATTAAATGCTGTTGGTAATAACTTGCTTGTTGTACCTTGAAAAAGAATGTATTTCATTATAGAGTGTGTTTTATTCTCATTCTTTTTCTTTCTCTCAGGAGCACACATGTACACACATACAAACATGTTACCAGATATTTAAACCTTGTTTTGCTGATGTGACTATAGTTTAAATTTTACTAAATCTCATAGACATCAATCACACAACTATTATTAAAAATACTACTAAAGAGATAAGAGTAACTGAGCTCTAATAGAGCCAGGTGCTATATCATTCTATGTATGAATTACACCTTGTTAATGGCTTTCAGTATTCATTTGATAATATTTATACTGAGTAATAATGCACTTTATAACCTTACAAAAGGGTTAAATTCATTTTTTTAGCTTAACATTCTGTTTAACAATTACCAATGGAATCACTTTTCAAAGAATCTTTTAAATCAATTATTTAAAGATTTTGTGTTTTAATTTTTTATTTTTTAAATTAATTTACTTTTTAATAGAAGGATAATGGCTTTACAGAATTTTGTTGTTTTCTGTCAAACTTCAACTTGAATCAGCCATAGGTATACATACATCCCCTCCCTTTTGAAACTCCCTCCCATCTCCCTCCACATCCCACCCCTCTAGGTTGATACAGAGCCCCTGTTTGGGTTTCCTGAGCCAAAAAGCAAATTCCTGTTGGCTGTCTATTTTACATATGGTAATATAAGTTTCCATGTTACTTTTTCCATACATGTCATCTTCTCCTTCCCTCTCCCCATGTCCATAAGTCTATTTTCTATGTCTGTTTCTCCATTGCTGCCCTGCAAATAAATTCTTCAATACCATTTTCTAGATTCCGAATATATGTGTTAGTATATGATATTTATCTTTCTCTTTCTGACTTACTTCACTCTGTATAATAGGCATTAGATTCATCCACCTCATTAGAATTGACTCAAATGCATTCCTTTTTATGGCTAAGTAATATTCCATTGTTTATATGTACCACAACTTCTTTATCTGATTTAGTGTTTTTGAAAAACTGTATAAGCAATAGGGTGATTTCAAAATTTCAAAAAAAATAAATAAATAAAAGGAATGATGGAAGAGAGGAAGAAAGGAAGGAAGGAAGGGACTTACTGCTCAGTAAAATGCTCTACCCAAAGCAAGGTCCTGTTTTTATTCTCTGTTTCATGGTTTGGCTGATAATTGAACTGAAATATGTTTTCTTCATAAAGCTATAAAGAAAAGTTGTCATGCTTTTTTTCATGAGTAAAAGAAAGATAAATTCAAAACTTGGAACTTTATTAAGCATTATCTTAGAGTAGCAGTTTGCTGATATTAGTATCCACCAAATCCTATTTGCAAGGAATGGTGATCTAAATGTGAAAGCTTCTATCAAGAGCAAAATACTTTTGTAGGATAATTTCATGAAGACCAGCCAAAAGCATTCAGGTCTCCAGCCATCTAGCATGGCTCTAAGTGACTTCTTAAATCTGTTAGCACTTCTACATTTCTATGTAACTTTCAATTGATGGCTCTTTTAGGGGCTTCTCTGATTGAAAAGGAAATCTCTCAGATCTTATGACAATGGTCTAGTGATGTTTTATATGGGGACAGTCTCTTGTGTATCTGTGATGGGTTGGTGCTGCATAAAGCATTTACTTGGGGGACACAGGTTCGATCCCTGCATCAGGAAGATTCCCTGGAGGAGGGCATGACAACCCACTCCAGTTTTCTTACCTGGAGAATCCCACAGACTGAGGATCGGGCAGGCTACAGTCCATAGGGTTGCAAAGAGTCAGATACAGCTGAAATGACTTGGCACACATGCAAGACATTTAATTATCAATAAACAAAAATACACATTAGTAGTATTCTAAGGTATTAATTTAACAAGTATCTAATGTGAAGCATTTTAGGAAAATTTCCATCTCCCAATATAAGGATAGAATAAAATGTTTTTATTTTAGAAAACTAGGAATATTTTAGTATCCCTGTTATGTAAGGTGAATTAAAAAATGATAGATGATAAAATTCTAAATTAAATTTTTAATAATATTTTCATGTAGTAGACCTTAGATTGCAAATATAAAATATGGATGCAAATCTTTCTATTCCATTGCAGTTACATTGGATTCAGGATATGCCTAATAAGTACTGTGCAAAACAATTGTATAAGTAAACATTTCACATTATTCTATCATAGCATAAAATGAGCAATAAAAAATGATATAAGAAAACAATGTGGCAATGTATTGTCAGAAATTGCTTTTGCATACATGTTGCGGAATTGTGTTAGACACCTCTCTCTAGGTCACATGAATATTATGATGAATATCACAGTGTCTATGAATTGTTTTTTGAATCCATAGAAAGGTAACTGACATGGAGTAAGAACTAAATATTTCATCTTTCTGGTTCAGAAAAATGTAGTCAAATAGCTGTAAGAATAACTTTGCCCACTACTGTCTGCCTCCTGCCAAAGGCAACTTGTCTGAGTTCAAATTACTTTTCTTTAAATTGATATAAAGTCTAGTAGAAATCTTAATGTTCAGTAATTCAATTCAGTTCAGTTCAGTCCATCATCGTGTCTGACTCTTTGCAAACCCATGGCCTGCAGCTCAACAGGCCTCCTTGTCCATCATCAACTCCTGGAGCTTACTCAAACTCATGTCTATTGACTTGGTGATGCCATCCAACCATCTCATCCTCTGTCGTCCCCTTCTGCTCCTGCCTTCAATCTTTCCCGACATCAGGGTCTTTTCAAATGAGTCAGCTCTTAGCATCAGGTGACCAAAGTATTGGAGTTTCAGCTTCAGCATCAGTCCTTCCAATGAATATTCAGGACTGATTTCATTTATGATGGACTGATTGGATCTCCTTGCAGTCCAAGAGACTGTCAAGAGTCTGCTCCAACACCACAGTTCAAAGTTCAATTCTTTGGCATTCAGCTTTCTTTATAGTCCAACTCTGAAATCCATACACGACTACTGGAAAAACCATAGCCTTGACTAGACAGACCTTTGTTGACAAAGTAATGTCTCTGCTTTTTAATATGTTCTCTAGGTTGGTCATAACTTTCCTTCCAAGGAGTAAGCGTCTTTTAATTTCATGGCTGCAGTCAACATCTGCAGTGATTTTGGAGCCCAAAAAAATAAAGTCTGTCACTGTTTCCCATCTGTATGCCATGAAGTGATGGACGGGATGCCATGATCTTTGTTTTCTGAATATTGAGCTTTAAAAGCCAACTTTTTCACTCTCCTCTTTCACTTTCATTAAGAGGCTCTTTAGTTCTTCTTCACTTTCTGCCAGAAGGGTGGTGTCATCTGCAAATCTGAGCTTATTTATATTTCTCCCAGAAATCTTTATTCTAGCTTGTGTTTCATCCAGCCCAGCATTTCTCATGATGTATTCTGCACATAAGTTAAATAAGCAGGGTGACAATATACAGCCTTGACATATTCCTTTTCCTATCTGGAACCAGTCTGTTGTTCCATGTCCAGTTCTAACTATTGCTTCCTGACCTGCTTACAGATTTCTCAAGAAGCAGGTCAGATGGCCTGGTATTTCCATCTCTTTCAAATTTTCCACAGTTTATTGTGATCTACACAGGCAAAGGTTTTGGCATAGTCAATAAAGCAGAAACAGATGTTTTTCTGGAAGTCTCTTGCTTTTTCGATGATCCAGCTGATTTTGGCAATTTGATCTCTGGTTCCTCTGCCTTTTCTAAAACCAGCTTGAACATCTGGAATTTCATGGTTCATGTATTGTTGAAGCCTGGCTTGGAGACATTTGAGCATTACTTTACTAGTGTGTGAGATGAGTGCAATTGTGCAGTAGTTTCAGCATTCTTTGGCATTGCTTTTCTTAGGGATTGGAATGAAAACTGACCTTTTCCAGTCCTGTGGCCACTGCTGAATTTTCCAGATTTGCTGGCATATTGAGTCCAGCACTTTCACAGAATCATCTTTTAGGATTTGCATTAGCTCAATTGGAATTCCATTGCCTCCACTAGCTTTGTTTGTAGAGATGCTTCCTAAGGCCGACTTGACTTCACATTCCAGGATGTTTGGCTCTAGGTTGGTGATCACACCATTGTGATTATCTGGGTCTTGAAGATCTTTTTTGTACAGTTCTTCTGTGTATCTTGCCACCTCTTAGTATCTTCTGCTTCTGTTAAGTCCATACCATTTCTGTCCTTTATTGTGCCCATCTTTGCATGAAATGTTCCCATGGTATCTTTAATTTTCTTGAACAGATCTCTAGTCTTTCCCATTGTATTGTTTTCCTCTATTTCTTTGCACTGATCACTGAGGAAGGCTTTCTTATCTCTCCTTGCTGTTCTTTGGAACTCTGTATTCAAAATGGGTATATCTTTCCTTTTCCCCTTTGCTTTTTGCTTCTCTCTTTTCACAGCTATTTGTAAGGCTTTCTCAGACAGCCGTTTTGATTTTTTGCATTTCTGTTTCTTCACTGGATAGGAGATAGTTAATGTTCACTATTTTGTTGTGGATAGGGACTCTCTGAGTGAGTCAAGAGTTGTCACATATTGGCTGGCACATATACTTGTAAGGGAAAGAATATTGCAAATAGATCAGCACAATCTGTTATTATGGAATTCTAATAGGACACTCATCAGAATAGCAATCACTGCAATCAGTTAACCAATATTTCATCAATCTGGAAGCTATAAATAATGACATTTTCTGACATGCTTCAATGTCAGTTTCTAGTCTTCCAGTGTACCTTTCCTGTTCAGAGCTGGCACAGTGCCCTTTGCCGCGGTGCTGTTGTACTCTGGCTCAGTCTGAGGCTAGCTTTGCAGGCTTTGTAGGCAACAAAGGGAGAATAATGGCTGAAAGGGTCACTCCACACTCACTGTGTCTCAAAGTAATAGATTACAACTTCCAGTTTGGTTAAACTGATTAGGAGTTAAGGTTTTGGAATCATATAGCTTGGAATTTAAATCCTGTATTAGCTGAGGGACTTTGAGGAAATTATTTAACCTTTCTATGCCTCAGTTTTATCTTAAAACAACAATTGTTGCACCAATAATTGTGGCTTAGTTTAGGGAAAAGTTGAGACTAGAATAAAATAATATGTGTAAAGCCCTTAACACAGTGCTCGCCAGCTAGTAAGTCTTCAGTAAATATTTGGGTTGTCCAAAAAGTTCATTTGATTTTTAAGCAAAAATAAATGACATATTTTTCATTTTTGCCAATAACTTTATTGAAAATATATTCATCATTTTGTTCCTCGAGCTACTGCCATTTTTCTGGCAAGTTAATAATTACACCTTACCAAAACTTTTATCTCTTTGAGCAAAGAACTGTTCCCAGTGCCTTTTACAGTTGTCCAGGGAATTGAAATTTTTTCCATTAAGAGAATTTTGTAAAGACAAAAATAAAGTGAAACATGAAGATGCAATGTCTGGTGAATACAGTGGATGAATCAGAACTTCCCAGCCAAGCTGTAATGACTTTTGCCTGATCATTAGAGAAACATGTGGCCTTGCATTATCCTGATGGAAGATTATGCATTTTCTATTGACTAATTCTGGATGCTTTTCATCTAGTGCTTCTTTCAGTTGGTCTAACTGGGAGAAATATTTGTTGGGAGTTAATCCTTTGGTTTTCCTGAAGGAGCTCATAATAGAGAACTCCCTTCCAATCCAACCATATACATAACATCACCTTCTTTGGAGGAAGATTGGTCTTTGGTGTGGTTGGTGGTGGTTCATTTTGCTCTGCCCACAATCTCTTCTCTTTTACATTATTGCATCTTATCCACTTTTCATCACTCATCATAATCTGATGAGAAGAATGTGTTTTTTAGGTCAACTTACATGCAACCCAAACATTAAAAGTAATTGATGGAACCAAGCTACTGTAAATGATTTTGGCTTCAATATTTTGATAAAGTTGACTGTTCTCAATTAATGTCTGGATTTGATAGATATCAAGTTCAACTAGTCAACCTGGACCATGGAACATCTTTCAGTAAGAAATCTCCAGCATGAAACTTTGCAAACCACATTTGTCACAATATAATCTAACAAAATTGTTTTGAATGAAGTTAAAGACAATTAAGTGCTACTAGAGCTCTCTTACAGAAAAAAAAAAAAAAAGAAACTGAACAAACATTTTGGCCAACCCAATATCAGCTGCTATTTTTATAGTTATTTTAATTAACTTGATTAACATATATTTTATATTTCCCTAACACCAATTGCTAGATGTATAGCTTGGCAAAGTAATATCCAAAAGGATTTTACATTTATCCTCTCTAGAGAGAAACACATGTAAAGAACAAGTAGCAACACAAAGCAGTTGACAGATGATAAAACAAGAGTTAGATTAGTCTAGTAAATAAAGAAGTGGTCTTGGTAGTCAAGGATGGGTGCAATTTGCTGTGGGAGAGAAGAAAATGAAGAACAAAGGCTTGAGGACTTACTGATTCTGGGAAACAGATCAGACAGACTACAGAAATGAAAAGAAATTTAACATGCTCGTAAGTCAATGAAAAACCCTGATGTATAGTAAGAGAAGACCTAGACTTTGTGTGACTTGAAGCATATATTTTAGGGCTTTTATTATGAAAAAGAATATAAGTTAATTACTAGGCCCTCAAGGAGAACTGTGCAAATGAGAGACCTTGAAGCTGATGTCTAACAATTATAAATACACATCTATCTGACAAGAGAAGTATTCACCAAATGTGATGAAATAAGTAGGGTGGCCTGAGTTATGGACAGCTCTGAAATCTTGGGAGAGGAGTTTAGAACTCTCAGGTTAGAACAGTGTCTCTCAAAGTATATTTCCAATACCAGCACCTCAGCAGCTTCACATAGGAACTTGTTGGAAAGGCAAATTCTAGGGCCCAACCCTAGACCTTCTAGTTCAGACTTTGAGGCTAACCACCTGTGTTTTAACAGCCCTCCTGGTGATTACGATGCATGCTGAAGTTTAAGAATTCACCATGTTGAAAGATAGGCACTGAGTAGCCTATAATGAAGATGGAGTAGGTAGCAGCATGCTCTGAAGGAGAGGGGTTCAGGCACATTACACAAATTCAGCATTGACTAGATGAGAGGCAGGTGGGCAAGTGATGATCTTATTACAGTGGTAGGCATATAAGAAGATATATAAGAAAAGGGATATTGATGTGATTTGATTGCTGCATTTTGAGTGTAGTGGAGATTTATTTCAGGATGAGTCCAGGTGTCTGGGTTGCTTTGGACAAAGACAATGAAGTGAGGAAAGGTGGTTTGCTGGCAGGAGAAGATCTGATACACAGGAGAAGGTATAGAAAATTCTATTTTAATTCTAGAGACCCAGACTAAGATATGTTCAGTGCACATTATAAATTCTTTTCAATCCTGTCCTCCTGGAGGTATCCCCTGGAAGTTGAGCTTGACAGTGGGACTCATTCAAGGCTGATATCCTCCTAAATCTGGGGTTCCAGGGAGGGGTGAAAGGAGGTCTTCAAGACTTGGGCTGTAGCAAGTGACCTCAAGATGCAAGACTAGAGGGAGGCAGGGGCTGGGCCTTTTCAGTTTCCTACGATCTCTCCACTCAAACCAGACAGGAGTTTATGCTCTGTGTAGACTAAGGAGGAGGAGGCAAACCTAAAGATGAGTGAGCAAGAACCACTCAGAGAAGAACCACTCAGAGGCACTGGAAAATGAAGCTTGAGGTTCTAAAACAGCATAGATATTTGTTGTTGTTGTTGTTCCCTTTCATTATTTATAAGTCAAATGAAATAACAGTTACATTACCTGGATTTTCTGTTTCCAGGACTTGTATTGTTATATATATATATATATATATATATATAATTTTATTCTTTTAGCAAGTGTATTGTGTAAGTAGTGCCAGCATTATTATCCTTGCTTTTGGGTTGAGAAGAGGGAAGCCCAGAAAAGGAAAATGACCTTCATCAGCTTTAAAAAAAAATTCTGGCTTGAGCATGCTGACTCTAGGGTACCAAAATGTGGTACCCAATGGGGTAAAAGGAATTGGAGTTCGTTGCAAGGACTGGAATTACAGTGTTAGCATATTTCCTGGATGGCAATATAATACAAAGCAATATGTAATTATACACCCTCCCCATTCCCCCCAAAAAAATAAACTAACAATTTTATAGATTGTGCACTAGCTGATTTCTTCTTTCTCAAATTGTTTACATAAAAAAGAAATGTGATCCAGTCCTTTTCCCAGTGGGTAGCTAGTACTTAAAAGAAATTCCACTATTGGTTACAGTGCTTTTTACTCTCCAGTAACTTTGAATAGACACTAGCAATTATAACTGCTATGGAGAATGTAAACAGAAACAAAGGATTTGTTGACTACTTTTCATTATTTTGTTCCATATTATTATGGTTCTGTTTCATTCTCTTATTCCCAATCAACATGCTATATCTAGTGCTGATTGGGAATTATTCTAACTTTAATAAAACGTGCCTATTTTATTTGTACTTTGTAGTATATACATAATAAATATAGCTGTACCTTTTGATGGATGCCAACAAAAATGGTGAAATAAGCTTTGATTAGAAGCCTTCTCTTTGTGTGCAATCTCTTGAGACCAGAAGCATTTTTCATTTACCGGTTGTTTTCAAAGCAGTGATATAATTGCAGTCTATGTCTTTAATGGTATAAAGCTGATATGCTCATGACTGCCCAACCACTCTCAAATTGGCTATTATATATATATTAGGAAAGACACCTGAATACAAATGTTAGCCATAGGCTCAAGCCACACACTCAGAGGTGTATAAGTCCTTGGGTTTGTTCACACGAACTACATGGTCACATAAACTGCATTAGATAAAATGAGGAACATGGAAACAAAAGTGGTCATCACCCTCATGTACAGAGGAGGATTCTTGTTCAAATACCACTGCATGCCCTGAACATAGTATATACTTAGTAACTTTTTGCTGAATGAATGAATAGAAGTTATTTATTACTCTCTGTCTAAATTCTTTGTTTACAACTACTCAGGAAATTCAAGAAGAGGGCAGTGAGTGTTTTCAGTTATGCTGTAAATGCTAATAGCTGATAATTTCAAAGTCAAATGTAATATTTATATACATAAAATTTAAAAATCATTTGTTAACACATATTCTAATTTGATAAATTAAATATAAACAATGTTTTAAAGGCTACTCTAATTCACCATAATTTCACTATTTAACCCTGAGTAATGTTTGAACTCTTAGTTTTCCTTTATGTCTGTGCTCAGACATAAATGTACTTACAGATTTTTTTATCTTGATGGGTAGAACCTATTCATTATTTTTAGCTTAAAATTATATCATATATTTCCAAAGGTTTCATATTTTTACTAATATCACTATAATGGTGGAACAATACTCAATGTAATAACATTGACTTGATGTTCTGAAATATAGCTAGCCATTCCAACTCTTGTCATAGATATTGCTGCTATAAAAAGTTTCAGAGAATAGCTCTTTCTATGGTTATAAAACTTGGGAATTTTTCCAGAAGAAAAGATTTTAGAATAAATTTTGATATATATTCATGTAATATAGTCACATATTGGAAGTATTGTTGAAGCTTGAATATCTATAAACATATAATGTATATTATACAATATTATAGGCTATATTTCATTTAATAAAATATTATATTTAGTATTAATAATATATACCACTTGATATGCATGCATGCATGTCCAATTCTCTGCAACCCCATGGACTGTAACCTGGCAAGTTTCTCTGTTCATGGGATTTTCTAGAGAACACTGGAGTAGGTTGCCATTTCCTCCTCTGGAGATCTTCCCAACCCAGGGATCCAACCCATGTCACCCGCACTGGCAGGCAGATTAGTTATCACTGACTCACCTGGGAAGCATATACCACATGTTGTTGTTCAGCCACCCAGTTGTGCTTGACTCTTTGCAACCCCATGGACTGCAGCAACTCAAGCCTCCCTTTCCCTCACCAAGTTCATGCCCGTTGCATCAGTGATGCCATCCAACCATCTCACATAATAGGGGTCAAATTAGAGAAGATCTCCAGGCAAGAATACTGGAATGGGTAGTCACTCCCTTCTTCAGGGAATCTTTCCAACCCAGGGACTGAACCTGGGTCTCCTGCATAGCAGTCATATTCTTTACCATCTGGGCCACCAGGGAAGCCCTATGTTATATAATACTATATGCTATATTTTCTTTAATAATGAAATATTGAATTTAGTATTAATAATGTGTACCACATAATAAGAGTTAAATAAATGAAAATACCATCCAAATTAATGGTCCCAAAGAGATGCTTTTAGAATGAATGACCTTAATCCAATTTATAAAGCTAAAAAAAATAGTATGTTTTAAAATATATCCCTTCACTGATCTTCCCTCTTGTAGATTATTGAGTTCCAAATGATGGTCCAATGATCAGTGTGGAAGAGACTATATAAAACCACCAGGGATGTGGCTAAAAATACTTATTTCCAGATCTTATCAACCAAATCTTTAGGGGGTGAGGCTTGGGAATTGGTATTTTTAATAAGTTCCCCAGGTAATTCTGATAATTTCAGACAGAATTCAGAATCAAGGACCCATATTACCAGAGACATGCACTCTGTTTCTATTCTGATTTTCTGATATCCTGCTACAGTCAATCCTCCATGCTTCATATAGATCCCATTCTCTTAGGTCTTAGACTTAAGGTATTATTTTATTTCTCCCCATAACATTCAATTTAATCCCATTATTTAATGATACATGCTACAGTATTTTTTTTTTTAAGATTTATCATCTGATTCTTACATAAAATCATTCTGGATATAGGGTAGGACTAAATATCTGTGAAGTAAGCAGAAGACATTGAAATAAATGCCTTCTTCATCCTTCACATTCACTGATGGAGTGCAATCATCATGTATTACCTAGCTAAATTAATTTCTAGTGTTTGAAAATTAGAAATGTACATATTGTCTCTGGAAGATGTCTTAAAATGTATACATTGATACTATCATAGTTTAATATGATTGCCTGAAAAGGGGTTTTTAGGTAAGGAAACAAAATGACCCATTGGATCTTCTGGGATGGCAGCCAAAGAAGCACACATGGAATGTTTGAGGGATGTAAAAGGATTACTTCAAAGTTTAAAGAGGGAGTGTAGGGTAGAGGCAGGGAGAAGGTAGTTTGAAGACCAAGTAATAAATGGTACAGATAGAGTTGACAGAAAAGCCCATCTAGCCTTGTTTTTGCCTAGGTTTAATACTAACCAAAGGCCTTCCCTGGTACCTCAGCTGGTAAAGAATCAGCGTGCAATCCAGGAGACCCCCATTCAATTCCTGGGTCAGGAAGTTCCCCTGGAGAAGGGATAGGCTACCCACTCCAGTATTCTTGGGCTTACCTGGTGGCTCAGACAGTAAAGAATCCACCGGCAATGCAGGAGACTTGGATTTGATCCCTGGTTGGGAAGATCCCTTGGAGAAGGACATGGCAACCCACTCCAGTATTCTTGCCTGGAGAATCCCCCTGGACAGAGGAGCCTGGCAGGCTTTAGTCTATAGGGTCACAGAGTTGGACATGACTGAGCAACTAAGCACAACACAGCACAGCACTACTAATCAAGCTCACGGATTTAAAGCGAACGTAAATAATAAAAGAAAGTCTCCACATTTCACTGAATCAATTTCCCTTCCTGGGTCTCTTCCTACCAGTTTTCCATAGAGATCTTAGTTTTGAGGCTGTGACTCAGCAGGGAAAATAAACGGATGTTCCTACAGGCTGAGATATCTTTGACACTGCTTGCTTTAGTTTTTCAAATTTCCTCCAATCTCCTATGTGAAGTTTTTGAACAGGAAACACTGCTCAACCTCTACCTCCTGTGTCCACCTCTTTCTAAAGGGACCCTTCTTTAATATCTGCTAATTGCAGAAAGGAGGAAGAAAACTCCACAAGTAATTTGGAGAATAATATTTATTGTTAGATGACCAACTCAAAATGCACTTTAAAAAAAAAATTGGAAGTTGACATTCACAGAAATAAGTGACTTGATTTATTCACCAGTGCTAATAATAACAGCTAGAGAATTTATCTGTTATCTCTCTTATTATATGTCAGGAAAAACAAGGGCTTTAATCATTTCCCAAATCCCATAAATGTAATATTTTACCTCTCCCCTCTTTATGCTAATGAAATTCAAGCACAGATAATTCAAGAAACATCTCCCAAATCACATACTGACCAAGTGAGAGAAACTGGATTCCAATCTGGACTCCATGGAAGCCTGCAATCTACTGCTCACTACAAAACATATTTTAAGCATACTTCTTTTAAAATTTGTTCTTTGTAATGATATGTTCATAACAAACAGCAAGATAATTATTTCTTTTTTAAGAAACTCATATTTTGTGTGATTATTTTTAAATTAATGTATCATGAAAAGATTTTTAATCTACAGTGTGGCTTTTAACCATATGTTTGTACTCAGCAAATAAATTATATCAAAGGAAAAAAGGTTAATTTTTTCCTATGTGACCTACTCCCTTCTATGGAATAAATCAGGGCCCTGATAACACTACACTGCAGAATAGGGGCATTTTTCAAAGGCATTTTTCTCTTCTCAGTTTCTCAAAGAACTTCATCAAAACTAATGGGACTATAGAGAAGATTTATCAGAGGCTCGGTTAAGTCTGTGAGATCTCCCCTGCACGTGGGAACAGGCACATCCATCTGCCTTCCCTCGAGACCAGATAGAGAACTCGTGACAGATATTATGCTTTTTAAAGAGACATTTTTTTTTTAAATAAAGGCTGTTTCTTCCTATGCTATTCTCTCATAATGAGTAGCAATCATTAAAATACTTCCCATAAAGTGTTATTTAATTTTGTAGTTATAATGGATAGACTAAAGAGTGAAATATCTTAAGAGTGTATCATGACTAATTTTGCATCTGGGACAGACTCTTTGGCAGTATATGATGTAATGAAAGTCTCTGCTTCATACTATATTGGTTCCCTCTTAACCTTAATTTAAATAACTGGATGTGATGTCCTTAAGTCTCTTCCAAGTTTAGTAACATCAGGCCTATCTAATAATATGTATATACACTGGTGGTAGGGGGCGTGGGGGGAGTTGCTTATGATGAAAAAGAAACATCTTGCGTAGATATGCTCAGACAGAATAAAAGATTAAACTGTGAAAGTAAACTTTTGTTATTATAGCGTGAACGTGACGTGAAGTCACCCAGTCGCGTCTGACTCTTTGCGACCCCATGGACTGTAGCCTACCAGGCTCCTCTGTCCATGGGATTTTTCTAGGCAATAGTACTGGAGTAGATTGCCATTTCCTTCTCCAAGGGATCTTCCCAACCCAGGGATCGAACCCAGGTCTTCCGCATCATAGATAGACGCTTTACCGTCTGAGCCACCAGGGAAGTCCTATAGTTCCTTAAAATAATATGATGATAGCATATATTAGTAATAAACTACGATAGAATGAGAAAATATATCAATCCAATCTGTTCCCTACCCCCTATTTCTTAAATTTAAACTGTTGTTCAAAGCTCAGTATAAGGGACCAGAATTTGAAAGTTTTTGGAATAAATGAGTTTTTAGGAATCAGACATTTTTGTTACAAAAAATTACTTATAAAGTTGCTTTTAAAATACAGCAATATTTCTAGAATGTATTTGCTTTCTAAGTAAATTTCTAAATCATGTGCACTTATCACTGTCAGAATCCTCCATAAATGAACCAGACAGTTTTGGGAACTACAAAAAACAAGTCCAGATAAAGCCTACTAAAATACAGGGGGATTTCATAAATTATGTGTGATTATTAAAAACATCTCTGTCTAAACCAGTTGTTACATTTAACAGTAAAACAACAACCAAAAAACCAAAACCAACCAACAAAACAAAAAAACAGGCTTCAGGTTCATACAGGAACTACAGAAAGGCCCAGAGATAGGTGCCTGAAGAGAACAAGATAAATTGATAATTACAGGACTGATCAATATATCACTTTCTAATATCATTCAAGATATTTTCCATCAGAGACAAAAAAAGCACAAGAAACCTAATAATTAAAAGTACAGTCAATGGAAACTGAATAGAAAAAAGGAATTTCATAGAAGACTAAACTCTCTTCTAGGAAAGCTAACTTTGTTTCTGTGAAAGTTATGAGTAAATAAATTTAGCACAACATTAGTCTCATTTGGAAACCAGAGATAATCATTGGTCTCTTCAGAAGGGAGGAAATACATGTGTACCTATGGCTGATTCATGTTGAAGTTTGACAGAAAACAGCAAAATTCTGTAAAACAATTATCCTTCAATAAAAAATAAATTAATTTTAAAAATTGGTAGTTATTTTCTCAAAAGGAGAAAAAATAATAATAAATAGAAAACCTAGATATCTTAGACTCATGACTAATTGTTAAATTCCTTTCAAAAACAAAATAATGACATTTAGGGATGACTCAATACACTGAAAAATTCAGTCTTGAAATATTTGATTGCCATTCTAACTTAGTATAAAATATTATTTCATGCACATATCTAGATGATATGCATTTTGACAGAAATTTTGACAACTTTATTGTATCTTTTTATTTGAGTTAAATTAGGAAGATATTGAACAGCTTATAAATTTATTATAGACAAGTTAAAATCCTAAAAATGATCTTTTAGTGTGAGTTTACTGATGAAGCAAATTAGATTTTAAAATAAGTGCTTTTATTAATTATTGCTATGTTGTCCATATTTCAGTGGTTGATATAGTGTGGTTTTATATAAAACTAAACATTTTTAGTCTTTTACAAATATTTACTTCAAGGAATTCTGAAAATAAATACATTAGCTTGTCTACTACTGTTTTGGTTCTGTTTCTGGGGACAATGAGAACAATTTCTTAGCATTATTTCAAATAATAAATATTTATATTATAAATGATATAATACAGGAGAAACATACGTTAAGTTTGTACAGGAACCTAGAGGCATAATAAGTAAGCTGAAAAATCTTCCTGACAATAATTGAATTTGTACAAGCTTCCTGTGCTAATAGAAATTAAAACCAGGAGTGTAGGGAGTTAAAAATGTAAAAAGCTTAAATAGCAAACGCATCCATGTTTTTGGAATGGCTCTTAGTTGTCTCTAAGATTCACCACTTGAGTAGGGTATCTGGGACTCACTATTACCAAGAGGGACTCTCCTATCCCCTCTGTCCCACTAGGAGTACAGAGCCCCGTCTATTCCTTCTACTTCTTACATCCCACGTCGCCTTCTCCCTGTCTTTCAGTCACAGCCAAACAACTCTAGTCCTAATTAAACCAAGGGGATTGACATTCTCTCCTAGGTACTTAGAATGCTGTACCAAGAGCATTCTCAGACCATGCCAGCCAGGGAACAAGACATGACTTTTCCCATTTTGGGATTTCTCTACCCTTGTTTTTGTTCACAGTAAGAAGCAAACTAAAATGTGGGTTACCAACAGCACTCCGCAGCTTCTATTTGTTCTTTGTATCTGGTGAATTAACTTTCAAGGACATAATGTTTAAAATTTTATGACACAAATTTTCAATGGTTTACACAGTTTTGAAATTATTTTGCTGTTTTGTTCTAACCAATGTAATCAATAGAAGCACAATAATTGCACATTTGAATCTTACTTCAAGAATCAAATCTCCCACTTTTTTTGAGTTTGGTGATTACAGAAAATAGTGTATCAGCTCTATAGTTGAAAAATAAGGTTAGTTGAGACACACTTAGTTGTATGTTGAACTTACTACCTAAGTGACTTCCAGGCAGATGTTTTGCCTAAATTATAGTTTAATATTTTGTAAAATGTGGGTAGTTATAAAAGCTACTCTTTGCCTATCATTTATGAGTAAAAGATATTAAGTACTTAGAAATATTACAAGGTCATATAAGTACTCAATAAATGCAAATCAATAATATCAGTAAATATCTTATATAAATATTTTTTATCACTTTAAAAGTATCAGAAATTTAATATTTTCAACTTTAGACATGTTTTGGATATTTGTTTCCTAGCTTAAAACTATTTATAAACACTGTGAATAAAATCAGTTGAGTTCAGTTCAGTTGCTCAGTCGTGTCCGACTCTTTGTGACCCCATGAATCGCAGCACGCCAGGCCTCCCTGTCCATCACCAACTCCCGGAGTTCACTCAAACTCACGTCCATTGAGTCGGTGATGCCATCCAGCCATCTCATCCTCTGTCATCCCCTTCTCCTCCTGCCCCCAATCCCTACCAGCATCAGAGTCTTTTCCAGTGAGTCAGCTCTTCGCATGAGGTGGCCAAAGTATTGGAGTTTCAGCTTTAGCATCAGTCCTTCCAATGAACACCCAGGACTGATTTCCTTTAGAATGGACCAGTTGGATCTCCTTGCAGTCCAAGGGACTCTCAAGAGTTTTCTCCAACACCACAGTTCAAAAGCATCAATTCTTCGGCACTCAGCTTTCATCACAGTCCAACTCTCACATGCATACATGACCACTGGAAAAACCATAGCCCTGACTAGATGGACCTTTGTTGGCAAAGTAATGTCTCTGCTTTTCAATATGCTATTTAAGTTGGTCATAACTTTCCATCCAAGGAGTAAGAGTCTTTTAATTTCATGGCTGCAGTCACCATCTGCAGTGATTTTGGAGCCCAGAAAAATAAAGTCTGACACTGTTTCCACTGTTTCCCCATCTATTTCCCATGAAGTGATGGGGCCAGATGCCATGATCTTTGTTTTCTGAATGTTGAGCTTTAAGCCAACTTTTTCACTCTCATCAAGAGGCTTTTGAGTTCCTCTTTACTTTCTGCCATAAGGGTGGTGTCATCTGCGTATCTGAGGTTATTGATATTTCTCCCGGCAATCTTGATTTCAGCTTGTGCTTCTTCCAGCCCAGAGTTTCTTAGGATGTACTCTGCATAGAAGTTAAATAAGCAGGGTGACAATATACAGCCTTGATGTACTCCTTTTGCTATTTGGAACCAGTCTGTTGTTCCATGTCCAGTTTAACTGTTGCTTCCTGACCTGCATATAGATTTCTCAAGAGGCAGGTTAGGTGGTCTGGTATTCCCATCTCTTTCAGAATTTTCCACAGTTTACTGTGATCCACACAGTCAAAGGCTTTGGCATAGTCAATAAAGCAGAAATAGATGTTTTTCGATGATCCAGCGGATGTTGGCAGTTTGATCTCTGGTTCCTCTGCCTTTTCTAAAACCAGCTTGAACATCGGGAAGTTCACGGTTCACATATTGCTGAAGCCTGGCTTGGAGGAATTTTGAGCATTATTTTACTAGTGTATGAGATCAAGTGGTCATGAATTAAGTCTCAAATCCACTTTTTAGCATGGATAAAAATTAAGAATGCTATTCATTTTCTTCTGTACAAAGAGAATTTGATTCTCTTTCTTGTGAAATTTATTCTCTCAGAAATATGACTGAAGAATGGAAATGTTAGCAAGTTACTTATTCCTTTAGAAGTAAGTTTATTTCATTTAAAAGTTCAAAGAATGTAAAAGAAACTTGTGGGGATAACATGTACTTTAGAAGCATGAATGAGTTTGGTCATCTTTGCTCATATATTTCTTTTTCCATGTTTTTCCTTTGCTTCTTTAATCAATTTTCAGTATTTATACTATTTGCTGTTGACTCTGAAACCTGTATCTCAACCTTGCTTTACATCTCAGACAAAATTAATTGAATTTAGAGATTAAATGACATATGAACTGGGCCTTGATGGATAAGTAGGAATTCGACAGACTGAATGCCAAGAAATAAACACTATAGGCTAAACCCAGGCAGAGGTGTGGGTTTGTCCAAAATCCAGTTTGTTTGGACAGCACGGTGTTCTAAAGCATAGTGGACTGGGGTAATGGTTACAGTTAAAGGAAGAAAAGGAAGCTAGTGTAGATGGCAGAGGACTCTGAGCTTTTATAAGATGTTCATGACTCTTCTTGGTTTATATTACAGTCAGTGATGATTGATTGATGTCTCTGGTTTTTATGTTGTCTTTGTTTTGAAATGAACTTTAATATAACTCTTTTGGTTTTCAGTGAGTGAATAGGTACATTTCTTATGGCTATCCAATTTTCGAGTTTCAATTTCATAATCCAAGACTATGTCTGTTATCTATTGCAATGAAAATCTATGAGCCTATTAATCAGCTCTAGCCTCTTCCACAGCTCATCTGATTTAAGCATTACTTCAAAGCACAGCTCCGTTTGTATTGCTAGTTTTCCTTCTCTTTTTCTCTCCAGTTTGACCCCAGTTAAAAAGCTAGGTAATTTTCAATTTTGTACTGGATCTTTGTAAGATCTTTTACCTAACTTGCCATATAACCTACTTATTTTTATTATGACCATGGTGAATCATTTGCTTTCACTAGAATGTAAGTTCTCTCATGGGCAGAGCTCTGTGATCACTCACCTATGTATCCCAGCTGCCTGGAACATAGTAACATTCAGCACAATGTCCAGCTTATAAGACACTGTCTTGATGAATTTACTCTGTGGACCCAAGCTGTGGTTTATATTGCACTTTTCTTGTCCCTCTCAGAAAGGACTTAATGCTCTACTTAGCCATATCTTCTTCTTAAATAAAAAGCTCTGTGAGGCCAGACAGTATTGTGTACATATTTGTATCCTCCACAGATTTTAACCCATTAGCCCAGTAAATAGAAAATAATTATTTACTGAAAATGAATAAGTGAGGATTATATACTGTGAAGTAATAACGTGTGATCTTATCTTTTTTCACCTATTGTGGCATAATAATAATTGTCTAAGAGGTCTCAGTAACCACCATTCAGTGCATTCAGTCTCTTTTAATTTGCATTCAGTACATCAGAGCATTTTTAGATAGCAACAATCTGGATGATGTGTTTTCTCTGACCTGGTTAAACATATTTGATATAAACTATTTTCAATTATTTTCTAGAATGAGACTGAGCTCTGCCTGGAAGGAGAAGAGTTCAAGAAGCTGCATTAACACACAATATAACAGATGTTCTTTTCTCCTTTAGAGTCACAGAAAACCATCTTCACTTTGCAAAATTAAAGGATAGAACTGACACAAGCATTGATAAATTCTCCTAACTTCTTAACCCAACCCCATTGAAGAATTCTCCTAACTTCTCAACCCTAGAACTTAGGGTCTGAAAATTGGTTATAGCTGGTCTTTTCTTAGTTGTTGGTTTTTTCCCCCAACTTTTGTGGTGGACACATTGACGCTCTAGCACTCAAGCAGTGCCTCTGCCTGCAGGTGAATTTACCATTTGGGGGAATGAGCTGCCCTTGTTTTGTTAGCCTCAGCATTTTCAAAAACCTCGCTTCGCCTGTGGTGCTTGTGCATACATCACTGTCCACCTCTTTTGCCTTTTGTATTTACCGTTGTCTTATGCTTCAGCGTTTCTGATGCCCTTGAGAAGCTGTAACCATACTCTACATTTGAAAAGGTGCCAGCTCATTTAATCAGATGAGGTTTGAGAGGCATGGATGGATTTATTCTATCTAACATTTAATAAAAAATAAATTAAAAATGTGACTTATGCCATGACATGCTTAGCATTACCCTTCCAGGTTTAAATTTGAAAGTTGTCAGCACCCTCCCTGGTCTGAAAACCGACATGTTATCAATCTAGTGTGCGGGTGACAAGGCCGCTGATGCCTTCCCAAGGCACTTGTTTAATAATTAATTTTTCATTGCAGGCATGTTCAATAAATGGATTACAAAACTTAAGCCCGTTTAAAAGGTTTTAGAAATTCATTATTAGTTTTAAAAGATGAATGTACAAATTAACTCTCACATGACAAATGGGGTATACTAAATATAGCCTGGCTTTATGTGGTTCTAGCCTATATTTATATACACTGTAAAGTATAAAGTCAGTACAGTTTTGCAGACAATGTTATTGAATCACCAAGGAAGTGATTCTTTTCAAAGGAGATTCAAAAAGGCAGATCAGATGACAAAATTGTGCTTTGAAGGTTTTCATCTTTTCTCTTGCTCTCAGAAGTTCTCCACTACTAAGCCACTGGACAGGCTCAGTGCTATTTTTGGATTCAAGATCTCAGATCAAGTCATTCCACAGAAATAATACTCTGATTTTAAATGAAAGGGATCGTATCAGTTATCACACCCTAATTTCCCTGATTAAACTTAGTGCTGGTTATTAAGCTGTTATCTTCCAGCTCCAGACCAGCTTTGTGAGTCCAGGGTGGGGGTTCTGCCAAGTGCCTTTCGGCTTGGTCAGCAGGGTGCGCTAGAGAGAGGCTGGCTGGCTGTGGAGAAAACTGCTTTTGCTGGCTCTTCTTTAATTATCCCCCAGCAATGGCAGTTCACCCTGGCAGCAACCCCAGCCCTTTTCTGGCTGCAGACCTTTTGTTCTTTTTGTTTCAGCATCCTAGAATCAGTCTCTTTGCATGCCTTTGGAGCAGCCAAGCAGTGTCCTTTCTTCTGAAGTCTGAAGCCCAGTTCTGTGGGCCATCTGCCAGGCTTCTATTTCTAACCCCAAGCTCTTCTTTTGTGTCCCAAGCTACATAGGTGTTTGCTCCTCCTCACAGTCACTCACAGCTGTGTTATCTCTGTCTTTTTTCTTATCTTTTCTTTTTTTCTTCTCATTTTTAAAATTTGTCTCTTTAGCTCTCCAAAATCTGATTAACCTTTTTTTTTAAATGTCAAAACAACTGATGTGCTTTTTTTCCCTCCAAACTGGTTCTTGGCTGGTACCAGTGTCATAGACCATTGAAACAAACAAACAAACAACCAATTTGTCCCTAACTTCTAAGGGGACTTTATACAACTAAATGATTAGAGAATCCTTATCTTTTTTTATTTCAGATTATGGGAATGTTTTACATGTAATCATAATATATATCAATATAATTTAAAAAATATAAAATCAGAATTCAGAGTTCTAAGCAGGTTACCTCATAACTCATTTACTGGCTGATTCCTTCCTCCTGCCCTCTCTGCTTTCTAATGTCTGTCTCCATTTCAACCCAAGGTGTGAGGAAGGACAGAAGTATGACAGTAGCTTCAACCCTGAGAATCACTTTCCACGTCAGCTATTGTACAAGAAAAGAGGTCTGCTATTCAGTCCCCCAGCATCCTACCCCTGAGAATTAAGTTAGAAATTATTGATAAAAAGCAGAGGAGCTACCCTCTTTCAAATAATGTCTCTCATCATTGTACTAACAATTTTACTTTCTGAAATAGCTACTCTTACTTGATAGCCATGCCTCAAATTATTTTGAAAAAAGGCTGTAGAAAAAAACAATGTATTTAACTTAAATCTTTCTTCAAATGAAATTTAGCTGAGAACACTACCTTCAAATATTTATTTATAGAAAGTTAGAAATATTGCCATGGTCTTATTCTTCTGCATTCAGCATACAAAGTTAAATATCTGGTAAAAAAGGAAAATAAACAAATCTATTTCCTTGGTTAATCATATTCCCATTACTATACATTCATTCATTCATTCATTTTTTTCAATAGATGCTTCATAGATGGCTACTATGTATTATGCAACATGGTTAACACTGATTGAACGTTTTTAATGGGAACTTTTGGAATCCCTCTCTACTTGATAATATCTAGTGTAAGCAATACAGAGAAAGGTATTTCATGAAGACTGAAAATTATCTGATGTCCCTATTCGAGTTCATTTCAGGGGAAATCTAAACTTTGGTGTCTAAACTTTAATGTAAAACGTTTTCTTTATAGTCGATATAGGTAGACACTTCCTTCAATGGCAGATATGTTTTCTCCTTTGCTGCTGTTTTACGTTTTAGCTGAAGTCCATTCTGGACTTGTTTTGAGTCAAAACTACTGAATGATCAGAGACTTTTACTCTATATTTCTGATTTACTTCCTCATAAAGTCAACTGATAGGCAAGAATGATGGTATGCCTTGGCCTTAAGAGTTTCTTGATTATCAAATTCATTGGCCTATTTTCCCTATTGTTCTGTCTTTTGGGGTATGTGTTTTTGTCAATTCAGCCTGTTGTTTTGACTAATTCAAAATCATCCAAGTCTTTATGTCTAGAATAAGCTATTAATTAGCCAAAGTTTTTGTACACCCGTTATATCCAACTGAGAATGTCAGGGGGCTATGAAATGGAAACATACTGGCTATGAAATTAAAAGAGCTCCTCTTCTAACAGGAGTGTGATGATATATTAAATAATAAATTAACTAATGTCACAAAAGAGGTGCAAGAATCAAAGTAAAAGAAAGTACTTAGATGTAGTTAGGCTGCTGCTGCTGCTGCTGCTGCTGCAAAGTCGCTTCAGTCGTGTCCGACTCTGTGCGACCCCATAGACGGCAGCCCACCAGGCTCCCCCGTCCCTGGGACTCTCCAGGCAAGAACACTGGAGTGGGTTGCCATTTCCTTCTCCAATGCATGAAAGTGAAAAGTGAAAGTGAAGTTGCTCAGTCCTGTCCGACTCTTAGTGACCCCATGGACTGCAGGCTCCTCCATCCATGGGATTTTCCAGGCAAGAGCACTGGAGTGGGTTGCCATTGCCTTCTCTGGTAGTTAGGCTGGTGCGCTGCTAAAGAAATAATCAACACCCCTGCTTGTCTCATTCGCTTGTCAAGCTGCCTCACTCCACTGGTGGGGTGGTTTCAGTAGTGTCAAGTTAGTTCTCTGACTGCTATTGAGGCAGCTACAAGTGTCTTTCCAACACTGTAGCCCAAATTCTCATATACTATGTAAAACACAGTAGATGTTCAGAAAATAATTGATGATTGAATGTGTCGTTATACAGTCAAAACACATATTTTCCTGTGGGGATATTAACCTCCTATCTTCTCCTGAATCTCACGTTCTAATCTACACGTTGATTAATCAAAATCGCAAAATACATATGTAGAGCTCACTGGTCACTGTTTTAATATATATTTCTAGAAATCTAGAGTTTGTGGCTTTTTTAAGTGTTTAGAAAAAAACAAAACTTATTCTGGCAAATGGAGACTTTAAACTTCCTTAAAATTGGAAGTGATGTTAAATAAAAAAGACATATTTTATCACATATAGGCTAAATAAACAGCAAGGCCCTACTGTATAGCATAGGGAGCTATATTCAATATCCTTGGATAAACCAAAATGAAAAAAAAAATGAAGTTTATATGTATACACATATATGTATATGTATGTATGTATGTATACATATATGTATATACATATAAATACACATATGTGTATTTGTATTACTGAGTCTTTGTACAGCAGAAATTAACACAGCATTGTAAATCAACTATACTTCAATAAAATTAAAAAAAATATATATATACTTTATCATAATCATCTATCTACTGAAATGTTAAGATTTGAAACTTCTCATAATTAAGGATTGTACCCCAATTAATTTTGACATTGCTTCTTTGACTTGTTTCTATTTATATTTATGCTAGTGAACCTTATACAGTCCTTCGTGAAAACACTATTATTTTCCCTTAGGAAAAATATTTTATTTTCTTTGTCAAAATATGCTTTACTTTACTTCTGAAACAAAAACTTTATTTTGGTTTCAGTTTTGAGTTTTTGTTCGTTTGTTTTCAAGTCAACCTCATTGTTAACCTTCATTTGAAATTGTTTCCCAGACTTGAGTTCAGGTGAAAATGTTGATGAATTGAAAAGCAGTTAGTCAAGTGAAATTACAATGAGTAAATTAAATTTGAGGCAAACTGAAACAATAACGGATGTTAAGTTTATTAATGGAGAAGGCAATGGCACCCCACTCCAGTACTCTTGCCTGGAAAATCCCATGGATGGAGGAGCCTGGTAGGCCACAGTCCGTGCGGTCCCTAAGAGTCAGACAGGACTGAGCGACTTCACTTTCACTTTTCACTTTCATGCATTGGAGAAGAAAATGGCAACCCACTCCTGTGTTCTTGCCTGGAGAATCCCAGGGACGGGGCAGCCTGGTGGGCTGCCATCTATGGGGTTGCACAGAGTTGGAAGCGACTTAGCAACAGCAGCAGTAGCAAATCAGAAGTATGCATTTTAAAAAATGTGTTTAACTAGAGGAAGTAGTTTTATTCTATAGCCTTTCATGATTGTTATGTATGTATTTCTTCCTAGAGAGTAGCCTTTTGGTAAGGGTACACCTTCATTTTGAAATACATGATCAGATATTTCACATTTTGCCTTGTCCTTGTCCACTGCAATGCGAAAAAATGTGCCTCATCCTTCACTTGATAGTTTTAAGATATGAATGGATTGGTCTTGCAAGATTAAGTTTACACCTGCTGATGTGTTGTAGCTCCAACTTGATGTTGTCATGCATGCAGACAAGTTATGGACCATAGACAGGTTCAAAGGACTGACTCACAGAAAAAGAAATAGGAAATATGTTAAGAATTCTTGTCCAGGTGATATTTATAACTGTCAGACTGGAGCTAGGGATGTCCTAAAAAAGAACATTAATATTGAAAATATTTCAGATGGGTCTTCAGGAAAGAAAGATTTAACATTAATCAATAAGAAAAAGCAAACTTTATGGAGAGATAAATGCCAGAACCTATTTTTTTGGATATTCTCTATAGTGAATTTATTCTTGACTATAAAAAGTACTTCTTTGCTATGAAAAAAAAACATAATTAGGATGAGTAAGAGTTGGAAGATGAAAATTATATTAATCTAACAGATATGAAAATATCAAATATAAATAGGCACAGATCTTAGTTTTTTGCTAGATATCAAGTGTGGAGACACACACTCTTCAGAAATGTTAATTTTCTTTGAATATAAATGAGAATTTCTATCAGTTTTATTTGCTACTGAATCTGTGTTTGGTATTGATTTTGTTCTTATATTTGCTTAACTGTGTCAAAGGAGAGGGAGATAGTGGGCTGTCAAATGCCGTCATGCAAGTTTTCACCAATCCAGGCATACTTTATGTATGGAGTTTACTGCTTATAAGTGTTTAAAAACTTCTGGATTTTAAAACTTTACCCTATTTCACCTCTCAAGATATAAGGATATACATGACTATTATTTTAAACCTCATTCAATTTAAGATTTGAATTAATAGCCCCATTCATTGGACTATTATCAAAGTCTTTTAAGCAAACAGTAACAGAAAGGGCGGGAGGAGAAGGGGACAACAGAAGATGAGATGGTTGGATGGCATCAGCGACTCAATGGATGTGAGTTTGAGTAAGCTCCAGGAGCTGGTGATGGACAGGGAAGCCTGGCATGCTGCAGTCCATGGGGTTGCAGTGAGTCAGATACAACTGAGTGACTGAACTGAACCGAACAGAAAAGCAAGGAAAAACAAACAAAAAACAAAACATCTTTTCTTCCATTAAAAATAACTTTTCAAGCTAAAACAGCTGCTGATAGTGATACATTTATTATCCTGTGTCTCAAAAACTTATTTTTCATCAGTTTTTGAAATACGCTACTGTAGAGCACTTCATTTGTTTCTACTAAGGAAACGGCCTAGGCATCTAGCAGGATAGTCATTTTGAATTGTTGTATGATTCAGGTGAAAATGCTCCCATTCTGAAGTATTCCTCCTCGTTCAATTTTTTATGGCCCCCTTGTGCTAATGGCTTACCCTGTTCTTTAATATTCTGTGAAAGTCTGAGGAAGTGGCTGCTATATCAAGTGAATAGTCAATTAGACACAGTGTCACATGAAATAGGAATGTAAATTTTAACAATAATTTAGATATCTAAAATAATTCACAAGTACACAGGATTGTTAGTCCATTATTCATGAGTAAAGTGATTTAGAGCTGAAGCTGAGATGAAAGTCTTTCTGGTAAAGAGGTTGAGTGAATAAAGACTTAGGAGCATGGAGTAATTTCACAAAGTGCCATTTCTACAGTCAGGAAGTGGTATTCATTGCTTGATAAAATTAGTTGAGAAATACATTTTGGTCTGTTTCATAAATAATTTGTAAGATCATAGGAAGCAAGTCATTGAAAAGATGAAATTAAATTGTAGCCTATTTAATGGCCATAGTCTCCGTATTAAGGACCCATCTTCTCCTATTAACACGTGACTCTTAGTTCATAAGGACATTTGGGAAAGTGGTGGATCAGGTATGGAAAACATTTTAACTTTAACAAGTGATATCCATAAATTAATCAGAATATGAATTTTAAAATAGTCCACATTCTAGTGGCTTATGTTGTTTCAATTAGGATCGCAGTTAGTCCATTGAAACATATAGACTATTTACAACATATAGGACATTTACACTTATACTTATTCACCATGACTGGGAAACAATGGCAGATCTTTAGTTTTTGCCCCTCAAAAATTCCTTCTGTAAAGCTTACCTTTCTCCTTAGCAGCTTCAATGTTGCTTGGTATATGGTGTGTATGTTGTGCTCCAATGAAGTCTGCTGCATATAAGCATCTCTTTTATGTCAGCAGATTTGCACACCATTTATTTGTCCTGAAATACTCCCCATAGTCTTCTCTGCAATTGCAATCAGTAACGAAGCTCTGGATGAGTAGTTACAAGACCTCTTAGGTTTAGATCTCCCTTGCACTCCCACTAATACTGAAGCTGTGCATGAGCCATCTAATGATTCTGGGCATTCATTTCCTCATCTGTAAAAAGAAGGAGTAGATAATTGCCCCTATTGCATCTAGCGCTGAAATTATCATTTCCACTAATTCTTCCCTCATTCTTTCATTTGTATTCTTGTGGAGTTCCTTCATTTACATTTCACATGGGAAATATTGTGTGTGTTCTCTTTGCTAAACCATTTTTATGCAGTCAGAGCACTGTACAGAACAATACTCTCCAATAATGAAGATTCAATAAATATCCCCAAAGTCTGTGTCATCTTTTCTGTCATGGAATGTAACACCTTGTCTTACCTCATTTTTAGGACACAGAATTCACAAGCTTACCATTTGGTGCCTAGCAGGGGAGAAACGGTGTGAGGGCTCTTTAAAAAAATAAATTTCCATTTTGAGAGTGAAATGGGAGTGAGGCAACTGGCAAAACTGCTTTACATAAGACTTTGCTGTATGTATATATATATATATGTGTGTGTGTGTGTGTGTGTGTGTGTGTGTGTACCAGGCCACCTTTAAAATACAGAATTTTATTTTCATCTTGCATGACAACCAAATTTTTATGGCTTCAATTAACTTCTGTGAATTTCTCAATCAGCTCTCATTTCTTGGGAAGCATTAGGCCTCTACTCAGGCTTTACCAATGATAATTCCATTAAGAATATTTTTTGAATAGATATTTTTGGTATCAGGGAGCACATTCTGACATTTTCAAGCAAAATCCCTATTTAAAGTTTAAGTTTTAGAGCCGGTTCTCTTGCTTTAAACCATGTGTATATTGCCCAACTCAGTCATCTGGTAATTATTATTTAAAAGAAAATTATACTTTAAAAAAGTGGAGCATATTCTTAGTCATGAGACTATAGCATCACAGTTTTATGATTATGCAGTTCTTTGTGATATAAATCCTGCCTACCAGTGATTTAGTTGATTAAAAAAATAATGAGTTGTGTATTATCTGACTCTTTTTTCATTTTGTAAATTTATTGGTATAATTCACATTATGTAGGTTGTTGAAAGTGTTGATTCACTAGAAAAGTGCAAAACAAGGTCAAATTTGAATGTAGATGAGGTCATAAACTTTTTAAATAGTCAATAAAGCAATTAATGTATCAACAGCATGTACTATTAAATAGCAATGTAATGATGCCACTGCTCACACCAGGGTCCTCTGAGTGTTTATAAATAGGTGTGGGAGCTGGCTCTGTAGACTTCTCACATGTGTGCTGCAGAAAAATACCAACACAGCCTTGGAGTATTTAAAAGAACTTTAGTTCAAATATTTCTGAGACACTCAGAAATACCATAATCTCCCCTTATCCATGGGGATACCTTCCAAGATTCCCAGTGGATGCTGGAAACTACAGCTAGTAGAGAAGGCTATATATACTTTGTTTTTTCTTATATATATAAACCTATGATAAATATTAATTTATATATTAGGTACAGTAAGAACTAACAATGATAACTAATAATTAGAACTATTATAATAGTATATTGTAATAAAAGCTATATGAATGTGGTCTCTTTCTCTCTCTCTCGAAGTATCTTATTTACAAAAATTTATTGACTTTTCTGTTTTTATTAAGCCCAATAACACACTGTGACCACGATTTTTCAGCTTGAGGTAAGATGAGAAAATTAGCACAAATTTATTTTTCCTTCTTCACAATTTAGCAAATAGAAGATTTGCCATAGATCTTAGCAACCTCAGCATGCAATTTTTATTTTTTAAGTCAAGAACTTTCATCTTTTCACTTAAAAAAAGCATTCTACAGCTTCTCTTTGGCATATTCCAATTGCTGGCATTACTGTTTTTGCACTTTGGGACCATTATTAAATATATATAAAATATAAATAATAGTGACTTGAACACAAGCACTGTGATACTGCCACAGTGGATCTGATAATCAGTACCATTACTAAGAAATTAATGGGCAGGATACAGTGGACAAAGGGATGATTTACTTCTGGGCATGATGGAGCTGGTCAGTGTGAGATTTCATCTCACTACTCAGAACAGCATACAATTTGAAACTTATAAATTGTTTATATCTGGGATTTTCCATTTAATATTTTCAGAGTGAGGTTGACCAAGGGTAACTGAAATCCCTGAAACTGGAGATGGGGGATTACTGTATACTTATTACCAAACACACATTGAAAGAATAAAATGAAAATTGCAAAGCATATGTCATAGGTCCTTTCTAAGTTAATTATTTTTTTTAATTGCAAAGCAATGTACATTCATTGTAATAAATCTCATAAAACTGAAGTATAAAAATAAAGACCAAAATCTCTTTACTCTCCAATGCCATTTGTGGAGATAGACTGTTAGTAGTTTAATGTAACTTATTCCTTCAACTTTTATACCCATAATATATTTATATTGTTATAGGTATACGTACACCACTTATTATGTAAACATTTGTATTTGATAATGAGATCATGTCTTGGTCTTCAAATTTTACTTTTTCTGTTATCCAATTATATGATTGTTTTCATGTTTATTTTGAACACTAAAATCATTTTTTAGTTTTAACTCCCCTAAAATTTATTGGAAATCATTATGAAGTTTCACTATAGAAAATTTAATAAAATAAATAGCTAAAAGTCAATACTCTCTCATCAGTTGTGTGAAGGGGCTATCTAGCATTTGGACTTCATTTGTTTCCAATAACAAGTCTTAAAGTTAGTTACAAGGTCATCCTGAACTTTTTGCCCTGAATGAAAAATAATTTATTCATTTGCATTTGTTTGGTCATGATCCTTTATTCATAAGGTGTCAAAGAAAATGCAAGCAACTCTTATGTTCCCGTTTTGGTTGAAGTGATGAAGAGACCTTATTGATGTGAGTATATGATCTTTTTGATCATATTCATGGCTAAGCAAATGGGTGTAGTGGTTATTGACCAGATGAGGATTTATGGGTAGGATTGACTATGCTTGTCTACACATATTTTTTCCTCCTGGATTGTATAAGCAATGCATTGAAATGGAAGAGCATAATACACCTACCTCCAACATATGAATACACTCACAAACACAACTAAATGTCTATCTTACTAATTTACATGCTTTTGTAGTAGAGAGATGATAAGCCGTTATCAGTCACTCCTCAGTTCTTTTTATTTTAATATAAATTTATTTATTTTAATTGGAGGCTAATTACTTTACAATATTGTATCGGTTTTGCCATACATCAACATGAATCTGCCACGGGTGTACACGTGTTCCCCATCCTGAACCCCCCACCCATCTCCCTCCCCGTACCATCCCTCTGGGTCATCTCAGTGCACCAGCCCCAAGCATCCTGTATCCTGCATCAAACCTGGACTGGCGATTCGTTTCATATATGATATTGTACATGTTTCAATGCCATTCTCCCAAATCATCCCACCCTCTACCTCTCCCACAGAGTCCAAAAGACTGTTCTATACATCTGTGTCTCTTTTGCTCTCTCGCATACAGGGTTATCGTTACCATCTTTCTAAATTCCATATATATGCATTAGTATACTATATTGGTGTTTTTCTTTCTGGTTTACTTCACTCTGTATAATAGGTTCCAGTTTCATCCACCTCATTAGAACAGATTCAAATGTATTCTTTCTAATGGCTGAGTAATACTCCATCATGTATATGTACCACAGCTTTTTTATCCATTCATCTGTTTATGGACATCTAAGTTGCTTCCATTTCCTGGCTAGAGCTTGAACAGTGAAGCAGCTGAGCATCATTTAATGAATAAGTATATTTTATAATCAGTCATGTAAATAAGCTATGCTGATGCCTGGTTGAAATCAAAAAGAAACTATAGCTTGTGAACTTTGATACAATCCAAGGATGAAAAAGAAGACAACTTTGTTCTTGTTAGTGCCTGAAATTTCAAACAAGCTACAAAAGAAAAAACACATGCATCAGATTTAACTATATATATATATAACACATTTTACTAGTCAAGCTACTTGTTCACAGGACAAATTATGAAAACAATTTAAATATATAATTTCATCATCACTCATTGCCTATGAGTGAATTAACTTTATATTATTTTAAAAATAATTTTATTTTTTTTATATATTAGAAATGCCTAAATGCACTTTAGGGCTTCTTTGGTGGCTCAGATGGTAAATAATCCACCTGCAATGCAGGAGACCTGGGTTCGATTCCTCCTGCAATGCAGGAGACCTGGGAAGATCCCCTGGAGAAGGGATTGGCAGCCTGCTCCAATACTCTTGCCTGGAAAATTCAATGTACAGAGGAGCCTGGTGAGCTACAGTCCATGGGGTCACAAAGAGTTGGGCGTGACTAACACTTTTACTTTCAAATGCAGTTTTATTTTCTTTCCACAATGATAGGTATTATTGCCAGGGGTTTACCTTGCCACTGTAGCAAAAAGAAACAGA
The DNA here is from genome assembly GCF_000754665.1 of Bison bison bison. NCBI lineage: Eukaryota > Metazoa > Chordata > Mammalia > Artiodactyla > Bovidae > Bison > Bison bison. Next base: position 2,352,458 of record NW_011494930.1, read on the forward strand.
AAGTATATGTACACATATTCTTGTGAAGATAAAGAAAAAACAAGTAAGCAGACACACAAAATTATTTCATATTGTTTTAATGAGCACTGCACAAAAGATTCACTTAGAGACACAATATAGTATGAAAATTGAGCTGAGATCTGAATGATCCAGGCAAGTGATGATTTGACAAAGTTTCCAGGGAAAAATGGGAGCTTCCCAGGTGATGCTAATGGTAAAGTTCTTGCCTGCCAATGCAGGAGACATAAGAGACACAGGTTCAATCCCTGGATCAGGAAGGTCCCTTGGAGGAGGGCATGGCATCCCCTCCAGTGTTCTTGCCTAGAGAATCCTCATGGATAGAGGCACCTGGTGACCTATAGTCCATTGGGTTGTAAAGAGTCGGACACAACTGAAGTGACTTAGCAGGCATGCCCAGGCAAAAGTAAGGAGTACAAGCAATCTGAGGTTGGGACTCTCCTGCCAAGTTGGAAGAACAAACAGATACCAACAGAGTTGGAACAGGAGGAGTGGGATGGAAGGTAGACTTTTCGAATAAACCTTTGGGAATAGTATAGGAAATTACTAAAGTTGTAATCACTAAATTTAGTGAGACATATACAACTATGATACCTCATGAAATAATGTAGCAATTGCTGTTTTGCTAAAAGGAAAACATTTCAAGATTTTGGTAGAAATAATTTTGTTACTCAAATTCAATAATAATTAAACTATGCCCTTCATAATTCACTATAAGCAAATTTTATTTCTATCATTTACTCTTTTGAGTCCAACCAATGGATGGTACTATTTTAGAACTAGTTAAAACAAGGCTTAGCTCTTATTCTCTCCCTTTTTACAGATGAAAAAACCAAAGGCTAAATTGTTTCAACAATTTTTTCTAGGTAATCAAACAAGAAAGGCTCTAAAACTAAATTTTCCTGAGTGCTCTTGTCAATGTGTAACTTCCTGCCGTATCACATATGAATCTTTGTTATGAAAACACTGAAGAGACGCAAACAATGATGTTGGTTTGAAAAGTAGATTATAAATATCTTAAAAGCATACAACAGTTTTCATGAGTAATTGTCTAATTTGCCTAATCCATGAAGCAACTCTAGAAGATGACAAATAATATTCCAATCAGTTAAAAATAAATAAAAAGTGAAGAAATTCTTTGTACTCATCATTAAAATAAGTGGAATCTCAGCTAGTGAAGAAGTTTTCTAAACGCTAGGTTAATATTTGATAAAGTTGCAAGTGTATTTACATCTGTCTTCATGAAATTTTGATTGTTACCTAGTATGAATATTTGTTTGCATAGAATAAATGTATATAAAGAATCTTTTGCTCAAAATTCTCCAAGCCAGGCTTCAGCAATACGTGAACCGTGAACTTCCAGATGTTCCAGCTGGTTTTAGAAAAGGAAGAGGAACGAACCAGAGATCAAATTGCCAACATCCGTTGGATCATCGGAAAAGCAAGAGAGTTCCAGAAAAACATCTATTTCTGCTTTATTGACTATGCCAAAGCCTTTGACTGTGTGGATCACAATAAACTGTGGAAAATTCTTCAAGAGATGGGAATACCAGACCACCTGACCTGTCTCTTGAGAAACCTGTATGCAGGTCAGGAAGCAACAGTTAAACTGGACATGGAACAACAGACTGGTTCCAAATAGCAAAAGGAGTACATCAAGGCTGTATATTGTCACCCTGCTTATTTAACTTATATGCAGAACATCATGAGAAATGCTGGGCTGGAAGAAGCACAAGCTGGAATCAAGATTGCCAGGAGAAATATCAATGACCTCAGATATGCAGATGACACCACCCTTACGGCAGAAAGTGAAGAAGAAGAACTAAAGAACTAAAGAGCCTCTTGATGAAAAAGAAAGAGCAGATTGAAAAGGTTGGCTTAAAGCTCAACATTCACAAAAGCTAAGATAATGGCATTCAGTCCCATCATTTCATGGCAAATAGATGGGGAAACAGTGGAAATAGTGGCTGACTTTATTTTTTTGGGCTCCGAAATCACTGCAGATGGTGATTGCAGCCATAAAATTAAAAAACGCTTACTCCTTGGATGGAAAGTTATGACCAACCTAGATAGCGTATTAAAAAGTAGATAGATTACTTTTCCAACAAAGGTCTGCCTAGTAAAGGCTATGGTTTTTCCAGTAGTCATTTATGGATGTGACAGTTGGACTATGAAGAAAGCTGAGCGCCAAAGAATTGATGCTTTTGAACTGTGGTGTTGGAGAAGACTCTTGAGAGTCCCTTGGACTGCAGTCCATCCTAAAGGAGATCAGTCCTGGGTGTTCATTGGAAGGACTGATGTTGAAGCTGAAACACCAACACTTTGGCCACCTGATGCGAAGAGCTGACTCATTGGGAAAGACCCTGATGCTGGGAAAGTTTGAGGGCAGGAGGAGAAGGGGACGACAGAGGATGAGATGGTTGGATGGCATCACCGACTCAATGGACCTGGGTTTGGGTGGACTCAGGGAGTTGGTGACGGACAAGGAGGCCTGGTGTGCTGTGGTTCATGGGGTCACAAAGAGTCAGACATGACTGAGCAACTGAACTGAAGTGAAAGAATCTATAGTTTATAGCAGAGTATCTACAATTATGAGCAGCTGTCCTTTGTTTATTTAGTTGGTGTTTAATATGGTGTTGAGGATAAGAACTTTGGCAAGAAGTAGCTTTTCAATAAAATGTAATTCTTATTTACATTAGGTTACATCAGCAAAAACAAGAGTGAATGCATAAAGTTTTATGATTTTTGTTGCCAGAGCACACGCTAAACTCGTTTTAATTTGAGAATATTTTTAAAGCCATCTGCTGCATCTCTAGTAATTCTGAGAATGCAATCAGTTCCCAATTACCTTCTCAAAAGTAGGATAAAGTAAAACAATGAATAATCTAAAAACTATTTATATTTGGCTAATTACCTATCTTCCCTTTCCCTTTTTTTTTTCCTTCACAAACACCTAACCTCTCACACACTCACTACGTTTTTCATATATTAAAAGTGAACTTTTTTTAAGTTATCCAACTCTGCTGGATAGTGAAGGGGAACAAAGCATTTTATTAATATAAATAATCTGCAAACTTTATTCTTAAAAGTGACATTTTTTCCCTTTAAAGGTAAAGACAATTTTGGGCAGAATTTTTAGTACCTAAGAAAAAGAATAATTCATAGGAATTAGAAAATGTTTCACTAAAAACAATGGAATATCTTTCCCTCTCCATTACTTAAACATGATTTTAATGTAAATATGTTCTTCATAGGAAGAAGTACAAAGATGTTACATTATAGGTCTCTATCTGTTATAGGAAGGCACTGTCAATTCTGGCAGGAAGCCTTTACAAGTTAGCATGCAGTTCTGCAGCAACTTCTTAATTTACATGTTTTTGAAAACACACAGGAAGTCACAGGAACATGTGGATACTTTTGGCTGCCAGCAGTTAAAAAAAAAAACAAAACCAAGACTGTCCTAAATGGACAAAAAAATATTTTGGTTCTCCAATCTGAAAGGCTAGGATGTACAGGCTATAGTTACAATTTGATCAAAAATTCTGCTTCATATTTCTGTCATTTCCTTGGTTCATCTTTGCTTTGTCTTAGGATATATGCTGTGGCTGAACTTTCCTGGAGGTTCAGATGGTAAAGAATCCACCTGCAATGCAGGAGACCCAGGTTCAATCCCTGGGTTGGGAAGAGCCCCTGGAGAAGGAAATGGCGAACCATTCCATTATGCTTGCCTGTAGAATTCCATGGACAGAGGAGCCTGGTGTGCTATACTCCATCAGGTCACAAACAGTCGGACAGTTCTGAGCGACACACATATCCTGTGGCTGGTTTCTGTCATCATAGCAAAACTGCTACGAAAATTCTTGACTTCACATGCATCATGCTCCCTAGAATGTCAAGCCTAAGTCTTAGGTCTCCCACTGACTTGACCACTTAAGTTCATTTGTTCACCCTGAAATAGTCACTGGTGTATATACGTGTCATGTGTGGATTGGCTTACCCTTGGCATATTCCTGGGTTGGGAAGATCCCCTGGAAAAGGGAATGGCAACCTACTCCAGTATTCTTGCCTGGAGGCTCCCAAGGACAGAGGAGCCTGACGAGCTACAGTCTAGGGGGTTGCAAAGAGTCGCACACAACTGAAACAACTTAGCATGCACACATGCATCTACCTTTAAACCAACCACCATGAAAGGAGTATGAGTATGTGGATTTGTAAAGCATCTGGAGGCCACTTTTAAGGCCAGGAGTGGTCATAACTCTGATAACATGTGATTTACAAAAATACCAAATGTTGTAATTTATCTCACTAACAGAATGCAAAACAAAAGAAGAGTGCTTTTATAACAAAATGAATGTAGGAAATTACTTTTTATTGTTTTTCATTGCAATATATAATTTGCTTCATACATTATATTTTAAAAAATTCTTCAATTACCATCAATGCTACATTATACTAATTTTATCAATGAAGAGTGACACTTATATTTTGTTTTCTAATTACTCAACAGCATTTTTATGTTTTAAAATTTTAATGACTGTTTTCACATTTGTATGAACATCAATTTTCACAAAATGTTTCACTTAATTTTAAGCTATTTTATATAGAATGTATTAATTCTATAAATTATTTCTTGCAACTACAATTTCTGTAACATTAACACTATAGAATGTTTAATATTGACATTATAGAATATTTAATACAAGCCTATAAGAAGCGTGCCTTTTCATGGAGGTTCTACAAATATAAACAAATAATGTATTTTGCCTGAGGACATCTGCCACATTCTATTTTTGAGCCTGTATAATTAATTGATGGCATTAGGAATTCTAAAACCTTAATAATGCTGACTAGGTTTATTAACCTAGAAAATATTTAATAAATATCTCTATATGCAGTATACTGTCCAAAAGAAATGTTAACAAAGGAAAAATATCCCTTTCCTCTCTGACCTTACATTCTATTGGATAGAGACAAAAAATAAGGAAACAAGCAAGTAACATTTCAAACATTTTTAAGTGTCATAAAAATAAATAAACAAAGCAGGGAAAGTGGATAAAGGCCAGCCTAGTGAGTACAGATGTGAATTAAGAGAGCAAAGAAGTCTTATGAATGAACTTTGAACAGAGATATGGAATAAAGAATAAGTCAGCCAAGGAGATACCAAACTCATGGAGAGAGGTTGCTGGAGAACTGGTAGAAATGTTCATAGTTTGGGAGGAAAGATAGTGCAGTGGTCCAAATCAGGAACTCACTTGGTTTATTTCAGGAACAAGGAGTGAGATAATTAGGGAAAGAGTGAGAAAGATGAGGTCAGAGTCAAGAGGGACTGAATCATGGAGAGCCTTGTAAAATGTCCATATTCCAACCTTAGATTTTTTCTGAGAAGAAAAGATATTGCAGAACATTGCACATAAAGATGACATGGTCTGACATATTCTAAAAGGACTATCTGGGCTTCTGTGTTAGAGAAAAGGCTATGGGAAGTGAGCTTTTTGTTTCACACGCAAATATTTTTTCAAGGTACCAGTCCCTGTTTTAGCAATTACCTGCATTATTTCACCTAATTCTTACAACAGTTCTTTGAAGTAGAAACTGTCTTTACCCTCAATTTACACATTAGCCTGTGAGGCTTTGAGAGGTTAAGTAAATCTCCTCATGCTAAAGTGGCAGAGGCAGAGGTCATACCTATATATGCCTCTGTTTGACTATATAACCTGAGGTTGCTACCGTGGTGTGGCCTCTTATCATGTACCTGTCAGTTTCTTCTACAGATAACTGGCCTGGTTAAGGGCATATTGACCAGGGGGAATGCAGATTTAATTATAGTACAAAGACAGCATTGTTTATTTTAGTAAACATTTACTTTTTGGAGAAGCATTTGCTTAAAAATCAAACAAATCAGTAGACTCTATACAAGGCAAATTTCTTATCAGTTCAGATTGTTCTTATTGGTTTAGAATTGTTTGCTTTCTTAGAACACAGTAAAATTAAGACAATTGTGAACTTTCTAACGATGAAACAAAGTATGTTTACCTGTAGTTAAATAACATAATGTTAAACAAAATATATAACTGCAACTATAACCAAAATTAAGCAATATATGATATATCATATCTAGATTGTGCTTAAAACTATGTTACTAGAAATAAGATATCATATTGTCTATCTGCATTATCCCAAAGATGTACTCATAAAATTGTTGGACTATGTGATTTAAGCCAACTATGTTATTTAAGTCTATGATCTAATTCATCTCAGAACATACACTCCTTGAACCAGAGGCAAGGGGAGGAAAAAGCCAGTATGCTCCTGCCTGCCCTGGCAATAGATACTTCTTCTCTCACTTCAGGGTTGTAATTACAAACATGCAATTAATAGTGGGAGGAGTGGGAGATAGATGATAGATAGATAGATGTTGTTGTCATCATTTTTCAGTTAATAAGTCGTGTCCAACTCTGTGACGTCATGGACTGCAGCATGCCAGGTTCCTCTTCCTCCACTATCTTTCGGAGTTTGCTCAAATTCATGTCCATTGAGTCGCTGAAGACATCTAAACTTCTCATCCCCTACCACTCCTTTCTCCTTTTGCCTTCAATCTTTCCCTGCATCAGGATCCTTTCCAAAGAGTCAGTCCTTTGCAACAGGTGGTCATAGTATTGGAGCTTCAGTATCAGTCCTTCCAGTGAGTATTCAGGGTTGAAGTCCTTTAGGATTGACTGGTTTGATCTCCTTGCAGTCACAGGTACTAACTGCAATTGATACTATTGACTGTCACAGGTAGAGGTCAGAACTGGATTTAGTATTAGAGAAATTGTTCATATAATAAAACTATCATTTTATATTTATATGTAACAAACACAACCACAGCAATCTGTCAGTATCTATGAAGTGTAGTTGGTCATGTACTACAAAGTTGCAAGTACCTACTGGCTTAAAAAAAAGTCTGAAAACACCCATTTTGGAAATCACTCTTTAATATCAATAAAGAAATTGAAGCATGCTAGATGTTGTGAACATATGTACATTCTTCTACTTAGGCATTTGGACAATTTATCCATGTAAAAAATGGAAAGTAAGAGATAGAAACAGCATAATGACTACTATGTGGTAAATTCTGGATAAATGAGTGAATAATTTTTGAGGGCATCTAAGATCTGACTTAAACCTTTAAACAACCCATTAGGTAGATATTGCTGTTATTTTATTTTGTTTTTATTTTTTTATTTTTAAATTTTATTTTATTTTTAAACTTTACATAATTGTATTAGTTTTGCCAAATATTATTTTAAAAATGAGGAAACTGGTAAACTTTACCAAGAAGTAAAGTCATACTTCCTGACTTCAAAGTTATGATCTTAATACCGTCTAATTTAAAAGCAGTTATGTGAAGAGAGAACTGCTCATTTCAGGAAAGCAAAACAGGAGTATAAAGCTCCCATATGATTTGATGTATGCAAGAAAGAAAAAAGGTTGAATTTACCTTACTTGACTTGTCACATGCACAAAATACCTCCATGAACCTAAAGTTGCTGAAGAAGAGCTGGAAAAAACAGTAAAATCATTTCTTTCCAACCACACGCTTCTACATTGAGTGGGACCCTATCCCTCTAGGTGATCGACTCCTTTTTCAGAAATTTTAGAGAAATCTTAACTGATAAACATGAATAAGTTGTCTCTTTTTGTCCAATAAGCTACTTTTTATCCTCTGTTAACTTTATCAACTTTTGAAAGTCTCAATGAAAATTTGTTTTCAAAAAATGGAACATACAATGGAACATATTTAAATGTACATGAAGATCAGCAGTTAACATGGTTATTAATAAAGAACAGCTTATAGAATATTTTTTGTTTGAAATTAAGAAAGAAATACTGTGGGGGACATTACAGAATTTCAAGTGTTTTTTGTTTTTGTTTTTTTCCCCCAGATTTTCTGCTTAAAGCCTACAGAATCAATGTTTCTTTACAAGGCAGGGTTTGGTGGAGTGGTGCTCAGAGCAGACCAGTTTTGATAGAGGTGGTAAAGATAATCTAAGACATTTCTGAGGAGTAGGTAGATGGATAAGTAGACAGTCTGGTTTTCCTTCCAAGAGACCCTGGGCACAGACAGGCCTGGAAGACAGCTTTCGTATATTTAACTAACTTAACCAGAGTAGGGGAGAAGGCAATGGCAACCCAAGCCAGTACTCTTGCCTGGAAAATCCCATGGATGGAGGAGCCTGGTAGGCTGCAGTCCACGGGGTCGTGAAGAGTCGGATATGACTAAACGACTTCACTTTCACTTTTCACATTCATGCATTGGAGAAGGAAATGGCAACCCACTCCAGTGTTGTTGCCTGGAGAATCCCAGGGATGGTGGAGCCTGGTGGGCTGTCATCTATGGGGTTGCAGAGAGTTGGACACGACTGAAGCAATGTAGGAGCAGCAGCAACCAGGGTAGAAAAGAGACCAACTTCAATCCTATATTTATGACTATTGAATTATAATGTACTTTTGTATCCTAATACCCATGTCTACTTTTATATACTTTGTGTAATTCTGGATTTTTTATTTATTTTGGGAGCACATTCTATAGGAAAATATGTGCTTTAAAAGAGTTAATATAATTTCTTATTGTTACTGGCAAATAAGTTACTATTGAACAAATTTTCCATTACGAATCTTATCTCATATAATCTATATCCTAAATTAGCATAATGACAAGAAACTAGATGGACATATATTACATTCAGTAAGTAGAAAGCTGTAATTTATAGAATACCAGGAATTTTATTAAAAAATTACAACCAGGGATTTTTTTTTTTCTATTTGTCAGCTCACTTCAGTTCAGTCACTCAGTCGTGTCTGACTCTTTGCCACCCCATGGACTGCAGCATGCTTGGCCTTCCAGTCCATCACCAACTACCAGAGTTTACTCAAACTCATGTCCATCGAGTTGGTGATGCCATAAAACCATCTCATCCTCTGTCATCCCCTTTTCCTCTCACCTTAAATCTTTCCCAGCATCAGGATCATTTCAAATGAGTCAGCTCTTTGCATCAGGTGGCCAAAGTATTGGAGTTTCAGCTTCAACATCAGTGCTTCCAATGAATATTCAGTACTGATTTCCTTTAGGATGGATTGGTTGGATCTCCTTGCTGTCCAAGGGACTCACAAGAGTCTTCTCTAACATCACAGTTCAAAAACAATTCTTTGGCTCTCAGCTTTCTTCATAGTCCAACTCTTACATCCATACATGATTATTGGAAAAACAATAGCCTTGACTAGACAGATCTTTCTTGGCAAAGTAATGACTCTACTTTTTAATATGCTGTCTAGGTTGGCATAACTTTCCTTCCAGGGAGTAAGTATCTTTTAATTTCATGGTTGTAATTACCATCTGCAATGATTTTGGGGCCCTCAAAAATAAAGTCTGCCTCTGTTTCCACTGTTTTCCCATATATTTACCATGAAGTGATGGGACTGGATGCCACGATCTTTGTTTTCTGAATGTTGAGCTTTAAGCCAACTTTTTCACTCTCCTCTTTCACTTTCATCAAGAGGATCTTTAATACTTCTTCACTTTCTGCCATAAGGATGGTGTCATCTGCATATTTGAGGTTATTGATTTTTCTTCTGGCAATCTTCATTTGATCTTGTGTTTCATCCAGCTCAGCATTTCTCATGATGTTTTCTGCATATAAGTTAAATAAGCAAGGTGACAATAGACAGCCTTGACGTACTCCTTTTCTTATTTGGAACCAATCTGTTGTTCCACGTCCAGTTCTAACTGTTGTTTTCTGACCTGTATACAGGTTTCTCAAGAGGCAGGTCGGGTGGTCTGGTATTCCCTTGTCTTTCAGAATTTTCCACAGTTTATTGTGATCCACACAGTCAAAGGCTTTGGCATAGTCAATAAAGCAGAAATAGATGTTTTTCTGGAACTCTCTTGCTTTTTCCATGATCCAGCTGATGTTGGCAATTTGATCTCTGGTTCCTCTGCCTTTTTTAAAACCAGCTGGAACATCTGGAAGTTCACAGTTCACATATTGCTAAAGCCAGGCTTGGAGGATTTTGAAAATTACTTTACTAGCATGTGAGTGCTACTGTGCCATAGTTTGAACATTCTTTGGCTTTGTCTTTCTTTGGGATTGGAATGAAAACTGACCTTTTCCAGTCCTGTGGCCACTGCTGAGTTTTCCAAATTTGCTGGCATATTGAGTGCAGCACTTTCACAGCATCACCTTTTAAGATTTGAAATAGCTCAACTGGAATCCCATCACCTCCACTAGCTTTGTTCATAGTGCTGCTTCCTAAGGCCCACTTGACTTCACATTCCAAAATGTCTGGCTCTAGGTGAGTGATCATACTATTGTGATTATCTGGGTTATGACGAATTTTGTTGTACAGTTCTTTTGTATATTCTTGCCACCTCTTCTTATTATCTTCTGCTTTTGTGAGTTCCATACCATTTCTGTCCTTTATTGAGCCCACCTTTGCATGAAATATTCCCATGGTATCTCCAATTTTCTTGAAGAGATCTCTAGTCTTTCCCATTCTATTGTTTTCCTATATTTCTTTGCACGATCACTGAGGAAGGCTTTCTTATTTCTCCTTACTATTCTCTGAAACTCTACATTCAAATGGGTGTATCTTTCCTTTTCTCCTTTGCTTTTCACTTCTCTTCTTTTTACAGCTATTTGTGAGGCTCCTCAGGCAGCCATTTTGCTTTTTTACATTTCTTTTTCTTGGGGATGGTCTTTATTCCTGTCTCCTGTACAATGTCACAAACCTCTGTCCATAGCACATTAAGTACTCTGTCTATCAGATCTAGTCACTTAATTCTATTTCTCACTTCCGCTATATAATTGTAAGGGATTTGATCCTAAGGGATTTGATTTAGGTCATACCTGAATGGCCTAGTGGTTTTCCCTACTTTCTTCAATTTAAGTCTGAATTTGGTAATAAGGTGTTTATGATCTGAGCCACAGTCAGCTCTCAGTCTTATTTTTGCTGACTGTATACAGCTTCTCCATCTTTGGCTGCAAAGAATATGATCAATCTGATTTTGGTGTTGGCCATCTGGTGATGTCGATGTGTAGAGTCTTCTCTTGTGTTGTTGGAAGAGGGTGTTTGCTATGACCTGTATGTTCTCTTGGCAAAAGTCTGTTAGCCTTTGCACTGCTTCATTCTGTACTCCAAGGCCAAATTTGCCTGTTACTCCAAGTATATCTTGACTTGCTACTTTTGCATTCCAGTCCCCTATAAGAAATTGTATAATTAATAGGATTTTAAATAAGATTTTTAATAAGAGATAAGAAATCAATAAGTTTCAATGGATCAGTTTTTAAAATAAGTAATTATAATAGTGATAAAGAAAAAGTAAATATTTCTCTAATATATATTTTTGTATAACTTATGATTTTAATCTTTTTTTATGTCTTAGTCTTATTTTACTCTATTCTGAAAATATCTTTAAGGTCAGTACTTTATATATTCTGCTATATCCTGTTAATAGATATAACACCTAGCACATTGCACATGTTTAAAATAGACTGTTAATAGCAAAACACATGGAGCTTACTTTAATAAGCATTGTACAAAGGCTGACTATGATGGAACCAATATAGCTTATAAAACAGCTTGGAATTCACATTTGTGTTTTTATGCCTTATTTGTTTATTTTGTTCCAGATTTTTACTGAATTTGACCCTAATGGTCCTTACTGCTGAAAGGGCTTTGCTAAAATATTTGTTTATTTGGAAAACATGTATTAAATACCTACTGAGTGCCAAGTATTAAGTAAGGGACAGGATTTAAAGTTTAAAGAAAGTATACCTTCACATAAATATGCATAAAAATGATTTTTATGATTCTTAAAAATTACTGATTGGTAAAATTTGAAGTAAGTGAAGACACAAAGAATATATGGTGACAGATTATGATAAGGTTGTGATGGAAAAATAGAGGAGATGAGAAAGGATAATGGAACTTCATTTAGAGCAAATCAGAAAAATTGTTCTATAGGAGAAAAAATGTTCTATAGAAAGAAGATGAATAGAAAATTCAAGAACACAGGACAGAATTGAAATGGTTAGAATCCATAAAAATATGTTAGCCAGGGTAATAAATCTTATTTTCAATTAAAAATCTTTCATATAAATTATATGATCTTCTTGTACTTTTATAGGATTACTCTGACTGTTTTATATGAAGTGAACTTGGACTTGGATTGTGGAGATGGAGGATGTGTGAATATGTGTGTGTGTGTGTGTGTGTGTGTGTGTGTGTGTGATGTGACTAAGATCACTTCTTGATCAATTAGATGAGGCTGGTGAGAGAGATGATGATGTAAGAATGCCTCCCAGTTTGGCAACATGGGCAACTGAATCAATAGCATTGCAATTTCTTGAGATGAAAAAATGAGATTAAAAATAAATTGTTAGAAGGAAAGGAAGTTAAGATAAGTAGATGATAAATGCAAAGTTGCATGTGTGTAGGTATATATATATATATGGAAGTGAAACTGTTAGTCACTCAGTCATATCCAACTATTTGTGATCTCATGGACAGGCTCCTCTGTCCATAATTCTTGAAGCAAGAATAATGGAGCGGGTTGCCATGCCCTTTTCCAGGGAATCTTCCCAACCCAGGGATTGAACTCGGGTATCTTTCATTGCAGGCAGATTTTTTACTATTTGAGCCATTAGGGAACACCACCACCCCCCAGCCCACACACACACACACACACACACATACGTGTGTTTGTGTTAAGTCACTTCAGTCGTGTCTGACTCTTTGCCACCCTATGGACTGTTGCCCTTCAGGCTTCTCTGTCCATGGGGATTCTCCAGGCAGGGATACTGGAGTGGGTTGCCATGTCCTCCTCCCCACCTGATCTGCCTCTTGAGAAATTTGTATGCAGGTCAGGAAGCAACAGTTAGAACTGGACATGGAACAACAGACTGGTTCCAAATAGGAAAAGGAGTACGTTAAGGCTGTGTATTGTCACCTTGCTTATTTAACTTATATGCAGAGTACATCATGAGAAACACTGGGCTGGAAGAAGCACAAGCTGGAATCAAGATTGCCAGGAGAAATATCAATAGCCTCAGATATGCAGATGACACCACCCTTATGGCAGAAAGTGAAGAAGAACTAAAGACCCTTTTGATGAAAGAGAAAGAAGAGAGTGAAAAAGTTGGCTTAAAACTCAACATTCAGAAAACAAAGATCATGGCATCTGGTCCCATCACTTCATGGCTAACAGATGGGGAAACAGTGGAAACAGTGTCAAACTTTATTTTGGGGGGCTCCAAAATCACTGCAGATGGTGATTGCAGCCATGAAATTAAAAGATGCATACTCCTTGGAAGAAAAGTTATGATCAACCTAGACAGCATATTAAAAAGCAGAGACATTACTTTGCCAACAAAGGTCTGTCTAGTAAAGGTTATGGTTTTTCCAATAGTCATGTACAGATGTAAGAATTGGACTATAAAGAAACCTGAGCACTGAAGAATTGATGCTTTTGAATTGTGGTGTTGGAAAAGACTCTTGAGTGTCACTTGGACAGCAAGGACACCCAACCAGTCCATCCTACAGGGAATCAGTCCTCAATATTCATTGGAAGCACTGATGTTGAAGCTGAAACTCCAATACTTTGGCCACCTGATGCGAAGAGCTGACTCATTTGAAAAAACCCTGATGCTGGGAAAGATTGAAGGTGGGAGGGGAAGGGGATGACAGAGGATGAGATGGTTGGATGGCATCACTGACTCAATAGGCATGAGTTTGAGTAAACTCCGGTAGTTGGTGATGGATAGGGAGGCCTGGCATGCTGCAGTCCATGAGGGTCTCAGTCCACGACTGAGTGACTGAACTGAACTGAACTTATATAGTGTTAAAGGTATATGTGTATATATATATATATATATATATATATATA